>NC_053494.1:122975527-123298027 GCF_905171775.1 Rana temporaria | reverse complement strand
TATATATATATATATATATATATATATATAATGTGTGTGTATATTGTCTATACATCTATCCATACATACTACAGGTGAGGATGGTTACCTTTTTAATAGCCATTCGAACCTCCTTGTGTCAACTTGTGTGCATGTTATCAGGCCAGAGTATGTAATCTTTTGATGTGGGTCATTTTGGGTAGTTTCTGTTGTCATTTTGATTTAAAGAGTAAATGCAGTTTATTGATAACTGTATTGAGCCAAACACTAACCAGTGAGTGAAAAATGTTTTGTGTTATTCATATTCCCTGAAAAATGGCCAAGAAATCATAAAATCTGCAAGGGTATGTAAACTTATGAGCACAACTGTATATGATTAAACATTGCTACATTGGCAAACTATTCATGAAGTATATAATGGGATGCATGTATAAACCAACATGTTGCGATGGTAAGACGGATAAAGGCCAAGGAGGAATACGTGCAAAACTGCAGATCTGTGAAAAGGGATGTCAAATAAGGTAATCCCTAAAAAGTAAAAGGGGAAATGTGAAAGTGTAAATATAAAAAACATAACTAGGTACAAGAGTGCATGAGAAGGATGAAAGATGTAAAGCTGGCCATACACCATACAATTTGTCTTATTAAATTTCCTTTAGATTTACCTTCAACTGTGTAGTACACGGGCCTGTCTGATTGCATACAAACTGAAAGTGTTTAGTTTTGACCTCCTATTATATGGTTTTGGTAAATATATAGAAGAAAATTGTATAATGTATAGCCAGCCTCAGTAGCTTGCAGCGGTAGCGTGGACTGTCCCATGTGAAGTGAAGCATTGTACACACAGCCGGGATTCCTGGCAGGCTTGGCTTGCCATGCATACAGACTGCCATTCAAAAGAACCGCCGTTCTTTTGAATGGCAAGAACGCGGTGATGTCAAGAACGCGGTGATGTCATCGACTACGACGAGCCGGCACTCGTCACATTTGATGCAGTCGCCACCATCTTGCGCCACTACACTGCCTTGTGTGCTACCGCGCATGCGTCAAAGGCTTATCAAGCATGCGCGGGTTTACCTTCGGAAAGGTAAGCATACAGACAGGTTTTCTCAGCAGGAAACGCTCTGCTGGCAATCCTAACGAGAAAATAGAGAGCCAGGTTCTCTATTTTCCCGGCTGGATTCCCGGCTGTTTTCCTGATGGGAAAACTGCTAGGGAGCATACACGCGGGCTGGATTCCCAGCCAAATGCTCTCCTGGCAGTTTTCCTGCCGGGAAAACCGGTCGTGTGTACGAGGCTTGAAAGTGAAATGAAACCTTGCAGCCATGTATACTCCCCCATTTATAACCCCACAAGGGCTCCAACGGGCGCCGCCCCTGGATAATCCATCATTTCTAAATAATCATTAAGTATATAATGGGATGTATAAATAGACCTGCCTATTATGTAGGATGGATAATGGGGCCAGCGAGGAATGTGTACAAGGCTGCAGATGTGTGAAAGGGGATGTCATAAAGCAATCGCTTAAAAGGAAAAAATTTCAATGTAAAAAAAATCTACATTTTTATTCAGAGCTTCTGAAGCTGTTTTAGAAAAACCATAACATTGTTAATATTTGTTATTGTTCATGTGGTTTTGTCATTGACTTTTGTGTGTATTTGTCCTATGGTCATGTTTACATTTTTGATTGCAGACCTAATCAACCAGAACTCAGAGGAACAGAACCAATACTCTGCAGTGCAACTGTGAAGAGCCAAGCATGCTCAAACCGTGCCCTCCCATACACGGGACACTGTTTTCAGCGTATCCTTTTTCTAGCCTTGTGGATGTTTCTATCACCTAGTATGGTGGATGCAGTTATGGAGGGCTTAAATTAGACTACACCAAAACCACTTGTATAATGTTTCTGCAGCTTCAGCTTTAACCACGCGATATGTTACTTATAAATTAGAAAGTACAACTAAAGTATACCACAATCTTTCTTTGTCATCCCTGGCTGAGCCAAATCCTCCTCCTGACATTGCAGGTCACAGTGGGAGACGACAAAGTTCTCCTTTAATCCTTGAAGGACACAGCCAGACTGATGGATTGATTTGATGTTGCAGGATGCTAGGTGCAACTAAACTAAAAGCACACCCAGGGAGCTGCCCTCTCCACTGTTCTCTTTATTTAAAAAATAAAACTATTCTTTACCTCATTATCTCAAAGTGGGGGGACCTCTCCCGTTTGCAAGCCAATGGGTTCTGGAGGTTGTCTACTGGTTACAGGTACTGTTCCACCAGATCTCCCCTCAGCGTTTGGCAACTTACAACTTTGTTTACAACTGGGGAAATCCTGCTGACAGTTCAACCGAGCCTGAAAGTAACAGTGCAACCATACTTGTTTTCTTATTTTATTGGAGGAAAATTATAGATTTAAAATTCAGATTTAGTCTTAATCCAATCAGGGAGCCTCATAGTTGCCGGCATGTAATGCACTGCAGCCCTGATGGTTATATTCCTCCTTTTTATTTATTTTTTTTGATTACAGTAATCTGCAAGTGTAGCTAGACTGGTGTTCTTTATTTGTGCTCTTTTGATTGCAAAGGGTGAGGAAAAAATTGAGCCCAAAAGTTACTTTAACCACTTGCCGCCCGCCAATGACATATTGACGTCGGCAAAGTGGTTATAGAATCCGAGTGGACGTCGTATGACGTCCTCAGGATTTTGAGCCACTGCGCGCCCCCGGGGGCGCACATCGCGGCGATCGTTGTTGCAGGGTGTCAGTCTGACACCCCGCAACACCGATTTAAGGTAAAGAGTCTCTCACGGAGACTCTTTACCACGTGATCAGCCGTGTCCAATCACGGCTGATCACGATGTAAACAGGAAAAGCCGGTAATCGGCTTTTCCTCACTCGCGTCTGTCAGACGTGAGCAGAGGAGAGCCGATCGGCTGTGCTGATCGCCCCCCCCCCCCCCCCCCCCCCCCCCCCCGAGGATGCCCACTAGACCACCAGGGATTAAAAATAAAAAAGGTATGCCACCCTAGACCACCAGGGATGAGAAGGACACAAAAAATGGATGCCAATCAGTGCCCACAATGGGCATCACTGATTGGCAGGCATTGTTTGGCACTGATTGGCATCCATTAGTACAACACATGTGATAGTGCCTATCTGTGCTCATCCGTGCCGCCTATCTGTGCTCATCCGTGCCGCCTATTGGTGCCCATCAATGCTACCACATCAGTGCCACCTCATCGGTGCCCATCAGTGCCGCCTTATTAGTGCAGTGCAGTACCATCAGTGCCCATCAGTGAAGGAGAAAACATAATTATTTACAATGTTTTATAACGGAAACAAAAAAAACGTTTTTTCTAAATTTTCAGTCCATTTTTTTTATTTTTTTTGCAGAAAATAAATATCCCAGAGGTGATCAAATACCAACAAAAGAAAGCTCTATTTGTGGGTACAAAATGATAAAAATTTGGTTTGGGTACAGTGTTGTATGACCGCGCAATTGTCATTCAAAGTGCAACAGTGCTGAAAGCTAAAAATTGGTCTGGGCGGGAAGATGTAGAAGTGCCCTGTATGGAAGTGGTTAAAGTGTGTGTGTGTGTGTGTGTGTGTGTGTGTGTGTGTGTGTGTGTGTGTGTGTGTGTGTATATATAAACCCTAACCTTGTAAAACAACCCATTCGGGTCAAAATAGAAATAAAAGGCAAAACATTTGTATATAAAAACATTTTATAAATACTTTTTCCCCCTCATTCTTCTAATTGGGCTGTTCAATATTTTTAACCCTGTGTTAATTATTGTGCACATCTTGTTTTAGAGTGGAGATATTCATATTTAATGAATTCTATATAATTGTGATGAAGCCTTGGCAGAGCTGTGTAGCCTCCATGATGTGGGTTTGATCAGGCGAAGGTACCTGTAGATCCAGGTGCTGAGTTAGGGCCCTTTCACACACGGGGCAGATCAATAATGATCCGCTTCCATGTGTCCGTAAGCTCAGCGGGGATCGATCCGTATATCCCTGCTGAGCCGTCGCATGACAGGGCGGTCCCCGCACACTGTGCAGGGACCGCCCTGTCTTTTCTCCGCTCTCCCCTATGGGGGATCGGATGAACCGACCGCGTGTCCTAGTTCATCCAATCCGCAGACGAAAGAAAAAATAGGGTTTTCTTCCGTCTGCAAAATCGGATGTTTGCGGAGGCGGGTGATTACGGGTGTCAGCGGATGTTTATCCGCTGACACCCGCATTGACATAGGGACCAATGTATGTCCCTTTTTTCATCCGCAAACGGATGGATGAAAAAGTGGACAAACGGTCCGCACGTCTGAAAGGGGCCTTAAACGGTGAATGGAGAGAAGGGAGCAGTGAAGGCAGCTGGTTATGCTCTGTATGCACAGAGGACTTGCCTGACTGGGGTTTTCCATTTCTGTGCGCCTTTTGGAGAGATGACACCATTTTGCTGCTGCTTACTGCTAAATCTAGTGAGCCTCTCCCCAGAAGTTTGGATGCTGGGATGGGTGATTTTTATTTTTATTTTTGCTGTGAATTCGGTAGAAACAGCTGGATTGGCACATGATCTGCTTTTTGGGATAAAACTAAGCAAAGTAAGTGGATTTTTTTATGGTGTAGTCCCTTTTCCGGGGTATGGCTGCTGTTTGCAAATTGTAGTTCTTCTTAACAGCCTGTCAGATATCCTTTCAAACGGCTCTCAGCAGCTTTTCACCAGTTGCACAGCAAAGTTTGCTGATGGACAGCAGTGCTCTGTGCCTGTGTTTGACATCACACATCAGACACCCCTATGTGAAGAACATGCCAAGAAAATGGTAAGCATTCTTGATGGAACACAGTGTTTGGGGATTAAAAATATTCCTTTTCCTTTTTTTATTTCTTTTTCCTCTTTTTCTTCTCTTTCTCCTTCTTTTTTTTTTTTTTTCCGATTTCTCTGATGCCATTTTGAATGAATGGCACCCTAACATGCATTGCGGGTGGAAGTTCAGCAATTCCGCCCATGATTCCATATCACAAAGTGTGAATAGAACTAAATGGCTATTGGCGTGGTCATCACTTCATTTTTTTCCCCCCCTTCTTTGCTTTTTTCCATTCCTTCTTGCTTTAGGTAGTGCTATTTAATTTATTTTTAACCACTTGCCGCCCGCCAATGACATATTGACGTCGGCAAAGTGGTTGTAGAATCCTGACTGAACGTCATATGACGTCCTCAGGATTCTGAGCCGCTGCGCGCCCCCGTGGGCGCGCATCGCGGCGATCGTTGTTGCAGGGTGTCAGCCTGATACCCCGCAACACCGATCAAGGTAAAGAGTCCCGATCGGCTGCTCCTGTGACGGGGGGGGGGGTTTGATCGAACATCAGCACAGCCCCCCCCAAGGATGCCCACTGGACCACCAGGGATGGCCACTGGACCACCAGGGATTAAAAAAAATAAAATGAAGGTATGCCACCCTAGACCACCAGGGATGAGGACACAAAAAATGGATGCCAATCAGTGCCCACAATGGGCATCACCGATTGGCAGGCATTGTTTGGCACGGATTGGCATCCATTAGGAAAACACATACAATAGTGCCCATCCGTGCCGCCCAGCTGTGCCGCCTATCTAGACTTTCTTAAAAATCAGAAGCTACAGTATTTTAAAAAGCTGGAGTTCCTCTTTTAGAAAATATTGAAGGCCAGTTAGCAGTCGTCTAAAAAAAAAAAAAAAAATGCACTTTTTTTTTCTCTCCCATAAATATCCTATTAGGACAATTTCTTGCGAGGAGACAATTCACGTAAAATTCAACACCAGCAGCAGAGGAAACCCAGGAAAAAGACCAAGCCCCCAGCACTTACCAAAAAACACAAGAAAAAGAGGAGGCGAGGTCCCAAACGCCCCCAGAAGCCCATTCCGCCTGCATTGCCACAAGGCAATCTCTGTATGCCCAGCAGCCTCTTACTGCCAGTTGAAGTATCCAGTATAAGGTTGGTACTTGATTTTGATAGTTTAGTATGGCAAGTTTGTGGCTTTATAATCTTGTTTTTTTGGGGGAGGGGGGGGGGGGTATTCTTATTAAATCATACTACATATGGCATTCTGATTTTTCCATACCCAGATAATATCTTGCATGTGCAGCAGTCTTACTATGTATTCATTTTTCTCAGTATGCCTAGCATGAGTGTATTAATTTAATATGTATCAGTGTACAGGTAGTACAATTAATTTAGCATATTTAGGATTTATCCTAGGTACTACTAATGTGTTGCTTTGAATAGTTTTTAAGGACAAGTACATATAATATGCTAAAACATAAAGCAGTTTTACCAATCCTTTCGATATTATGGCTGCATTCCTTTTTCTTTTTCAGTGCTTTTTTTTTTTTTTTCACTTTGTGATCTTTCTAGTAACATGCCTCCTGTCTTGGGGTGGGAGTGTAGTCACCCTTGGACAGCAAATGAGAGTAATGTTAGACTAGTAGATTTAGATGGACTTTACATAAGGGACTAACCTATTTAAAGCCTAACTCGCTTTTAAAGTATTTTTTATTTTATTTTTTTGTCTGTATAAAACGATAAACCATCCAATATACCATACAAGAAAGAGAGTCACCGCTCCAGGTGGGTCTACTATATGGTCACACGTGTAGGACAGGATACCAAGGGTGCTGGAAGTGCACTAGGCAAGCATAAAAAGTAGATGAAAGATGGATAGCCGCACTCCAAAAAACAGCCGACGTTTCGCACAAGATCAGTGCTTATTCATGGCTTGAATAAGCACTGATCTTGTGCGAAACGTCGGCTGTTCCCCTGTTCCTGTTTTTATGATTTGTTGATGTATTTGCTGTTTATTTGAATAAAAGACAACCTGGACGGTTTTTTGGAGTGCGGCTATCCATCTTTCATCTACTTTTTATCCAATATACCATGCAAAAGCAAATCATAAAGCCCACCCCAGTATAATCTGGTTACAACCATTTACTCCTGTCATTTTAAAGTTGACCATACAGTAAACTCAAGGAAAGCAAAAATTATAATAACAACTCTGCGATTCAACTACGTAGTGAGAGATGGTAAGATAATCGAAAGGGAATAACTGTCCACTGGGAAAACGGCATCATGATCCACACATTGTGCATATTTCCGAGGGGGGGAAGTGGGGGGAGAGAGAGACAGAAAAGAGTGAAAAGAAACAGGGGGGGGACGGGACCCAGAGGGTAAGTGATGTAGAATATTGACCATATCCACCACCAGATAAGCTATGACCATAAGAGGTTCTATCCTAGTAAATAATTTGATAAGGTCTGAAGCCCATGGGCTCGATATATGCACATAGTTTACTAGGATTGGCGACAATACTAGGACGTGTTTTTTCCTTGAGCATGTTCCAAGGGACTTTTTGCTTTAGCAAAGAGACAGGCACAGAAGACCTTTTCCATGATCGGACTATAGTCAACTTGGCTGCCAAGAGAATAAGAAATATACATTTTTACTTGGCTTATGGAACCTTCTCAGGTGGGTCTTTCAGAGGAGTAATGTGTGGCGTTTGGTACTGGGACTCTTGTACTCGTCTTGATATCATGAATACTCTATTCCATAATCGCCATAGTTTAAGGCATTCCCTGCAGATGTGATGCAGAGCTCCATATGACTGACGGCCCTGAAAACATAATGGTGAAGAGTTTGCATCTGGTTACTTCTCATCTTTCTAGGTTATCTCCAATCTTAAGACTATTGTTTACTTCAATCAAATGCATTCAAAATGCCCTAAAAAAAAAAAAGCGATAATCAAAAACAATGATACAGTGGGCGTTTTTTTTTTTTTTTTTTTTTTTATTGCGACAATGTTGTAGAGTGAAGGGCCTTTAGGAGTGTCCTATATAATCCCTTTTTCAGCCACTGTTAAAAAGCCTTCAGGTCCAAACCAAAAGTGAAGGCGGATTGTTAAACAGATGAGTTAATGGATGAAATAAGATACGTATTGTTCCGCACCCGGTCCCAAACGGTCAGGGAATTGGAAAGTGTAGAACAGGTTTTGACAAATTTGCTTGGAGTCTAGGAGCCAGCTAAAAAAGTTAGGAGCCAGAAAACGCGCTCCGTTCCGCCAAGCTCACGCGCAGAAGCGAACACCCCTGGACCCCTTTACATTGTACAGCACCTCTAGACCCCTTTGCATTTTACAGCACTCTGAACCCCTTTACATTACACAGCACCCTGCACCTCTGGACCCCTTTACATTACACAGCACCCTGCACCTCTGGACCCCTCCTCAGTGCAAACCCCCTCAGTGAAACCCTGCACCTCTGGACCCCTCCTCAGTGCAAACCCCCTCAGTGAAACCCCCCCCCCTCTCAGTGCAAACACCTTCCCTCAGTGCAAACACCCTCCCCATTCAGTACCTCAGATCAGCGCAGCGACTGTCACGGCACATGGACAGAAGGTCCACTCCCCCTCTGTACACACAAACAGAGGAGGGAGGGAGGCGGCAGCGGCTTCACTCAGCTGTGCCCGTGGCCGTGAGAGGAGGGGATGGATGGTGCCGCGGTTTCACCCCGCAACCCCCCTCCTCTTGACCCGCGGCGCTCATCGCTGTCATCGCTCCAGTCAGGGGGGGGGGGGCTGGCCTGACACCCCCCAGTGTGTGGCACCCCGGCCCCCAATTAGTACGCCTCTGAGGTAGTAGCTTTGCAGGGGGAGGGGTAATGCGAGCCGCACCTGAGCCAGTCGGCAGACCCGGCGCCATGATGATCCCATTCTCTCCGTGGTTGCGCGGACTCTTGGCTCTGATCGGTCTCGGCAGCCGCTGTCATAGCCCAGCAGAGTGAAGCCGCCCCCCCTCCTGCATGCACAGCACTGTGTAGACATAACGGAGGAGGGGAGGCGGCTTCACTCTCTGCTCGGCTATGAAAGCCACTGCAGAGACTGATCAGAGCAGCGATCACGGAGAGGACAGAATGTGATGGTTGCGCCGGGTCCCGGGTGTGCCGACTGGCTCGGGTGCAGCTCGCAATACCCTCCGCAAAGCCACTACCTCGGACTCTACAGGTACATGACGTGACCGATCCGTGCTGCTGCTGCCTAAACCCGCAGCACTGTCTTCAGTGGCGCGGGAGGGGCGCCGCCGGCCTGACACCCCCGCAGTGGGTGTCACCTGGGGGCGGCCCGCCCCCGGCTCGCTCCAGTCCCCTAGGAAGCATAGGCCGCAAAGCCGTGGCCATCGTGGGTGGGGGGGGGCTCTGACTCGCACAGGATGCCCCAGGCGTCAGGTCGACAATTCTAGGCGCAACGGCGACCTGGCGCCCGGAATTTGTCGAACCCTGGTGTAGAAGCCAGAATCGGTGGGCACTGTCATCGATTTGCCCTAAAATATATACTGTATTTATTGGCGTATAACACTTACTTTTTTTAGCAGGGAGCTGTGGATAGTTTTTTTTTTTTTTTTTTCTCCTGAAACTTGCCTCTTAAAGTTGGGTGCGTGTTATACGCCGATAAATACGGTATGCACTTAAAACGCATAAAATGTCCACACATACGCTTATACCCTTGGGTCAGTTTTTTGGGGTAAATGTAATCCATCCAATTTATCCATGGTACACCATAGTAGAGCAAGTTAATTTTTGTGCATTTTCATCACCAATGTTGCCTCCTTCTTGATTACCACTAATCGTGCAGATATTGTCCTCACTGCCAACAGTTGACCCAACACATGTTCAGGTCTATATGCATGTTGCCCCTTTTTAAAGGGTATTTTGGTGATGTCCCTCCAGTCAATTTGGCTTATGCGTGTCGTCACGTGACTTCAGGGGATAAAGGGAAAATTTGTATCCGTTGTTTGGTTAGCAGCATTTGTGCTAATAGTTATTTTATTGTGTGTGTGTGTGTGTGTGTGTGTGTGTGTGTGTGTGTGTGATATATATATTACCGTATTAGATTAGGTTTTGCCTTTACTGCATGTCTTTGACTCCAGCACAAGAAGGGAGAAAACACTTAGGACAGAAGATCACAAAAGCAATAAAGTTTACAAATGTTCTAACATTTACGGTTTATTTTTGTCCTGCTTATTTCTTCAGTGGAGGGATTTCCAATCGCTTTTTGTCAGAAGGGGGGTGGGGAAAAGCACTGACTTTAGGGTAAGTTAGTATTTGCATGGAAAAAATCACCTAGGTTTGTGGAGCTCTCCTGATGAACATTTAGCATCACACTGCTTGTATTCTAAACCATACCATCACTGCAGGCTTACTTCCTTAACCACTTAAGGACCGCCTCCTGCACATTTACGTCAGCAGAATGGCACGGCTGGGCACAGGCACGTACCTGTACGTCCCCTTTTTAAGTGCCCAGCCGTGGGTCGCCAGGCGACCCGGTCAGAAGCTCCGTGGCCGCGGGACCCGATCGCCGCCGGTGTCCCGCGATCGGTCACAGGAGCTGAACGGGGAGAGGTGTGTGTGTGTGTGTGTGTGTAAACACACCTTCCCCCTGTTCAGTGGCAATGTCACTGATCGACTGTTCCCTGATATAGGGAAAGGCGATCAGTGACGTCACACGTCCAGCCCCGCCCCCCCTACAGTTAGAAACACATATGAGGTCACACATAACCCCTACAGCGCCCCCTAGTGGTTAACTTCTAAACTGCAATTGTCATTTTCACAGTAAACAATGCATTTTTGTAGCATTTTTTGCTGTGAAAATGGTCCCAAAAATGTGTCAAAATTGTCCGATGTGTCCGCCATAATGTCGCAGTCATGCAAAAAAACGCTAATCGCTGCCATTGGTAGTAAAAAATTATTTTTTTTATAAAAATGCCATAAAACTATCCCCTATTTTGTAAACGCTATCAATTTTGTGCAAACCAATCGTTAAATGCTTATTGCAATTTACCAAAAATATGTATAAGAATACATATGGGCCTAAACTGAGAAAAAATATATTTTTTTTGGGGGGGTATTTATTATAGCAAAAAGTAAAAAATATTTTTTTTTTTTTTTTTTTTTTTAATTGTCGCTCCATTTTTGTTTATAGCGCAAAAAATAAAAACAGCAGAGGTGATCAAATACCACCAAAAGAAAGCTCTATTTGTGGGGAAAAAAAGGGCGCCAATTTTTGTTTGGGAGCCACATCGCACGACTGCGCAATTGTCAGCTAAAGTGACGCAGTGCCGAATCGCAAAAACTGGCCAGGTCCTTTACCTGCATAATGGTCCGGGTCTTAAGTGGTTAACCACTTCAGCCCCTTCCTGGCCAGAGCTCTTTTTACAATTTGGCACTGTTGCTTTAACGGACAATTGCACAGTCATGCAATGCTGTACCCAAACTTAATTTGCATCCAGACTTACCCACAAATAGATCTTTCTTTTGGTGGTATTTGATTACCCCAGTTTTTTGTTTTTTTTTGCACTATAAACAAAAAAAAAAAACTACAATTAAATAAAAAAAAAAAAAAAAAAATTGATATATAGATATATATAATTTTGCTATAATATTCCTAATTTAAAAAAACACATTTCTTCATCAGTTTAGGCCAATATATATTCTACATGTTTTTCCCAATAAGCGCATATTGATGTACAAATGGAAAAGATTTATGGCTTTTTTTTTTTTTTTTTTTTACTAGTACAGTTATTTTTATTTTCTCGTTGCTCTCATGCACGCGATCGCCCCAGCCATACGCATCTGTTCCCCTACCGTGCAGCGGGCATGCGCGGGCCCTCTGGTGGCTACCTACGTGGTTTCGCCCAGGAGAGCCGTTGTGCCGCAGTATATCTGCGTGAGCCGGCCAGGAACCTGTTGGTAACGAATCCACCAAAATCCTAATGATTACCCTGGATAGCCCAGCCAGTGAACTACAATTTTGAGTGTTTTGGTTTAGATCAATTGCCTTATAAAAAAAAAAGTGAATGCCCTTCAAATAATACATGTTCCCCTAAAAAGAAACCCAAACAGTTGAAACTTGCTTGTCAGTGGCTGATTAAATCGTTCCAAATTTGCATGACTGTGATATGGTAGGGTGTAAACTTCAAGGTCAGAAATGTATTTAATTTAAATGTACTGATAAAAAGCATTGTATAATATACCAGTGCTATGTAAATAGCAATTGCTCATTCTCACATAACTAACTATATTATGTGCCGACAATGGCTTTTGTCAACAAATTTCAGAGTGTGTATAGTCAAAGTGGCCCATGCAGGGGCAAGACCATAGGTCCCTAATACGAGGTACAAAACCAAAATCCAAAACATACAATCAAATAAACATAAGCCTTATAGTGCATGCTATTACACATGCACATAAAAGGTACTGTACCCACCAGGAGAAAAAAAGAACCACCAAAGGATTACAGCTAAAGAAGTGCTCAGTGAGAACTAATATCCACAGATGTGGCAGTGGTAGGGTTCTCTAACCAAAACCCCACATTTTTACAGTTGACACCAAACAGGAATAGAGTAAATCTATCAATTGGACACCCGTTCTGGTAACCACTATCTAAGAAGGCTATCATCCCCCTTTTAATGTACAGATTTTTTTTTTTTTTTTACTTGTGTCCCTAACACACACACACACACACACACACACACACACACACACACACACACACACACACACACACACACACACACACACACACACACACTTTAATCCTCCACATTAGGTTGATATTCTGTGAAGCAATGCAGATCTCTGTACCTTCTTTTTTTTTTGTAGAAGTCCATCCACACCAGACTTGAGCACTGAAGAGCTACCGGATGACATCACTAGTGAGATCGCTGACATTCCTCATGATCTGGAACTGAATCAGGAAGATTTCTCTGATGTCCTTCCACGTCTGCCTGATGACCTACAAGACTTTGACTTTTTTGAAGGTAGCTATGCTATATGAACATTTTTGACATGTAAACCCAGCATGTCTTCTAATCGGTTAAAAATGAGTCGGGTACTCCATGGGGCTGCATCATTTACTCCCCTTACCTAGAAGGCTGTACAATTGTGACAATAAACATATCCCAGAAATACAAGCCAAGAACAAATGACTAGTCACCAGTATTGCCTGTGGTCTTCCTGCAGTATATCTTTACCATTACTGACTTGCCATGCTGTGTTTCACACTCTCTGGCGTTGAATACTCCTAATGGTTGGGCAGGATTGTGCTTACTATGTGTGTGTGTGTGTGTGTGTGTGTATATATGTGTGTATATATGTATATATGTATGTATGTATGTATGTGTATATATATATATATATATATATATATATATATATATATATATATATATATATATATATATATATATATATATATATATATATATATATATATATATATATATTATACATATACATTTATATATATACACACACACACCCTGTCTTGAAAGTGAGCGTGTAGGTGTGCCACCATAGGATTAGGCTTCCTGAGGTTTCACACTGAGAAGAGGAGGAGCCAACAACATCGGTGGGGACACTATAAGAGGAGGTACTGAGTTGCTCTGTACAATACCATTTCACAGAGCAAGTATAAACTTGTTTGTTTTAATAATAATAAAAAACAAATATAGAAATACTTTACAATTACTTTATGCAGAAAAAGGGGAGATCCTTGCAGTTTAGGTGTTCAGGTACCGCTTTCTCTCAAGCACGGGGCAACAGTGTGTAGTAATGACATCACCAAATCTCACTCCAGATCTGTCAAGCCATAGGGATGTCTAGGCATTGGAAGAGAACTGCTATTTTAGGAGGAATTCAAGACACAAGGTACACTTTATTCAGGGTGGTAACTGTTGCAATTAGCATACCATACTTGTGATTGCTAATATCCCACTTTTCAAATATTTTGTAAATGCTGATTTTTGTTTTTAACTAATCAAGTGCAAACAAGGACATTTTGTAGTTTGGCTATAATTTAGAATACATATCAGACATTGCTTTTAAATGGTCACAATTTCACTACTACAGCAGAGTTCCTTTTCTTTCAGGTAAAAATGGCGAACTTCTCCCAACAACTGAAGAAGCAGAAGAATTGGAGCGGGCTCTTCAAGCAGTTACATCTTTAGAGTGTCTAAGTTCCATTGCAGTGCTGACTCAAGCAGATGGTGTTGCTGCTCAGGATCTTTCGGAGCGTGGAATGACGTCATCATTCTCTGCAGGGTCTGGAACCACAGGGATCCATTCGCTGAGCCGAGTAGATCATACAGACCTTGGAAAATTACTAAATGGGCATATGGTTCACGAAAACTTTTCCAGTCTGGAACTGGATGAAAACCTCCTTGGTCGTGCTACTTTGTCTAGCCCACCTACACCTCTGAGTGGGCATATTCAGAGGCAGTTTTCATCATCTGCCAATGTTGGCCTTAGTTCTGCTACTCTAATAAGCCACAGCTCGCTTGGAGAGAGGTCTTTCACGGGTACATACCATGAACTACATGAAAGCAGCCATTCTTCCCAGCGGCATCTACCTGCAGAAATTCTAAGCAAAACAGAAAATGTAATCACCTCCCAACAGCAATACAGCAGTGACCATCCACATTCTTCTCCTCGTGATAGCCATTATGACAGTGAACATGTTCCTTCACCCTATAGTGACCAAATTACATCTCCACATGCTGCCTCCTTCACTGGTGATGGTTTAACAGATACATTTTCTTCAGAGGTGCCCATTATTACGCAGCACTTACTCAGTACTCAAATGGAGGTGCCTCTAAGTGGGGTGGTAAATGCTCAGTCTCATTGGGGTAACCTCCCTGTGAACCTTGGTGACCCATCAACATTCAGCACCTTCCTCAGTTCTGATGGGCACCTTCTCTCCACGTCTTTGTCTACCCCTCAGGCTGTCTCTCATTCAGAACCTTCACAGCCTACCTTCTCCACTGTGACCCCCAACAGCTCTAACATGCTTCCGGGGTTACCACAGACAAGTTTTAGTGGCCTAAGCCCCCCTCCCTCTGAACTCATGGATTCTATGCCCTCCAAACAACAGCTCCCACAGTTCATTGCAGCCTTTGGTCATCAGCTGACTTCTCACAGTGGCATCCCCAAAGACCTGCAACCCAGCCATAGCTCCATTGCTCCTCCTGCAGGATTTACTGTAACAGGTGCCACAGCTACAAGTACCAACAACACCTCTTCATTCATCAATCACAAAATTTGATATCCTTGCCTGTTAAAGAACAAGTAGTATGAGAAGCGATTATCACGTTCAGCGCCTCTTATCACTTATTCCCCTGGAATATATTTTTCACATTAATGAAAGGAGTGTATTCAGTACAGTGTCCTCCTTGTGCTGTAATGGCACTGGTGCTCCTATTATCCTTGTTTGTCTGCTTTCCTGTTTCTTTCTTTTTTTTTATTCCCAGACCAGTGACGCTTGGTTCTATAACTTTCTGCTTGGCTTCTGACCACAGGAAATCTGCATCCTGTCTTTTACTACATGATGTTGGCCATCTGGATATATGTAGTTTATTGCAGAGCCGTGGCAGCAATCAGGTTGGGGTATAAAGGAAAGTGAGCTTTTCATGAGAATAGTAATTGGGCAGTACTGTTTTTCCATACTTTTTCAGTGCAGTATGAACCCAGTGTCTTTTTCTAAAGAAATTAAGCTATCCCAATCTTGTTCCCTGTGTGTGTCGGTGTGTGTGTGTCGGTGTATGAGTGTGTGTGCTTGTGTGTTGTAGAAATCCGAAGAAATCCCAAATCTTAGGGGTGGTGTTGCTAGCACTTTTAAGTCGCTTCCATTCCATGTTTCCTGCTAAACTCCGTGCATGGTCCAGAACATAGAAGAAGTGTATTTAAGGCATGACAAAAACTGAGAAAACACAAAATTGAGTTGAAGTAGCCTACAATGCATGGTCTTTGGTTAAGTTAGTTTAAATCCTAATTCTGGAATCCATTTTATTCCACCATCTCTGTACGACTCCATGATCATTTTAACTTATTTTTTTTTTGCACATTTGGCCCTTGTTGGCTTCTTACAACAAAAGTTCTAATTTGATTGAGAAAATCCTATTTGGAGGACCTTCATCCGGATTCTGTAGTTTGGGATTCCTGTATGTATGGTTAGACATGGTTTCTTTTGAAATTTATTTGACTGTATTGGTCTGTGATTGAATATTTATTGTCAGGTTGTAGACTAGTGGAAAAAGATTATCACTTGCCCATTTGGTTAAGGTTACCAAATTTACATTAAGACATTTAATGTTGCCTCCGCTATGTCAAATGTAGGACTTTACCCAGAGCAGTTTTAGACATATGTTTAACATTGTCCCCATGTTTACCAAAATGGTTTTAAAATTTCCTCAGACCAATCAGTGAGTAGAATCTCTATACAATAAACATTCAGGGACAGCATCCCAAAAATATGTATAACTTTATGGGCCCGCAGTATGCAGTCACCTTAAAAGGATGTGTACCCCTTTTGCCAGCCCAGTCTGAAAAATGCTAAAATCCTAGATTCTAATCTTTCTCGTATATTGAGGTCACAGGACATTAACGGTCAGGTTGTCTTCTACCTACAGGAGGACTGGACACTGGGAAACATAAAAATAAAATAAAAATGCATGCTGCCCTAGTAAAACCCCCTCCTATTACCAGTATTCCAAGTCTTAAAGGTGTTTCCTGCCTGTTATATGCGCTTAGGCAGTGATTACTTTCCTGTTGGACATTATTTTCTCTTCCATATCCTGGTCAAATCATATTGACCAGTTCCATATTATGGTCTAAGTTTAGGAATTTCCCCCATCTTTCTTATTGGTATAAGTGGTCTTCTCATCTGGCATCTTGCTTGGTTCTCATGCTATCATCACCTGGTCTTGTCCTCTTCCTATTAGGTTGGGGGGTTCGGTCCTCATCTGATGTTGGCTTTAGACATTAGTTTTTGAGTGGCTCTTCAGCTGCAGGCAGTCCCATTTTTGTCCATGTTGAACCTGTTAAGAGTTGTTTGCTGTTTGTACTATCCTTGAAATCACAAGGGTCCCACCCCACATTGTTTTATGAGCATGCTCTTGAAACGGCTTTCTACAAATTCAAATCACGCCAGCAGTAAGAGGGCTTACCTTGTGGTGGCCTACCATTTTTTTTTTTTAAGTGTCCAATCCTCCTGCAGGTAGCAGTAAATCTTTACCACAAGAATCCTCCAAGAACAGGATTTTATGGTGAATCTAAGGTCTAATATTCATAAATTTTGCAGATATATCAGAAAGCTGCAGCAGTCTTTATTGGGAAGTTAATAAATAGTGCAGTGCTGAATGATCAAAGAGGTGTAACTGATAAGGTGACCACAAAATAATAAAATAAGTCAATATGTATAGAGTGGTGAAACACACAACTGGATACAATGATTTAAGAGTCCATATATAATGAACACACGGTGTGGATAAGTTCTTCCAAGTGACAACACTGGATGCTGAATGGCCGATTGCCTGAAGAAATCGAGGTTACTTCACACAAGGGAAAGATAAGGTACTCTTACCATGTGAGGTGAACTCATCTGTTAGGCAACAGTGGGTCAGATGTGCTTGTGGTCTCAGAAGACCGAGATCAATATGACAAAAGCAAACAAGAGTGCTCCTCTGCTGCTGTTCATCCAGTAATGTCTTCCTGATGAAGCAGCAGAGGAGCACTCTTTTTTGTTTGCTTTTGTCATTCTTGGAGTCCACATGAATTGGCCCATATCTACTCTGCAGCAGAAGGTCCACTGGCTCATCACTTCAGCCTTCAGGATCCACTTCACGGAAGTCGTCCAGACCGTCTGGTCATCCTGCGAGACCCTGCCGTATTGATCTCGGTCTTCTGAGACCACAAGCACATCTGACCCACTGTTGCATAACGGATGAGTCCACCTCGCTTGGTAAGAGTACCTCATCTTTCCTTTTGTGTGAAGTAACCTCGATTTTCTTCAGGCAATCAGCCATTCAGCATCCAGTGTTGTCACGTGGAAGAATTTTTCCACACCGTGTGTTCATTATATATATGGACTCTTATATCATTGTATCCAGTTGTGGGTTTCACCACTCTATACATATTGACTTTGTTAGTTTGTGGTCACCTTATCGGTTATGCCTCTTTGATCATTCAGCGCTGCACTATTTATTATTAATTCCTGTTATACTTTGAGTGCTGGCAGCTTTTTGTTTTCACGTTTGGGTTTAAGCGCAGTTTTTTTTTCCTTATTTCACATTTATTGGGAAGTTATTCGTGTTTTTGGCTTGATATCCCTTGTAACTCTTCTTGCTCAGATTTTTTTCATATTACTTCTGGAGCAACTCTGGTCAACAAGTAAAATCTTTCAGTGAACTGTTAATTGGCATGAAACCATGGCTGATCAGATTAGAAAGGTAACTCTGTTCACTCTTTTTTATTTCAATTTCTGCAGCAAGGTAGATGGAGGCTTTCAACCTGCAAAATGAACACGCCACATCCTCCCAAGTTATTTGTTAAAATTACAGCTTATGGCAAGTGGCCAAACTGCCTTAAAGGGGTTCAGCCACATCCACTGCCATCCCAATTTGCAAAGTCCAGTTCACACAGGTGTACATTTTTTCATTAGGCTTCAAGCAGAACTGTTTTTATTGACCTTTTCAAGCCTTTCAAACTTGAGACGTGAATTCAGAATTCTTTGGTTGTTGGATTTTACATATTGAAAATAAACAAGTTTGTTCACTTATAACTGACCTTGATTGGACAGATCCCTTTTACAGGATCAGGGAAAGATGTGAAATCTAGGAGCACTCTGGGTCCTAGAACATATGGGTGGAATATGTTCCAGAGAATGAACCTCTCCATTTTAGGCTACAGGACAGAAAACTATATTTTCACCTCTGATTATGTTCTAAGCTTTTTAGTTCACTAATGGAATGGTGTGTAAGATGGGGTATCAAAATTAATTCAGCATAGATTGTGATGCCACATGAGAGCAGCAAACTTGGTTCTTTTCATGCTCCATCATGATCCAAGAGGGACCATGTTGGACACAGTGTAGTACAGGACTATACACATTTAAAGGGTACTTGTAGTTTAGGAGCTATATGCCCCCATCTCTCCCTTCCCTGTAAAATTAATTTATAAAAATTCATAACTCTGCGTCAGAATTTATTGGACTTGTGCTGCTAGTTTTCCCAAAGCTGGACTGTCCCATTATACTCTATGAGAGAGAGCAGGCATCTATGCAGTAGCTGGCTCTCTGAATGATGGCACACTGCTCTGCTGTAGCCAGTGTATAGCTAAATTTTAATAATGCTGACATATTACATTAAATATTTTGCAGGGATAGGAGGAATACAGGAAGCTTTCCTCCCAACATTTAACTACTTTTTTTTTTTTTGCGTTTGTGGTAATATGTCCCCTTATCTATATATCCCCCCCCCCCCCCCACTACCAGTTACATGTATGTTTGCTCTTGATTTGACTGAATTCCCGAAATTGAACACTGAGGATAACGTTTGCATTTTTTCAATACTATGTAGTGGCACCTCTAATCCAAACCTTTACAGGTGGAGTATTTATTATGGGGTATGTGCAATTTCTGTAGACTAGCTTCCTCAGGTCACAAATTTTGAGAAAAAATTAATTTGATATAGTACATTATTTTACACAGCATTAAAACTTAATGATTATATTAGATATGCAGAGTAATTTAACAGTGGTCTCCTTATGTTCCCTTACAGTTTGTGTCTGTATCGTATGTAACCTTCTTGTTGGCCATAAATCAAGGTCAAATCATAAATCGCTATTTTTACTTATTTATTTTTTTGCACTGCACATTCACCTTTTATGCCTAACTGTAGTCAGGAATTTCTTCCTTTTTATGACATAAGCTACACAAATTAAATAGAAGTATTTGAAATCTGTTAATTGCAGCATGCTCACAGTGAATGATTTAAAATGTATCTAATTGTAGACCAGCAGGGTTGCTATTGCTTGCACTGAGGGGGGGCATCTTTCATCCTTTGCCTGACATGAAAAATAGTCTTAGTAAATTTGACTGTAGGACCCTTTCAATAGAAATATCATGTCCATGCATACTACAATATGTAGCTGTGTTCTGAACAAATAAGACGGCAGCTTTGGAAGGAATGTGCAAAATCTATCAATGCTATGACCGCATCTGGCAGTTTGGTCATTACCTAATCATAAACCCCAACTGCTTGGTCCAAGCCTTAAATCAAATGACCGTTTGCCTTGATATGTTCTATGTAGTTATGGCCAAGCTGCTGTTCTGTCAAAAAGTTGTACACAGGGTGGAATCTGTCCAAGCCAATCTGCCTGCTCAGTGGGGATCTCTCCGCTGATCCCCGCTGGGCAGACGGATGACAGGTTTGTGTCTGCTCTGTTCTGCTATGCAGAGCGGACACAGCCTGTTGCTCTTTATGGGGTGCTCGGTTGGAAATGGACTGCATGTTCGCTTCCATCTAATTTTTCTTTCGATCCGATTCAGCAGTTGGATGGTGGACTTATCCCATTTGTCTGTTTATCGAATGGAATGCCGGCCTGTAACGGCACACATGTCTGTTGGCATTTACCACCCCATGGAAAACAATGGGTGGTCCGATCGGGTCCGCCTTAAGGGCATTCTGCTGCATTCTAATTCAGTTTAGCTCATTGAACCACTTGCATCCCCAACAGTTGCTTGCTCAGCGGGGATCACTCTGTTGATCCCCACTGAGCCGGCAGATGACAGGTCCGTCTCTGCTCGCTGTGAAGGGATGGACCTGTCAGAGCTCCGCTCTCTGAGGGGATCGGGTGAAAATGGACCACCTGTCTGTTTTCATTCGATTCGCCAGACAGATGGGGGGGGGGGAAGGTTTCCATCAGTCTGGATTCAGCGGATCGGATGTCAGCGGACATGTCACATCGACCTGCATAGATAGTCTGTTAAGGTCCGCCTAAAAAAAACAACTGACAGGCAGACCTGAATGGTCCGCATGTGTGAAAGGGGCCATAATCTATTGACGCGGAATACCACATAGATTCACAGCTAACGCATAACTGTAGGCAGATGTAAAGATGCACATGTAATCAAGTTTTGTATTCATTAAAATTCCTATTTTTTTTTTTTTTTTTCTTATAAATAGGACCACACTGTTTTTAAATTGGCTTAACATAATCTCCTGTACAGCAGGATTCAGACTGGGTGAGAAGGACTGTAAGCCAATTTGGCTGTACAGCCGTGCACAGAACTGCCAGCGGAAAAGGGAGAATGCTAATGGGTTGAAAAAGTATAGAGATGATCTCATCGGTGCTACTTCACTATACATTGACAGACTGTGGCAGGTTCTTCACTAGGCTGTATTTCTGCTATTGAAAAAGGTTAGGTTGGGAATCTGTCTGAATAGGATTAGTGAATCTTGGGTGTGGCTGGCCAGGATGACATCAATGTTGGGTTAAAACAATTTTTTTTTTTTTTTTTTTTTATTCAATTAAGATAACTTTTTTTTTTTTTGGATCCAGCTGTAGAAATGTGCAATGGAGACTGGCTTCTATAAAATAAACTGTGCTCACCTTGTCATGAACAACATAGATGTTAGTCTATTTTTTATTGACCTGGAAGACCTTATATTGAAGACTGTATAAGCATTGCATTCGAAGATAAAAAATAATAATAAATAAATTATTCCTTGCACTAAACTGGTGTAAATATAAACCTGAATTGCCTGCATAGAAAGATACATTCTAAAGAATTGTAACC
Organism: Rana temporaria; assembly: GCF_905171775.1. Lineage (NCBI taxonomy): Eukaryota > Metazoa > Chordata > Amphibia > Anura > Ranidae > Rana > Rana temporaria. Next base: position 123,276,394 of record NC_053494.1, on the reverse strand, counting down.
CCTATATAAGACTATTGGAAGCTCTGAATAGTGCTACTGAGGAAAAGCAGAGTATCTAACCTTTGAAGCCATTTTTCCTAACATCCATCCATTTTAACTTTAAACTTTACAAATTGACTTTGGTCTTTTATCTAAAAAGTGCTATCTGCCTGGCTCTTGCCATTTGTTTACCCCTAGTCTTCTGTGTATTGCTGTTAAATTTTCTGAACTTCACACAACACTGCAATATTTTGTCATGGGAAAGTTTGATTTATGGAAATTTTGTTAATGGCTGAATATAAATTGGGCTTTTAAAATTGCCCAATTTGCTGAGAATTGTTAACCTATTACACTTAGTAGTCCTTTGTACAGCAATTATATGGTTATGTATCACATCTGCTGTAAGACACCAGATCCACTGCAGTAATATAGGCAATTGTTGAATAACACTTTTTGATTCTGTTGGTCTTAACAAATTGCCATATATAATAGAAAAGGCAAAAAAAAGTGATTGCTTTTAATTAATGTACTCCTTTCCCTGGCATGACCTAGCATTTATAATTCTCCCACTGCCCCATCGGTCTGTTTTGCTGTGGTTGTATTTGGATTCCATATTTCCCTAAAACACTTTTTCATTTAAAAACAAGTTTGCAAAATGTTAACCGCTGCATCCTAAAGCGTAACTCCAGGTTGGGCAGCTCCCCCCTTTTTGTCCTCAACTGCAGTTAAAGTGGATGTCCGCTTAAAAAAAAAAAAAATATTAAAAGTCAGCAACTACAAATACTGCAGCTGCTGACTTTTAATATTAGGACTCTTGCCTGTCCTGGTTCGCTCGTCACTCTGCTGCCCCCCCCATGCCATCCTCGGTGAGGGAACCAGGAAGTGAAGCGCTCTGTCTTCACTGCCCCATTCCCTACGGCGCATGCGCGAGTCGCGCTACGCCTGCCGATTGGCTCCCGCTGTGTACTGGGAGCCGAGTGTTCCCAGAACACAACCTTAGGTGACACGTCATGCCCGCAGTCTGCCCGAGACTGTGTGGCCGAAAGTGGGTGCAAATACCTGTCTTTAGGTATCTGCACCCCCCTCCCCCCTGAAAGGTGTCAAATGTGACACCGGAGGGGGGGGAGGGTTCCGATCAGCGGGAGTTCCACTTTAGGGTGGAGCTCCGGTTTAACCACGAACATTTTTTTTTTTTAAATGCGTACCTTCCTCCTTAGTGTTAACAGTGGGCAGGTCTCAGAGCTATAAAGGGATATCATAAAGTGTTGTGTGTTTGTGCCATTATACAGCCTGGGCTCACAGGAAATTTCTACAGAAAACAGCAGAGGGTGTGTCCATATGTGCCTGGGTTTACTGGAAGTGGATTGAATAAAGCTGGACATCTGTTAACCTAGAGCAGTGGTTCTCAACTTGGGGGGGGGGGGGGGGTCGAATGATGATTTGCCAGGGGTCCCCGAATCCTAGGCTGTTCCTGAAGCCCGCACCACTCTCCCAGCCTTTTTTGCGGCCACCCAGCAGGGATATCCCTGGAGCTTTTGGCCGCCCAGCTGGGCTATTCCTGGAGCGCGTAGCCGTCCACTCAACCATTTCGCAGGTGCCCATTCAGTTCACAGCATTGCTGGGGGGCAAAGACTAGAGGTCAGCTGACTAGTGAGGAATGTGAAGTGGGAGGGGCTAGAGGAGACCCTATCTCCTTATTTCGACATGGGTGTCACTGCTACGAGACACCACAAAGTCAGAGACACAGTGAAGCCAGAGACACAGTGAGTAACACTACCTGTGATTATAGTTTCCATTAAAAGGACTCGGGTAGCACTAAATGCCTGTGGGTTAGGGGTGCAAATTACTTGTCTTGCCTTGGGTGCTGACAACCCACGCTAAGAAAATTATTTTACTGTTGGGGGTCCCCACAACTTGGGAAATTTTATCAAGGGGTCACAGCACTAGAAGGTTGAGAACCACTGACATAGAGGATGACATAGGTCAGCCTTAAGCAGCATACGGCATTACTTTAATATAGCGAGGAAGGGGCATGGGGCTGGGGGCTTAAGACCAAGGAAATTGGCTTTAAGAACAATTAAAGATCTTGTTAATAGTAGATAGCAATTGGTTTCTTTTTTTTTCAAAAGGATGCTTTTCAATGGCTCTTCCACATAAGGCCCATTTTGTGGCACATAAATGCTGGTTGCATTAAGCATGTCTCCATTTTCAGCATCGTTAACTTGTGTTCATGATTCAAACGAGTATCTGCCACTTTTTCTTGTTCTTAAGGACAGGTGCAATTGCTTACTCCGTGTTTGCATGTTGGGGTGCTATTGAAAATGAATTAAAAAACATTGCGTTGCAGGCTTATGTGTGTTTAATGTGCACAAAATTTGAATGCAGCCCAAATCCGGGTACACGCTATTAGATTTTTTTTATTTTTTTCGTTCAACCCCCGAGGGTTGAACAAAAAAAAAAAAAACGGCCCACTCCAGTCAGAGCTGCTGTACTAACCATGTGAGGCTAGTTCAGCAATCTCTCCCACTGAGCTGTTGTGTTCTGACAGAGGGGATGGCCCCCTGCTAGAACACTCTGATTAGCGCTCACTGCCATTGGCTGAGAGCACTGATCGGGAGTCAGTCAGCTGCTGATTTTTCCAGCATGCACGTCCGACAGACTTTATTTATTTTATTTTATTGGAGCTGGCTGTTGTTTCCTGACATTCGGCCTGTGTGTACCTGGCTTAAAACTCTGTATGCAAACGTGAACACTTTATTGTGGAAACCAACTCCACTGGTAATTTTGTTACAGTACACAAAGATATCAAAAGACAGACTTCTGAAAAACGTACAGAACTGCATACCATATTTTTACAGAGCAAGCGTATACTTTATTTTATCTTGGGGTGGGGGGCTACATAGTCCAACAAATGTAATGCTAAACTTTTTTTTATTTTAGCGATCTTGCAAATTGGATAAACCTTTGGTCTTTACAGTGTTATTTTTGCTCTCCTAATTAGCATCCGTTACTTTCCAGTCCCATGCAACATGTTACCTACACATGGCCAAGGGCTGTGTTTTTGTTAGTGGTAATCTGCAACTTCCTAGGTTCTAAAAGGTCCAGTTTTATGCCCCAGTAGCTGCCGTAGAATATAGCAAGTCTCAGGGATTCCCTTGGTGGAAACAAGGGCAGTTACTACATCTTCAGAATATTTGAAGTCTCTTAATTCAGATGTGTATGGGTGTGTCTGTAGAGGTTGTCTGTGTACTTATCCGTGCTCTTTTTTCCAGGTTAATATATAAGCAGAACTTGCTATTTTTTTTTTTTTTTTTTTTTTCAGTTTAAATGTTTTATTTAAGGATTTTCCTATTTCCCTTACCCCTGTCTTTGCCTTTTCAAAACCCTAAATTAGAATTTAAGACAAAGTTATATTAATTTATGCTAACATTGCCTCGTAAATTATACATTTTATACTAAAGCGTATTGAGTGTATTGGATTATGTTGCATATGTGTATTTGATAGCTATATTAAAATATCTATATACAAGCTTTTTATTTTACTATGAGATATTAAAAACAAAAACAAAAAAAATTTTACACTGGAATTACGGGATACCGTGTCGAGGTGTAAACACTTTTTCTTGCTACCATGCAGATCTAGTTCAGGAATTTGGTCCTTTTTTTATTTGTGTCTAGGGGAAACAAACTGCATGCGTTTCCAGTAACAGATGACAACATTTTTTTTGTTTTGTTATGGTGACATGTTGGGTTTGTCTTTTCCCAGACACTTTAAGGGGGCCTGGTGTATGACTGTCAATGCATATGCAAATCATTGTGTAGTGTGCATCAGCTTTTAGCACATCTAAGTTTTTTTTTTTAGGTAGGTTTGTATACGGAGATAAAGTTTAATATATTGAAATGTGTGGAATACATGTGATATTGAATTATAGTTAAGAGTTGATAATAATGAGATCTGCAGATATTCAAGTTTAAACATTTAAAAAAAAAAGAACAGTCAATTCTATTGCTGTCTTTTTTGTTTCCCAATTTTTTATTTTTCACGCTGAACCCCAAGTTTAGTATTATGGATGTATAAGTCTCCTATACTTTTACAATGTGTATGTAAATGGGGGGGGAAAAAAGTTTTGGAGATGCTAATTTAATGTCTTAGTGAGTGTGTAAAGTGGTGAGTGTTTAGCAAAGAATTTGTGTGAATTCATGTTTATATCCCTAGTTACTATTTCTGCAAAGCATTTAAAATAGATGTGCCAAATTCTGAAGTACCCCACATCTTATATGCAGCATTTCTTTTATCATCATTCGTGTCTGTCCCTTTTTTCATTCAGGATCCATTAGATGGGATACATATGTGAAAGCTTGTGCAAAGGTAAAGGTTCCACTGGAGCTATAACCTATAGCAGCAACTCTTCTGCCATTTGTCTAGTACAGCTAGGCAAATCTAGGCAGATGTCTGCTCGCAATAGGACACCACTTCTTGTACTCTTACCTTTCTACATGTTTCAAATTATTTCACCTTGGGTAATAACGCTGTAAAAGAAAGCGTGTTTTATTTTGTCCCCCCAATTGAAAGGGAACTTCTACATTAGAAATATCCACATAAAACATATATACTATTTGTGTGTAGGGTAATAATCGGTAAATGGCAATATATCTCTCCCACTAGTGTTTGGTCTCTGGTTATGTTATCTAGCTGAATGAAATCTTAGTTTTATTTAGCAGGTGAGGCTCCAAGTCCAACTCAACTAAACTCTGAAGTTGGGTCTGCTTTACTCAATCAGCCAAGCAAAATAAAGGACAAATAGTAGAGCAATAAAGAAAAAAATCCCTATCTGTAGAGGGACGAAAGCCCCTGTGGCCTAAGGCTGTTATAGTGCGCCAGGGTATTGATCTAAATGGTCGCAGCGAGGTGTAAACCCTAACCTAAAGCGCTGCGTAAATTGACAGTGCTATATAAGTACCTTTTTTAATAACCAGAGCACTGCTGGGCTCCAATATTTACAGATGTTCCCATATTGTTGCCTCTGTCCTTCCTCTATAAGGTTCAGTTCACACTGCCGCAACTTTCATGCCGACATCCCAGTGTGACTAAAGCACAACTTGCATACCTCCTTCTTTAAGAGAAGTCCATGCAAGTCATGCCGAAGTCGCGCCAAAAGTAATACAGGAACCTTTTTTCTAATTTTGAGCGATTCAAGTTGCTCCTATTAGAGGGGTCCATTGCACTTAATGTGGCACGACTTGTCATGCGACTTGTGCTCTCAAAGTCGGAGCACATTTCACACCAGTATGAACCGAGCCTTATGCCTGTTTGCTTGAGTAAACCAAAGGTTAGATATGCTTTAAAGCAGACAGTAAATCCAATTGTAAACTGATAGTCAAATGAGTTTCTGGAATGTGGATCTGAGTAGGGTTGCAGAGAAAAGCATAGTTTTACCCGTTTTAATTAGATATATTTGTAAAAATAATTTTGAGCAATTTAAGGAAAAATTAAGGCAAAAAAAAAGGTAAAATGGTGCCTGTTGGGAGGGGGGGGGAGTGGGCAAGGGGAATGCTTAATATTTACCTCTTTGGTAGGTGATGCCTTTAATCCTTGCTCTCCTCTTTAACGGCTCTAGCAGATAACATTTTCAGCTTCCCTAAAATCACTGGATATTTGATGCCTGGTCTCCAATTGCGCTCTGTGTCCATTTAGATTTTTGTACTGCGTTCAGGCAGCCTATTGTAATTAATGATCTGCCAACATACTCCGTCGTGAAAACTCAATGTGATTCATTGTTGTAATGCAATGCACTGCCAATGCGTAATAGTGTAAATGATCCCTTGGTGATTTCTCCCACCAGCCTCTGTCATCTACAGGGCACAGTAATGAAATGGCAGATGGAACCACAACATTGAGCGGGGGCCAGGTAGTGTTAGATGCTGAAGATTTTTGTCTGCTAAAACTCTTGAAGACAGACAAGATTCAAGTTGGCACCTCCTGTAGATGTGTGTATTAATCTTTTTCTTTAGCAGGAGGCTTTTTTGTATTTTTATTCTAGGAATACTGCAGCCCCAAACAATTTAAGCAAAACTCTTGTAACCGATTATATCATGCAAATGACAATTTCATTTTTATACCATTTAAAACTAAAGGCATATGCTGGTTTGATTGATGTAACTGCATGGTAGCAAGTATTTATTATGTTTTAAATGCATTTATGTTTTGTCACACTTGTCTGCTATTGTTTGCTAGCCCTTCAGTTGCCAGATCTAGCCTGCACCACACCATTCTGGGATGTGTACAAATGTTCTCTGGGAGCAAGTGCTTGGGATATTTCGAATCGTATGTTGAAATGTAATCTCTTGCAAAAAAATACATTTTCTCAAAGTTACTAACTAAGATTCTGATTTTTTTTTTTTTTACTTAACCCCTTCAGTGCATGTGTTGGTTGTGTTTTTTGCTGTTTGGATTTCAATCGAATTATAATAACCATTGATTAAAACTTTGGAAAATGGAAAAGTACTGCGAAATATGCAAGCATGTCTACTTGCAAAAGTTTAGATTTGTTTTTCCTAAGAAAGTCAAACAGGAAAAGCATAGCTCAATCAACGTTGATGCATTAAATCCATCATTTACTGGCACGGGCTTTACAAAGCCAGAGTGTAAGTTACAGTAACTCCTAGCAGCCAGTAATCCTCATTAACTGATCTCGATACAGTAGTTGCGTTGCATTCGGTTGCTCAACATTTTATCTACTTTGCCAAACCTAGACAAGACTCTGAGACAGTCAATACATTTCAATAAACAATTGGTGGAAAACTGAAGTGGTTGTTCACCATGAAACTTTGGTGTTTAGAATTTGACACTGCGTCTTTAACTTTTTGACAGTATGACTCTGTATAACACTGTATTTTAGCTGTTACATTTTCCTAATCTCCTGGCTACCTGAAATATGCAAAGATATATGACGTGGGTGTCTGTGATATTTTTTAATTCCGAGGGCAAAATGAGATGGACTGCTTTTTATAGCTTTTAATTTTAAGAGGTTTCCATGACTCTGCTTTTGCTGTTTTGGGGTGCTCTGCACACTGACAGGGCCAGATGTATTGTGTGGTGCTACACTGATTAAAGCATCTTCAAAATAATTCTTTAGAGGGCTTTTTTGCCAGCATGTTCAAGACTCCAATGTGGCGTTATGCACCACATTTTGAAAAATGCATTACTAAAGCATTATTGGACATACCTGCATGCGTACATCTATACAACACCTTTCTTGAGTCATCACCAAATTGGTGGGCTTCTTTAAAATACTCAGTGCTTCAAAAAATGGCTTTTAAAACATAGCTGGTTTTTACGTGCACAATTATAAGATGTCTAAGTATTTTAAATGCATAATTTCTTATTGGTATTTAACACTTCTACTTTTATGCAGCAAAAGCTGTGTTTGGAAGGCTTTTGTATAAAACACATGGTTTCATTGTAAGGACACAGGCATTGATTGGGGTTAATGTAAAATGTGTTTTTTTTTCTTTGATTTAAAGCATCTCCCTGATCTCTAAGAAAGGAAGTCAGTCATATTCTTCTTGCAGGGAGCTTTTTAATGCAAGTCAGCTAGCATTTCTCAACTAGTCTGGCAATGAATGTACCATCTTGCCATTTTAAATCCAAAAATAGCAGAGAAAATCTTTTTGTTATCTGGTCTTGTTTAGTTTGTTCAAGGGTTTTTGTATACAGAAGTTTACATTTTTATGTATATTTTCTTGTGTAAGAAAAAAAAATGGGTAAAAAAATCCCTGATGTAATGTGTATAAAACTGTGTATTATCTGTATATAGTGTGACAAAATGATTTTTCTTTCTTTTTGGATGTATTAATAAATCTTGCTGTGAAGTTACTTATTGGCTGGTGTGTTTTTTGTTTTTTTGTTTTTTTTCAAATATACATTTTATTAACCACTTGACCACTGGGCACTTAAACCCCCTTCTTAACCAGACCAATTTTCAGCCTTCGGTGCCCTCACATTTTGAATGACAATTACTCAGTCATACAACATTGTACCCATATGAATTTTTCTTTTCACACAAATATAGCTTTCTTTTGGTGGTATTTAATCACCCTTGGGTTTTTTATTTTTATTCATAAATTTTGGCCAAAATTTATACTGCTACATATCTTTGGTAAAAGAAGTGCAAATTTGTGTATATTATTTGGTCTTTGTGAAAGTTAGAGTCCACAAGCTATGGTGCCAATATCTGAAAATCGATCACACCTGAAGTACTGATGGCCTGTCTCATTTCTTGAGACCCTAACATGCCAGAAAAGTACAAATACCCCCCAAATGACCCCTTTTTGGAAAGAAGACATTCCAAGGTATTTAGAAAGCGGCATGGTGATTTATTTATTGTCGTTTTTTTTTCTCCCCACAATTCTTTGCAAAATCAAGATTTTTTTATTTTTCTTGATTTTTTTTTTTTTCACCAAATTTTTCATATTAGCAGGTTATTTCTCACACAGCATATGCATACCACAAATTACACCCCAAAACACATTCTGCTATTTCTCCCGAGGTATGATGATACCACATATGTGAAACTTTTTTACACAGCGTGGCCACATACAGAGGCCCAACATGCAGGGAGCACCTTCAGGCGTTTTGGAGCACCCAGGCCAATTCTGAGGTTTCTCTCCTACATGTAAAAAACATAATTTATTTGCTCGAAAATTACATAGAACCCCAAAACATTTTTCTTTTTTTTAGCAAAGACCCTAGAGAATACAATGGCGGTTGTTGCAACACAGTATTGGCACAGCAATTTTTAACACTTTTTTTTTTATTTATTTTTTTTTGGGGGGGGGGGGAACAATAATAAAAAAAACGGTAAAGTTGGCCCAATGTTTTTGCATAATGTGAAAAATGAATTTACACCGAGTAAATAGATACCTAACATGTCACCCTTCAAAATTGCACACGCTCGTGGAATGGTGCCAAACTTCGCTACTTAAAAATCCCCATAGGCAATGCTTTTTAATTATATATATATATATATATATATATATATATATATATATATATATAAATTTTTTACTGGTTACATGATTTGAGTTGGAGGAGGTCTAGGGCCAAAATGATTGCTCTCGCTCCAACGTTCGCAGTGATACCTCGCGTGTGGTTTGAACACAGTTTTCATATGTGGGCGGGACTTACGTATGCGTTCGCTTCTGCATGCAAGCACACAGGGACAGGGGTAATTTTATTGTTCATTTTAGTTTTGACACACTTTTTCTCAAGTCGTCTTCCAGGACGGCACCTTGAGAGTAGACTGGCTCCACCTGACAGGAAACACAATCAGAAAGAGGTTTAAAAGCCCCGCCCCTCCCCGTGCACCTCAGTTATTGATTGTGTTTCCCACCAGCGAAACAGTTTGTTATTTTTTATCAGACCTAAGGCCTGGGGCTGGTGGTCCCCCTCCGGGTACTGAGCAGTGGGTCCTGGGGGCCGTCCCTGCCTCAGCTTAAAGGTGTAATGCCTGTCCCGGGGGGTTTTCCCCGTGTGATAGGGGGGGGGAGGAAGATTGCAAACAATACCCCCCTTCTTTCCTTTCTGTAGGAATCCCTGGGATAGTGGCTATTCCAGTACTCCTATGTGGCCATGTTCCCTCTCCTCCAGGACCCCTTACCTGCTGGGCGGGTGTGAGGGCTTCCTCAGCGTGGCTCCGGTGTACTGTCCTCCCGGGGACATTTTCGAATGGAGCCAGCAGTCGACGCCGCGTCACAGGCGGCGCGCGGTGATGACGAAGTTCCGCTTCCGGTCTTCACCAAAATGGCGGCCGCCAGCGGCGTCGGCTCCTCGCTGTTCTCACTGCAGCAAGGAGGAGAGTGGCGCCTACACGACTTCGCTATGGAGCGCGAGGATCGTTCGCTAGCAGCCGCTGCCGAGGACACCACCAAGGGTGAGTCTGCCTCAGAATGTCAGGGGGGCATATTGGACTGGGTCCTCTCCCTCCCCCCCCCCCCCCCCCCCCCCCCCCCTCTCCTCTCCTCTCACACTTGATGTTTGAACTGTGATATATTTTTTCTCTCCCCTTACAGGGGAGGAGGTTTCTGCCCAGGGGGAAGCTGCTATTCTCTCCCTAAAACACACTTCCAAAACCAAGAGGTGTGGTAACTGTAGCATTAAGCTGGCTGCAGATTACTCCAAACTTCTTTGTGCCAAATGCATACAAAAATTGACAGCAAAGGAAACTTCCCTGATTATGAAAGAATTCCTAGCTGTCCAATCCCAAATGCTCTCCACATTAAAGGAATTTAAGGACACCTTAAAAAATAGGGATCCTGAGCCCATAGCAGCCGGCCCCTCTTCTCAAGAGAGCTCATCCACCCCAGTGCCACGAGTTTCCAGGGCTAGGGAGTCTCTCCTATCTGACACCGAAGATTGAGGCTCCAGAAGATGGGGTAGTTGATAGTCATTCTGAGGATGAGGATGAGGATGCCAGATCAGGCAAATATATTTTTTCTACAGATGACATGGGGGGTCTGCTGTCTGCTGTCTATGCCTCTGAGGGGATCCAGCAGCCAGCAGAGCTGGTGTCACCTCAGGACAGAATGTACCAGGGTTTAGCTAAACCCCAGCCAAAGGTTATCCCAGTCCATCAGTCACTTAAAGATATAGTTCTGAGGGAATGGGCTGAGCCTGAAAAGAAACTACTAAGGTACAAGACCTGGAAGAGGCGCTGTCCCTTTAAGGAGGAGTTAGAAAATACTTTGTTTAAAACTCCTAAACTAGATGCATCTCTAGCCCAACTCTCCAGGCAGTCTGACCTCTCGTTTGAAGATGCAGGAAACTTAAAGGATTCCTTAGACAGGCGGGCAGACACCTCCCTTCGCAGGGCCTGGGAGGCTAATACGGCCGCCCTTGGACCCGCTTTAGCCTCTTCCTGCATCGCTAGGAATGCAGATACCTGGTTAACCAGACTTCTGGAGCATGTACCTCAGACCTCCAAGTTTAAAGAAATTAGAGATTCTCTTACAGTCATAGGCAGTGCGGTTGCCTATCTTGCAGACGCATCGATTGAAACAGTCCGATCCTCTGCTAAGACGGGTGCTCTCGTCAACGCCGCCAGAAGGGCGGTATGGCTCAAGACGTGGGAAGGTGATCTTGCTTCCAAGACCCGTCTATGTGCCCTGCCCTTTGAAGGTACTCTTCTCTTTGGGGCAGGACTTGATCAAGCTCTAACTAGGGCCTCAGAAAAGGGGAAACGGTTCCCCCCAAAACCTAGACCTAACAGGAGAAGATTTTTTCGAGGCCCCCAGAATAAAAACCGACCTTCTGACCGAAGATCGGCCTTTAATAAGCGATGGATCACGGGAAAGGATAAGCCAAAAGGGGGTATCCTTTTCCCCGATCCCAAACCCGCAGGTAAGGACTCCAAGTGACTTAAGAGTCGGGGGAAGACTCTCCCAATTTTTTCCAGCCTGGGAGAGTATAACACGGAGTCCTCACATTCTGCAAATAGTGAGGGAGGGTTACAGATTGGAATTCCGACAACTTCCCCCCCCAATATTTCTCCTCACTCATCTACCCCAAGATCCCCTCAAGGCAGCTGCCCTTCTGGGAAGTGTCACAGATCTAGCTCAGCAGGCAGTCATAATCCCAGTTCCGCCAGGACAACAGGGTCAGGGGGTGTACTCACATATTTTCATGGTGCCCAAACCTTCGGGGAAATTCCGATTGATCATAAATTTAAAACTTTTAAATACCTTTCTCCTCTACAAGAAATTCCGCATGGAAAACATTTACAGTCTCAAGGGACTGTTGTTAGAAGGAGTCTTTATGGTAACCATAGACTTGAGGGACGCCTACCTCCATGTCCCAGTCTTCAGGGACCATCAAAGGTTCCTCCGATTTGCCATTGCCTCCCCTCAGGGGATTCAGCACTGGCAGTTCACCGCACTCCCCTTTGGTCTGGCCTCCAGCCCAAGGGTTTTCACGAAGGTCCTGGCAGAGGTGGTCGCCTTTCTACATCTGAAAGGGATCTCCCTTGTCCCCTACCTGGACGACCTACTGCTTTTCAACCCCAGCCGAGAACTCCTTCTCTCGGATCTGGCCACCGTCCTGACTACTCTGGAATCTTTGGGATGGATTGTAAACAGAGAAAAATCTTCTCTCCTCCCAGAACAGAGAAAAATGTATCTGGGATTCCTGATAGATTCCATAGAGAAAAAGCTGGTTCTTCCAGAGGACAAGATCCAGAGACTCGGGTCAGTGGTCAGGTCCGTCATGGGGTCAATAGAAATTTCCCTCAGACAGATCATGAGGTTACTGGGACTGATGACCTCATGCATCCCAGCGGTCCCATGGGCCCAGCTTCATTACAGATCCCTGCAGGCCTTCCTGCTCTCCTCCTGGGACGGGAAGGACTCATCCCTAGACTCCAGGGTCAGCATCCCGGAGTCAGTAAAATGCACACTGGGGTGGTGGCTCATTCCTCAGAATTTGGAGGAAGGCCTCCCATGGAACCAGACAAATCCTCTCAGGATAACCACGGATGCCAGCTCCTGGGGGTGGGGAGCCCACATGTCGGGTCTCCAGGCCCAGGGGTGCTGGGATCGACAACAGAGCAGGTCCTCTTCCAACTTCCGCGAATTATTAGCGGTCGGGAAGGCCTTGGAGGCGTTCGAGGAGAGAGTCATAAACCAAGAAATACAGATTCTCTCCGACAACGCAACCACGGTGGCGTTCATAAATCACCAGGGAGGCACCAGGTCCCGTTCCCTCCTAAGGCTGTCCTTAGAAATTCTGAGTTGGGCAGAACAGAGAGTCCTCTCCCTTTCAGCAATCCACATCAGGGGAGTCCTAAACTTAGAAGCGGACTTTCTAAGCCGCCAACCCATCCTCCAGGGGGAGTGGGAATTAAATCGAGAAGTCTTCGACTGGGTTCGACATCGTTTCGGCAACCCAGAGATAGACCTCTTCGCGAACAGGAAAAACAGGAAGGTAGAAAGGTTCTTCTCCCTCTCCCGGGATCAGGGATCGGAGGGTGTGGATGCGTTGGCCCAGGCCTGGACATTTCAGCTGGCCTATGCTTTCCCTCCCCTGAGTCTGATCCCAAGGGTCCTACAGAAACTGAGTCGCTCACGGGGGAAGCTGATCCTGATCGCTCCCCAGTGGCCCAAAAGAGCTTGGTTCCCAATGTTAGAACGTTGGTCAGTTCTTCCTCCCCTTCCTCTCCCGGTCCGAGTGGACCTTCTGCGGCAGGGACCGATCTTTCACCCAGAGCCCGACTTTTTCAGTCTGACGGCCTGGTACTTGAGAGGTGGAACCTGCAGCGGAGAGGTTGTTCGGAGAAGGTAATAAATACCCTTTTGGCTAGTCATAAGGAGGTCACTAGGAAAATCTATGCTAAGACCTGGGGGGTTTTTTCACGCTGGTGTGCAGCCAGGCAAGCCCCACTACCTGAAATATCTGTCATCCTGGAATTTCTCCAGGAAGGAGTTGATCTAGGACTAGCCACAAGAACCTTAAGAGTACAGGTAGCCGCCTTGTCCTACTTTTTAGACAAGAGGCTGGCCCTGGATCCGCTGATCAAGCGATTCCTGTCGGCTAGGGATAGGTTATCCCCTATTCAAATCTCCAGGGTTCCCCCCTGGGACCTCACCTTGGTTCTAGACCATCTATCCAAACCTCCGTTTGAACCGATAGACAGCATTCCGGTTAGGCTGTTGACATTTAAATTCTCCTTTCTTCTGGCTATTACTACGGCCAAAAGAATAGGAGACATGCAGGCGCTCTCAATCAAAGAGCCTTATTTTCGTCTTTTTGAAGACAGGGTAGTCCTAAGTCAGGATCCCCTGTACCTACCTAAGGTGGCAACGAAATTTCATAGGTCACAAGAAATTATTCTTCCTTCATTTTGCGCAAATCCACAGAACGAAAGGGAAGAGACCTTCCACTGTTTGGATGTAAGACGCTGTTTGTTAAGTTATTTGGAAAGGGTGAGCGAGTTCAGACGCTCATCTCACTTGCTAATTAATTTTTCAGGACAGAAAAAGGGTTGCCAAGCATCTAGAGCCTCTATATCTAGGTGGATAAGACAGGCAATTTCATTAGCATACATTAAAGCTGGCAAAACAGTACCTAAAGTCAAGGCACATTCCACGAGATCTATAGCAACCTCCTGGGCAGAGAGAGCAGGAGTTTCAGTGGAACAAATCTGTAGATCAGCAACGTGGTCAAGCCAGAACACCTTTCTCAAACACTACCGAGTGGAACTTCTGTCACCCCAAGACTTGACGTTTGGCAGAAGAATCCTGCAGGCAGTTGTCCCGCCCTAAGGTAGGCCTGAGGGTTACTTGCTTATCTCTCAAGGTGCCGTCCTGGAAGACGACTTGAGAAAATACCAGTTACACTTACGGTAGCTGTTTTTCTGTAAGTCTTACAGGACGGCAGGCCTATTTCCCACCCTGAGGAATTTATATGGTTTGTATTTTTATATACTGGTTCCCGTGCTCTTATGGTGGTTACTTTATCACTAACTGAGGTGCACGGGGAGGGGCGGGGCTTTTAAACCTCTTTCTGATTGTGTTTCCTGTCAGGTGGAGCCAGTCTACTCTCAAGGTGCCGTCCTGTAAGACTTACAGAAAAACAGCTACCGTAAGTGTAACTGGTATTTTTTCCCCCAAAAATAATTTTTGGGATCACCTTTATTCCTATTACAAGGGATGTAAACATCCCTTGTAATAGGAATATGGCATGACAGGTCCTCCTTTTACAGTGAGATATGGGGTCAATAAGACCCCACATTTCACCTCTAGGCTGGGAAGCCTGAAATAAAAAAGAAAATAAAAAAAGATCCTGGCTTCGATCGTAGCGGTGAGTCCCCATTTTTTTCATATGGCTCAGGAGAATTTAAGAGAAGTATATGTTATAGGATAGATCCATTCTTGTATTTATGTGTATTTTTGAATGAATTGTAAATTTAGTTTTTGCAAACATATGTAAGGTCTTATATTTAAAACAAAAGTACAGCGCTAGGTGAACAATAACCAACCAGAAATTAAATGAAAGATTGGTTGAAATAAAATAAACTGTGACATAAATTTCATAATAAGTGAAGTCCATAAAAAGTGATCCACATCAAAATGAATAAATGGGGAAAAAAGTTCATGGATAGTGATGATGTATATGAAATAAGATTCCTCCACCGAAAAGGACACCCAAATCGTGAGATGTAGTCTCCTTACCAGATGGGATTGACCGTCATTACAGCGGTCTATCCGGGCACAGGGATGTTTATAGTCTTCCCAATTAGACTGAGTCTAACTACATCTCACGATTTGGGTGTCCTTTTCGGTGGAGGAATCTTATTTCATATACATCACTATCCATGAACTTTTTTTCCATTTAATTAATTTTGATGTGGATAACTTTTTATGGACTTCACTCATTATGAAATTTATGTCAGTTTATTTTATTTCAACCAATTTTTCATTTAATTTCTGGTTGGTTATTGTTCACCTAGCGCTGTACTTTTGTTTTATATTGTTTGTTTTAGTTTTTTTTGGGTATTTTAGGTAATTGGTACTGGCAGCTTAACCCCACACTCACGTGTGTTTTTACTAGTAATTGCTAGCGCAGTGTTTTTTTTCTTCCTCTTTTGGAAGAAAATCTTTTTTCACAAGGTCTTTTATATTTGTATATATTTTTTTCAAAAGAATTTATTGAAAAATCCGACATACAGATTAAAATTTGTGTGCAACGGGAGATCACTTCACGTCACCAAAGATATAGCATTTTATAACATGTAGAGACTTGAAGCAATAGATCCATTGAATACCTGAGGCAGATGTACTCGGTACACCAAAACACTGAACTGGATGGATCACTATAATAGCTGGGTTTAACTAGAGAAAATAAAATAATTAAACAGGGAAAGAAGGCGGGGGGGAAACCTGTATTGTTTTCCATTGTGCATACATAATAAGCAGTTCATAAGACCACATATTAAAAAGATCGTAGATAGCAAACCTATGCTGAAAGGAGTGAACCAAGCCTACCCACAATTGGAGGGTGTGTGGGTGAGGAGGAAAGACCCAGGGAGTTCAGGGTGAAGAGTCGTCATCTGATCGTGCCAGGAGAGTCTTGTAGTAGACAAAAAGGCTGTGTAAGGACTTGTGGGGGTCAGAAAAATTTGTTGCAGCCATAAATGCTTCCCATCTTAAAAAAAAGCGTTGCTTTGCTGTCGTATGATTTAAAATCTGTTGTGATTTTTTATTTTTTTTCCTTGTGGAGTTGCATGTGGAGCTCTTGTTTGACGAGAGATATCGTAGGGGAGTGTTGTGCTTTTTTAAGGTCATATTTACCCGCACAGTAATTTACTTTGAATTCTTTTATAACAAAGATGTTTTTAAATACAAGTCAACCTATATGATATCAGTCTATAATATGAAACTTATTCACAGAGACGTATGATCATACAAAATAGCTAATTTATTGGTAGACAAATTATGAATATTTACATGAAATTAAAATACCAGTTGTGTTACATTAACGACTTGAAAATCAATAAAATACCCCCAAAATGGGCATGCAATACCTTTGATTTGTGTCATGGTACGTTCTCAAGATAACTTTATGTAAATGACAATGAAACAAAAGCGTCTATTTCACATGCCCAATCGTTACTATACTGCAGGTAAGTAAATGATTAACAATGTGAAATATATTGGACGTTTGTTTTGTCAATAAAATTGGAACTATGTAAAAGTAAAGATAATCAATAACTGGTAATTTTTCCTTAAATTCAATTTTTATTATATGAGAACAAACCATAATTACGCGATATTCAGTACTTCAATATTTCAACCTTTCTAGGGAACAACAATAGATTTCAGATAAAATAAAAATGACATAGTTACCACTTCCAAGAATGGCTATTTCCTATTGGCAAGTGACCAGAGCTAAAATCGTTGCAGTCTTCATGCATAGTGCAAGCGTGCCCCCTTTTCTGGAGTGGTCTTCTCTCATCCTCCCATTGAGCTTTTTTTTTTTAAGATTCTTTCTTTTTTCTTCCTCTCTATCTCATGGGTTTCCCTTTTTTATATTGATTAGAATAATAGGACTACAAAGATTATACTCGGTTCTGCCAATCTGACAGCTGTCCTTAACTCCTAGGCCTGTGGCACAGACGTGTTTGGTTTCTATTGGCTGACAGCTTAATAATTGACTTGTTCTCTGGGCTTGGAGAACCTTGAATAATATTACTTCCAGCCACTAGGTGTCTCACCTTTATTGTGAGATCATCCATACGTTGGATATTTATATTTTTGGGTAAACTACAGGGAGTGCAGAATTATTAGGCAAGTTGTATTTTTGAGGATTAATTTTATTATTGAACAACAACCATGTTCTCAATGAACCCAAAAAACTCATTAATATCAAAGCTGAATATTTTTGGAAGTAGTTTTTAGTTTGTTTTTAGTTTTAGCTATTTTAGGGGGATATCTGTGTGTGCAGGTGACTATTACTGTGCATAATTATTAGGCAACTTAACAACAAAAAAAATATATACTTATTTCAATTATTTATTTTTACCAGTGAAACCAATATAACATCTCAACATTCACAAATATACATTTCTGACATTCAAAAACAAAACAAAAACAAATCAGTGAACAATATAGCCACCTTTCTTTGCATGGACACTCAAAAGCCTGCCATCCATGGATTCTGTCAGTGTTTTGATCTGTTTACCATCAACATTGCGTGCAGCAGCAACCACAGCCTCCCAGACACTGTTCAGAGAGGTGTACTGTTTTCCCTCCTTGTAAATCTCACATTTGATGATGGACCACAGGTTCTCAATGGGGTTCAGATCAGGTGAACAAGGAGGCCATGTCATTAGTTTTTCTTCTTTTATACCCTTTCTTGCCAGCCACGCTGTGGAGTACTTGGACGCGTGTGATGGAGCATTGTCCTGCATGAAAATCATGTTTTTCTTGAAGGATGCAGACTTCTTCCTGTACCACTGCTTGAAGAAGGTGTCTTCCAGAAACTGGCAGTAGGACTGGGAGTTGAGCTTGACTCCATCCTCAACCCGAAAAGGCCCCACAAGCTCATCTTTGATGATACCAGCCCAAACCAGTACTCCACCTCCACCTTGCTGGCGTCTGAGTCGGACTGGAGCTCTCTGCCCTTTACCAATCCAGCCACGGGCCCATCCATCTGGCCCATCAAGACTCACTCTCATTTCATCAGTCCATAAAACCTTAGAAAAATCAGTCTTGAGATATTTCTTGGCCCAGTCTTGACGTTTCAGCTTGTGTGTCTTGTTCAGTGGTGGTCGTCTTTCAGCCTTTCTTACCTTGGCCATGTCTCTGAGTATTGCACACCTTGTGCTTTTGGGCACTCCAGTGATGTTGCAGCTCTGAAATATGGCCAAACTGGTGGCATCTTGGCAGCTGCACGCTTGACTTTTCTCAGTTCATGGGCAGTTATTTTGCGCCTTGGTTTTTCCACACGCTTCTTGCGACCCTGTTGACTATTTTGAATGAAACGCTTGATTGTTCGATGATCACGCTTCAGAAGCTTTGCAATTTTAAGAGTGCTGCATCCCTCTGCAAGATATCTCACTATTTTTGACTTTTCTGAGCCTGTCAAGTCCTTCTTTTGACCCATTTTGCCAAAGGAAAGGAAGTTGACTAATAATTATGCACACCTGATATAGGGTGTTGATGTCATTAGACCAGTGGCGGCCCGCCCATAGGGGGCGCCCGGGCGCCGCCCCCCCTCCCCCAGTCAGTAAAAAAAAAAATCTAAAAAAAAAAAAAAAAAAAAAATTTTTTTATTTAAACATGTCCCTTTAAGGAAAAAAAATTCCAAAAAAGGTTCTTATGTGCACTGAGTCCGGGCGTCGGGCGCCGGGAAAAGCGCGGTATGGGTAGCGCCACGTCTGTGCAATCACGGGATTGCAGACGTGGCGCTACATTGGCAGCCCAAAAATGCCTTTGTGGCGCGGTCCATCGCGCCACTTGCTTCCGGCGCGATGGACTGCATTGTTATGGCTGGGCGGGTGCATCCACTATTTGTGCTCGTTCCGTCCTGACGTCCCTGGAAGAACAGGAAGTGACGTCGGGACTCGGGGCGCTCAGTGCGAGTACAGGTAAGCTGAGCTATGCCGCCTGCCTCTGCCCCTCTGTAATGGACTGTTTTCTCTGCAAAGTTCGGCGGCAGCAGCTGCAGCTGTCCACCCCCCTTCTGCAAAGATTACCTGTGTTCCAATTTTTTTTTAGTGAATATTCGGCCGAAATCGCGGCACCCCCCTCCCCCCCCCGGGGGGGGGGGGGGGATGGGGGTGCCGCGATTTCGGCCGAATATTCACTATAAAAATTTTTTTGGAACATTTGGAATTTTTTTTTTTAGTGCACATTTGGCCGAAATCGCGGCACCCCCATCCCCCCTCAGGGGGGGGGGGATGGGGGTGCCGCGATTTCGGCCGAATGTTCACTAGACATGATGAGCAATTAACCCAGTGCAGATGTAGGCTCATTGCAAGGGTGGATTTTTTTTTAACATTTTCATGGAGTTGGGCATAATAAATGATTTTTAATGTTCAATGCAATGCATAATCTGGGTGAAATGCCAGCCGTCAGCAGCCTGAGCCCCAGGAGAAGATGGGGAGCTACAAGTCCCAGCAGGTTATAATATAAGGCTCCTAGGTGGATGGGAGTCTTATATTATAAACCTGCTGGGACTTGTAGTTCCCCATCTTCTCCTGGGGCTCAGGTGCATGCAATCCACCATCTATGGGACTACAAGTCCCAGCAGTGAGAAAAACTGGACAAAGATGGTGGATTGCATGCACCTGAGCCCCAGGAGACGATGGAGAACTACAAGTCCCAGCAGGTTATAATATAAAGCTCCGAGGTGGATGTATGACTGGACAGTGACACAGTGGGGACAATTGGCACAGTGGCTGTGTTTGATGGCATGGTACAGTGGCTGCATTTGATGGCATGGCACAGTGGTGACAATTGATGGCACAGTGACCACAATTGATGGCATGGCACAGTGGCTGCATTTGATGGCATGGTACAGTGGCTGCATTTGATGGCATGGTACAGTGGCTGCATTTGATGGCATGGCACAGTGGCTGCATTTGATGGCATGGCACAGTGGCTGCATTTGATGGCATGGCACAGTGGCTGCATTTGATGGCATGGCACAGTGGTGACAATTGATGGCACAGTGGCCACAATTGATGGCATGGCACAGTGGTGACAATTGATGGCACAGTGACCACAATTGATGGCATGGTACAGTGGCTGCATTTGATGGCATGGTACAGTGGCTGCATTTGATGGCATGGCACAGTGGTGACAATTGATGGCACAGTGACCACAATTGATGGCATGGTACAGTGGCTGCATTTGATGGCATGGTACAGTGGCTGCATTTGATGGCATGGTACAGTGGCTGCATTTGATGGCATGGCACAGTGGTGACAATTGATGGCACAGTGACCACAATTGATGGCATGGCACAGTGGCTGCATTTGATGGCATGGCACAGTGGCTGCATTTGATAGCATGGTACAGTGGCTGCATTTGATGGCATTGCACAGTGGCTGCATTTGATGGCATGGCACAGTGGCTGCATTTGATGGCATGGCACAGTGGCTGCATTTGATGGCATGGCACAGTGGTGACAATTGATGGCACAGTGACCACAATTGATGGCATGGTACAGTGGCTGCATTTGATGGCATGGTACAGTGGCTGCATTTGATGGCATGGTACAGTGGCTGCATTTGATGGCATGGCACAGTGGTGACAATTGATGGCACAGTGACCAGAATTGATGGCATGGTACAGTGGCTGCATTTGATGGCATGGTACAGTGGCTGCATTTGATGGCATGGTACAGTGGCTGCATTTGATGGCATGGTACAGTGGCTGCATTTGATGGCATGGTACAGTGGCTGTGTTTGATGGCATGGTACAGTGGCTGTGTTTGATGGCATGGTACAGTGGTGACAATTGATGGCATGGTACAGTGGTGACAATTGATGGCACAGTGACTGTGTTTGATGGCATGGCACAGTGGCTACGTTTGATGGCATGACACAGTGGCTGCGTTTGATGGCATGGCACAGTGGTGCGAATTGATGGAACAGTGGCTGCATTTGATGGGCACAGTGAGGCTTATATTTTTTTTTCTTCTTCGTTTGCGCCCCCCCAAAAATTTTGAGCACCAGCCGCCACTGCATTAGACCGCACACACCTTCTCATTACAGAGATGCACATCACCTAATATGCTTAATTGGTAGTAGGCTTTCAAGCCTATACAGCTTGGAGTAAGACAACATGCATAAAGAGGATGATGTGGTCAAAATACTAATTTGCCTAATAATTCTGCACTCCCTGTATCGACATATATCTATATACATCTATGTATGACTCTGGTATCTTTATATTATATAAAATACAATTAGTATACTGTTGATTTTGATACAATATGTTCCTATATTCCTTTATAAAACGTTTTTTTCCCAAAACAGTCTTTTCCATCAATGCATAGGTTACATCTCTCAATCAAATGCAAAATAATTATTAATGTGGATACATTAATTATTTTGATATGTGTTTGATGGATATGTGTTACATGTTAGTTCATATTTTTATAATCACAATGTGATATCTTTCATAATGTTGATTACCGTATTTATCGGCGTATACCGCGCACTATTTTGCCCTGAAAATCAGGGCAAAATCGTGGGTGCGCGATATAAGCCGATACCCGCTTTCCCGCCACGAGTTTGAATACTGCGCCCGCATATAGCGAGCGCAGTACACTCGTGAATCTTCGGGCAGTCTCGGCGCCTCTCGTACTGACGTCCTGAGCGTACAGGACGTCAGTGCGAGAGGCGCCCGAGCCTGCCCGAAGATTCACGAGTGTACTGCGCTCGCTATATGCGGGCGCAGTATTCAAAGTCGTGGCGGGAAACGAGCGGGAGGACGCCGCCGAAGATGGACGCCGGACCCGCCGAAGATGGACGCCGGACCCGCCGAAGATGGACGCCCGACCCGCCGAAGAGGACACCCGAAGCCGCAGAAGGACGCCGGACCCGACGAGGCCGCAGATGGACGCCGCGCAAGACCCCAAAACTGTAAGTACAAAAAAACAAAAAATCTTTTTATCCCACAGGATTGGGGGCCACTTTGGGGGTGCACGGTATACGCCAGAGCGCGTTATACCGCGATAAATACGGTAGCTTATTTAAAACACTTCTATTTATAAAACAATTTCTCATATAATTCTTTCTTCGAACAAAGTTCTACATTAACGGAATATCTCCCTTGGTCCTAAGATGTCATTGATAATCTACACATTACCTCTCATTTATTTCATATCAACATATATTCTTTGACTACCCTGTGTATTAATACTTATACATTAGTTTGTGAATTTTGGATTTAATGAAGATAGTTTAGTAGCTTGGCTGTCTAAATATCCTCTCCTTAGACTCTTCGCTGGTCAACATGGTCCATTGTGTTAGGATGGCTAAAGTCAACGTTCTTATCCATGAAGCTACCCCACAATGGGCATAGCTATTCACTTGAAGCCAGTTTAAACACATTGTTTAGTGAGCCATTTCATTGTTCTGTGATGAGAATTTCCATTGTTCAGGCACTCACCCAAGCTTGTAAAAGTTAAAAATAGCTAATGTATTGGGACTTGGTCAAATATGACTTTGTTTCTGAAAAGATCTCATTTCAATGTTTTATCTCAAATTTGAGGCTTAATGGACTTCCCATATATTTTTTTCGGAAAAATATTGAATATATTATTTTTATCGTCGCCAAAACTCACGACAGGAGGAAGAGGAAGTCCAGTTTTCCTAATTGCTCTCCTTGCTGCAAAAAGGGTGATGAGGATTCATTCTTTGTGTCGCCGGTCAGAGTTGGAAGACGAGGTTAAAAGTTGCTTGTCCCAGTAGCCAAAAATCTGAAGTAGAGGATCTTTGGGGAAGTGCAACAGGGTGACTCACTCAATGAAAGAAATTACTTGCTGCCAGAAAGAAGAGATGAATGAACAGGACCAGAAGCGATGAGTTAAGGTAGGTTTCAGCTGGTTACAAAGCGGACAAAGAGTAGACTGGGGGTTAGTTTTGTCCTTGAAGGGAATGTACGCACAATGTAATATTTTCATCTGGGTTTCTCTCCAGTGTTCGCAGGGTATCAGTTTGGTGAGTTTGATGTATCCTTGTAAGAGTTTGTCGGTTAATTCCGGATCTGGAAAGTCTTTGCCCTAGTGTGCAACAGAGGAGGATGCTAGAGGGGTGAAAATCTTGTGAAGCAAGGATTTATAGATACAGGAGATAGTGTTAGAGCCTGATTGTAGCAGGCCGTCGGTGATGGGTGCTTTAAATCGCTTGCTTCCTTCCCTACAAGAGGCACATATAAAGTTGGTACATTGCCAGAAGTAGAATAAGTGAGCATTCGGTAAGGAAAATGTACTGGCTATGGCTGAGAAGGCCAATGGTTGACCGGTATCCGTATCGCAAAGGGAGAAAAAAATGTTTGAGTCCAATCTTAGCCCAAAAGTCATAAATGTGACAGTCCATTCCCAAGGAGAACTGGGATTTGTGTTTCTCTCCATGCTATAACAGTGTCCCTAAAGAGTAGATTATGTTGTAAGTCTGGGTGTATGGATTTCCATAGAGAATGCAATAATGCCACCAAAGAATAGGTATGAGCCATTACCAATTCAAGAAGATATTTTGAGTATCTAGAAGTTTGTTGTATCCAGTCAAGACCTATCCTCAACAAACTAGCTAGATTATACAACCTAATATTAGGTAAACCAGTGCCACCCTCGCCCCTGGGAAGATGCAGTTTAGTCATGGCTATGCAAGGCCTCTTTTGCCTCCAGATAAATTTGGACGTGACTTTGTTCAGTACCTGAATGTCTCTGTGTTTTAAGAGTAAAGGGATTGTTTGGAGCGGATAGAGAAGCCGTGCAAAGCTTACCATTTTAAAAAGGTGGCATCTTCCCAGAGAGAGGCAGATCCATCTAGTTCTGGAGTTCCTGCATGATTTTGTTTATCAGAGGAGGGTAGTGTATAAAGAGGAAGGAAGTTTACCAATCTTGACACCTAGGTAGGTAATATGAGATTTAGCTATGGTAAATGGTGAGATTGCAGCCCAGGAAGGGTTTGGGGTGGAACCCAGGGGAAGAATCTCGCCTTTATTATAGTTTATACGTAGACCGGAGCATAATCTGAAGTCATTAAAGAGATGTTTAATGGTGGTCATGTTTGAGATAGGGTTGCTGGTGAATATGAGTACATCATCTGCAAACAGGGCAGATCTCAGCTCATGGTCACCCAGGTGAATTCCGTGTAAAGAAGCCTCAGAGTTTAAAAATCTGGATAAAGGCTCCAGTACCAATTTGAAGAGCAGAGGAGATAGAGGGCAACCCTGCCTAGTTCCTTTTGAAGAGACAGAATTCTTCAGAGAGGAGATCTGCCACTACCAGTCTGGCCGTGGGAGCAGTGTACATAGATTTAATAAGATGGAGAAAAGGGCCCGTGAGGCCCATTTTCGAGAGAACTATCACAAGCCAGTCAAAGCTAATGTTGTCGAAAGCTTTCTCTGCGTTCAGAGTGACAATGGCAAAATCCCCTCCCCTGTGTTGAATCTAGTACCAATAATACCTTGCGGATGTTAAGCGAGGCCGTCCTTCGTTTTACAAACCTGACTGCGCTGGGTGTATTAAAGCGGAGGTTCACCCTCAAACTGAACTTCCTAGCTATGCTATCTGCATCCTTAATAAAGGCTTGTAGCGTTGTCTTTTTTTTCTTTAATCTGTACACTTACCTGTCTTCAGCCTCACTTCCGGGTCTTCTTCCTTGCGGGGAGTGGGCGTGTCGCTCCTTTTCCCCAACAGGGAGCTATGCGCAATGTCTCCTGGGAGAGTGTTGATCCTCCCCAGGAGACGCGCGTCATGCCTTCCGAAAATAGACAACGTGAGACTCGGCTCTTCGCGGCGCTATACGGCGCCTGCACACAGACTAGGAGCTGACTGCGCAGGCGCCGTATATATCCGAGTCCTATTTCGGCTATTTTCGGAACGCGTGACACGCCATAGCCGGACGTCAATCTTATTCCCCTCTTCATAGGAACGCCTATTTCCCGCCGGAGTCTGCAAAGAAACTGAACGATTGAACTGTAAATACAGCGGAAAAAAAATAGAAAAAACATACTATAGCTGACGCAAGTATGCTGGATGGGATGGTACATGAAAAAAAAAAAGTTTTAGGGTGAACCTCCGCTTTAAGGAGGGAATGATATTAGCAAGTTTGGTGGCAATTATTTTTGATAGAATTTTGACATCCAAGTCCAAAAGAGAAATGGGTCTATAAGAACCAGGGTCTAGTGCAGGGATATGCAATTAGCAGACCTCCAGCTGTTGCAAAACTACAAGTCCCATCATGCCTCTGCCTCTGGGTGTCATGCTTGTGGCTGTCAGAATCTTGCTATGCCTCATGGGAGTTGTAGTTCTGTAACAGCTGGAGGTCCACTAATTGCATATCCCTGGCCTAGTGGGTCCTTCCCTTTCTTCGAAATCATTTTACATTGGCTTGGTTATCAGAGGGAAAGTAGTGTCCACCTTCCCAAATGTGATTGTAAATGTCAAGGAGGACGGGTTCGAGGGTCTTATGGAGGGTTCTATAGAGTTCTCCCAAGAGGCCGTCTGGGCCTGGGGCCTTGCCAAGGGCAATATGGTTGATGGCAGAGGAGACCTCAGAGGAGGAAATAGGCTCATTTAGTGTCTGAAGTTGGGAAGGAGTGGCTGAAGGGAGTTTGGCTTTGTCTAGAAATCTGACGTCAATGGAATTGTTTGCATATAGGGAGGAGTAGAACGCGTGCATGATTTTATTAACCTCTTGCATCGTCTTTTTGATGGAACCGGAAGTGTCCCGGAGAGATGTGATGTGTGTAGGTTTGTATGGGCCTTTGCATAGTCTAACTAGGAGCTTGCCCGTTTTATTCCCAAACTTACAGAGGGGCGCGTCGACATGGGCTTGTTTAGTAAGCTCCATAATGTCAGCCCAAGTGTCAAAGTCCTCTCTATTCCTAGGGGAATCTAAAGCAGCCAGGGTAAGTTGTGCTTGTTTGAGTCGGAGGCTGGCTGCTTTGTAGCTGGCCAGGGAATGTTTTTTATAGGAGGAAGCGTATGATATGATTCTTCCCCGTAAATATGCCTTTCCGGCATCCCAGTACAGATTGGGGTTAGAGGCTTGAGCGGAGTTCACTTCAGCGTACCCCCTCCTTGCTCCATCTATATCGGTCTAGAAGTCTGCGTTTTTGTATAGGTAAGATGGGAAGCGCCACAAACGGGCAGTAGATTTAGGAGTGATGTCATTTAAGGTAATAGAGATTGGTGCGTGGTCAGAAAAAACTATCTCATGTATTTCAGTTTGAGACCCAAGGGATCACATTGCTCGTACCAAATAAATCGATTTATAGTAAATACTTTGTGGAGGATGGAGTAAAATGTGTACTCTGTCTAGGGGGTGAGAAAGTCGCCACAGCACAGTGAAATGGAGGGAGTCCATGGTCGAGGCTAACTGAGTTTGATCAGTGATTGATGTAGTTCTAGGCAATTTTTTTTGTTGGTGGATCTGTCTTCCACCATGTGCAAGGTAGAGTTGAAGTCACCTCTGACAATGTGTGGTGTGGGGGGGTGTTGTAGGAGTTTAGTAGACAGGTCTCCCAGAAATTGTTTGCCAGGGGTATTGGGTGCATAGACCTCATAAAATCTCTGTCACAAATTTGGACATGTACAGTGAGAAATCTCCCCTGGTCATTTGCGGTAGTCAAGAGTATTTTGCAAGGAAATCGTTTGTGTACCAAAATGATAACCCCAGCCTTGCGGCCTACTGCGTCGGATCCTAGAACAGATCCCACCCACAATTTTTGCATGCGATAATAGTCAGAATGAGTCAGGTGGGTTTCCTGGAGTAAAGCTATGTCAGTTTTGAGTCTTTTTAAGGTGTCTTAAGATCTTAAGTCGCTTGATAGGGGACCGAAGCCCCTTTACATTCCATGAGATGATTCTCAAGGGGGGGGGGGGTGTGAAGTTTATGGAAGTGTGCGGATGTAATAAATCTGAGAAGAAGCTAGGTATGTGGAGACCGACTCACGTAGGGTGGGAAAATCATAGTGCCTGGGTGTTATGTTATGTGCTTGGCATGTGGGCAAGCAGAGGACCCTACGTGGAAGGAAAGAAGTACAGGTAAAGAACATAGGAAAATGGTAACATAACCATACAAAATAACATATCAAATATAATAAACAGAGATCTTCGCTTTTTTCCACATGGGAACCTAGTAAAAGCCAGCTCCCAAACCCTGATCCTTTGACTGGATTATATGGTGGCCCCTTGGGTGCAGGGAATCAGTATGGCGGGTATTGACCACCGGAAGGGAAGGGTGAGCAGAGCTGGTGCAGGGGGTCCAAGATATAAATAGTGAAGAAAATATGTGGATTAACACCTGCGAAATATATAATCCAAATAAGAATAAAAAATAATAATCAACAAGAGCATGAGGGGGTGCGACAGTTTATACAATGCGGTACCATAAAGTTTCCATAGTGGTCAAGAGCCACGTTACCAGAGTCAGCAAGGGATATGGTGGACTGGCAGTCCTGAGGGTTTGAGGCGTGTGGGGGAGTCTTTGCGAGGGCTGTGTTGCTCCAGGGATCTGGAGATCGAGTTAGCCTTAGCTTGAGAGGCGGGTTGTACATCCATGTGCATAGAGTGCAGGAATTTTTCAGCCTCCGAAGGATCCTCGAAGGTAAGTTGATCACCATTGGGTGCCTTAAGGCGCAGGGTAGCTAGGGTAGAACGTTTAGGGGTGTAAACCCCCATGCGATGGGCTCTCTCAACTGTGCAAGGTCTGGGTAGTCCCAAGGCTTTAGGTATGCGATTTGAATAGAATTCCATTAAGAAAGAGGACTGCAGCGATTCAGGCACGCCGACAAATCGCAGATTGCCCCTTCTAGCTCTGTTTTTCATATCCTCTAATTTTTGAAGATCGTATTGATTAGTCTTATCCTGAGCCTCTTCGAAAGCCTTGTAAAGATCTTCACCTAAGCTAGCAATTTTGTCTTCAGTTTCATTAAGGCAAGAGGTGTGCTCACTTGGTTCCCTTTTTTATCAGTTGCATGCCTGCTGTGACTGGCCTTTCTACAGAGGCAGAAATGGTAGGGGCCAGGATCGCTGCAACGGCCTGAGCAATAAGCTCAATGTCTGTACCATCCCTCTGAGCTGATGGAGGGGGCTGATATGGAGGTGCAGGCTGGTGTGGTGGAGTGGGCTGGCTGCTGCTTACCTCCATGTCGGGCACGTCCGCCTTGCAGGATAACAAGGCTGATTTGGCGCTGGGGATGCCGATATTCGTTGGCTGCTTTTTTCCACAAAGCGGTCCATAGGCCGGGTGATCGTGAGTAAGGGGAAGGTCTGCGGGCTGTCTGCCTTGGGGGGATGAGTGGCGGAGCCAAATTTTACAGGCAGATAGGCGGCAGGGATAGCGGGAGCTGAAGGGGATTACAGCTCCACCATGAGTCGCCGAACCCGGAAGTGTATAAATTTAATAAAAATAATTTAAAATAAGGCCATCAACGGGGAAGTACTCACCTGCCCCAGCAGAAAAAGTCTATACACTAGACCAGGTATGGAATAGTGATTGGGTCACTCTAGTGCTACATCCGTATGGATGGGTAAATGAAAAAATGGTTGGACTTTAAAGGCACCACGGGACAATACAAATATAAAATAACCACCAAAAGAAGCATGTAAAATCATTCAGGGTAAGTATGCCAATTGCATAAGCAGTATACAGAACTTACGTGCAGCTCATTAGTAAAATCCGCTAGTGTACAATTAAGTTTTTGAGGCAACGTGTTTTGTTTTTCCGCTTGCATAGACTGACAAAGTAAATATACATACTGTATCAATTACTCTCTTTATATATGTGCATCCATAAGTACCGGTTATATATGGTCCCACCTTTCTTGTATTACCAAGAACGTGCACAAGGATATTCCCTGGGAAGACACCAGGGCAAAAAGACGACTGAAAGGAAAAGTATCGCATGGTTAACAAATCCAAGCTGTAATAAGAGCCCATTAACAAAACTCATCCCGAAGTACTATTAAAGAGGAGTTATATAGCATAAGTATAGGTATTATAAACCCCTAAGACACTTACTGTAAATAGAGTAAACAGCCCATATGCATATAGGACCAATCGGAGATGTAAGTACAGCCCACAGAGTTCCAGTGTAGTCTAGGTCCTAAACCACAAGTAAAAAAGAGGTAGGGTTGCTGAATTGAAACCTGTTAGGAGAGTTTTCTGCAGTGCCAGAGAGAGACTGTGTTGCTGCAGTCACACTTAGGCCACAGCTGACTGAGTGGTCCAGCAGGCTGGGAAAAGGGGCATCAAAAGTTCCATGAGAGATTGCCACCAATGGCGCTTGTTCCAGACTTCAGAGAGTGCGAGGAGGCTTAATATCAGATTGCATAATGGTGAAAGTGCACTGACCAAAACTTCCTTACCTACCCACCTCTTAAGGCCACGTACAGACGACCGAACATGTCTGCTGAAACTGGTCCGCGGACCAGTTTCAGCAGACATGTTCGGTCGTGTGTAGGCCCGAGCGGGCAGGATTCCAGCAAACATTTGCCCGCAGGGCCTTTTCCCAGCGGGCAAATATTTCTGGACTTGTTTTAAAACAGCCCGCTGAAATCCTGCCCGCTCGGACATGTTCGGTCGTCTGTACAGACCTACCGTACATGTCCGAGCGCCCGCCATCTCTCGCATGCGTCGAATGACTTTGACGCATGCGTGGAAGCATTTAACTGGCAGGGCCGTCCACGTATTGTTTACGCGCGGATTTCTGTATGATGGTGAGTACAGCCACCATACAGAAATCCCCGGGCATACATGTACGGTGAAAACGGTCCGGCGGACCGGTTTCATCGTACATGTATGCTCGTCTGTACGCGGCCTTAGGGACAGTGTCATCCCTAACTTGGAGGCGTTTGGGAACTAACACCCTGTACTGTGGGATACAACTAGATCTGAACACTTCAATGCAACTCTGAATGGTTAATACTACACTGGCCAGTTGGAGAGGTTTGGCTTTTTAGTTTCCAATACTGCCCCCCCCCCCCTCCCTAGATTCTGGGTTCGGATGCAGACATACTTGGTCCTCTCATTGTTTTTAGTGTTGAACAAATTTGTGTATCTGTTAATCGTTTTTTGCTGTGGCAGTTCTGTTGTTGCCTTGTGAGTATTCCCCCAAATAAACGCTCCTTCAGTTTTAATCTGTCAGAAGGTGTGGCATTGCTGAAGGTTCATTGACCTCTGGAAGCAGGGGACCCATACATCAGCGGCTCTTTCGGGGCTACACAAGTCCAAACGCATTTTTCAACAAGACCTTCCTTGTGTCCCTTTTCTCTCCTCTCTACACTGTATTCCCCCCCTTTTTTTATATATATATATCTCAAGCGATGGATTCAAAGCTAAAACAAATATCCACATGCTGTAATATTGTTACAACTTCTGAATTTATTAAAACTTTTAAAAAATTTGCACTCACATATATTGGTGCTACAATCTGCTCTGGATACAACAGCACATATTAACCCAGGGTGCTATTGCAGATCATAGATATGTGTGCAAGTAAACATCTCTTACCCACTGGCACCACCGATGATTGTAGCTTGCACACAGGCACTCTCCTCGTCAATCAAGCAGGCTATGGTGCCAACATTCCCAGGCCCCTCCCTTCTAACACGTTTTGTCATCTATGGACTGTCTGAAAGTCATGGGTATCTCAGACACCAGCTTATATACCCTTATATAGCCACACTTCTCTAAGGTATTAACCCTCACTTAACCTCTGATAAACGATAAAAGTATCAGTTTTGCATGCATTAGCAATCTCCCACAAGTGCCCCCTTCTCCTATATAGAAGACCAATCATCTGCAATGCTTACTGATATGCACAAATAGTGCATACAAAAATTCATAAGTATAAATCCATACAAAATGGCATCTTAATGCAAAAATATAAAAAATATTAAATATTGGTGTGTGATTAGATTAGGAGGGTTCCATCCTTACTATGTCGAGCAGTCCGTGGCAGGGGTTGGGGGAGTGTGTACTGAGGGGTGGTCTGTCTGTACTGAGTGGGTAGGCTGGGAGGGGGATGTTAAAGGAAATATCTACTGTTGGGAGTATTGGGTTGAGTGGGAGGGATGATTTGTACAGGAAAAATGGGGTAATTTTAGTTGTACTCTGTAGAGTGGCCTATGCACTATGCACTCCTGACCCCTGCCCTATAGACACAAAGTGCTTATTAAGACGGGCACTGAGACATGTCCTCTGTGCTGAGCCGTTTTTTGTGTGTCTGCATAAACCTCAGGGCTGTGTGCAGTGTCTGTGTTCAGGTCCATGCACCGGCTCCTGCCTGCATGTCAAATTTTGACATGCGACTGTGTCCGTCAAGCCACTACGTCTGCATCTACTGCTATATATGACCTGCATGCAGCTGTGAAGTAGAGGCAGACTAAGCAAAAAATGGTTTAGCATGGAGGACAGTCTCAGCACCCATCTGGATGAGCCCTTAGGGTAATTTTTTAAAATTGGAACAGCCAGAACCTGGAGCAGCTGTGCATAGTAACCAATCGGCTCATAGTTTTCAAAGCTTATCAGAACAAGCTGAAGGTAGAAGCTGATTGGTTGCTTTACACAGCTTTTTCAGAGTTATCCAGTGCTGCTAAATTCCTTTCACTGTGTTTTATATTTCATACTCCTGACTACTTTACTCTAATGCCTCGTACACACGACCGGGATTCCCGACGGGAAAAGATCCCTCGGAAATCCCTGGGGGAAAAACCGAGAACCTACTACTTTTCCCCTGTACACACGAGAGGTTTTCCCATCGGGAAAACTCAGATGTGAGCTTTGGTCGGGAACAGGGCCATCCTAATAACATCATGGGCCCCTGGGCAAAGTAATGCACTAGGGCCCCTACCAGGGAGATGGTGACCCGTGGCACACTATGTGCGTGGTGGCAAGGAGAGAGTGTGGATAAATAATGCTACATATTGGGCGTGGCTTTGAGTCTGATTAGAAACAAAAAATACACACAGTGAATTATCTCAAATTAAATTCACCCCCTATACACATTGTCCTCCCACCCCATATACACTGACTCTCTGTATACACTGACTCTTTTTCCCTGTACACACTGCTTCCACTCCTTTTTGAAACTATCCCCCTCCCTGTACATACTGCCCACCTCTCCCAGCCTATCAGTGGCTTATATTTATGTATGACGTTACACGGTATAGGGGGGGGGCAGGAAGGCACAGCACAGAGTGGTTGGGGGACACAGTAAAGGCGAGGTCAGGCTGATACAGTATAGGGTGTAGTAATGTATAGTGTCAGGTTTTGGTAGTATAGGGTGGTAGAGTGTCAGGTTTGGGTAGTATAGGTGGTAAAGTGGGTGGTATAGTGGCAGGTTTGGGTAGTATAGGTGGTAACGTGGAAGGTTTGGGTAGTATAGTGGCAGGTTTGGGTAGTATGGGTGGTATAGTGGAAGGTTTGGGTAGTATAGGGTGGTATAGTAAAAGGTTTGGGTAGTATAGGGTGGTATAGTAAAAGGTTTGGGTAGTATAGGGTGGTATAGTAAAAGGTTTGGGTAGTATAGGGTGGTAGAGTGGAAGGTTTGGGTAGTATAGGGTGGTATAATGGAAGGTTTGTGTAGTATAGGATGGTATAGTGGCAGGGTTGGGTAGTATAGGGTGGTATATTGGAAGGTTTGGGTAATATAGGGTGGTATAGTAAAAGATTTGGGTAGTATAGGGTGGTAGAGTGGAAGGTTTGGGTAGTATAGGGTGGTATAGTAAAAGGTTTGGGTAGTATAGGGTGGTAGAGTGGAAGGTTTGGGTAGTATAGGGCAATATAGTAGCAGGTGTGGGTAGTATAGGGCGGTATAGTGGCAGATGTGGGTAGTAAATACTTGAGTGCATTGGGTCTTATAGCTTTAGGATAATCATCCACACAGGACAGCGGGGGCTCTATGACTTTGTCATATTGTATCACATGGCTGTTGGGTGCTGACTTTGTTCATTTCTAGCTGTACTGTGTTACAGATTGTACCCCACATTACATTCACAGCAAAGTCAGCACCAGCCATGTGACACACTGTGACAAAGCCGCAGAGCACCTGCTGTCCTGTGTGGATGATTATCCTAAAACTATAAGATGTTAGAAGGCACTGTGAGGACTTTGGATGATTCTTTTAGGATATCACAAGGGGTGTGACCCCTCACTCACTGTGTGCTGCTCAGTGCCTGCCGCGCTTCCCGCTGCCACCGCCGCTCCGCTCGTATTCGTTTTACTGCTCCCTCTCTGTCAGCTCTCACACTTCAGTCCCGCCACCTGAAAGAGCAGAGCAGCTGTAGCACTTTACAGACCACTCCTCCAAACACTGACATCAGGAAAGAAATATAGCTGTCAGTAGGGTCGGATTAAGAGCATTATGGGCCTGGTGCTGAGGATTTTGGTGGGCCTTTTTATGAAAATAAATAAAATGAAAACACAATTATTATTTTTTGTTAAAAAATTTAAATGAGAGAGAGGGGCTAAAAGAGAGGGGAGAGAGGGAGTGAGAAAAAGGGGAATAGAGAGAGGGTGGAAGAGAGAGAGGGAGACTGTGGGGGGGGGGGGGGGCACAGCATAGTATGTTACATGGGGAGGGGTAATAGCAAAGCACATTACATGGTGGGCAAAGCACCCGCTGTCCTGTGTGGATGATTATCCTAAAACTATAAGATGTTAGAAGGCACTGTGAGGACTTTGGATGATTCTTTTAGGACAGGGATAAGCAATTAGCGGACCTCCAGCTGTTGCAAAACTACAAGTCCCATCATGCTTCTGACTCTGGTGTCATGCTTGTGGCTGTCAGAGTCTTGCTATGCCTCATGGGAATTGTAGTTCTGCAACAGCTGGAGGTCCGCTAATTGCATATCCCCGTTTTAGGATATCACAACGGGTGTGACCCCTCACTCACTGTGTGCTGCTCAGTGCCTGCCGCGCTTTCCGCTGCCACCGCCGCTCCGCTCGTATTCGTTTTACTGCTCCCTCTCTGTCAGCTCTCACACTTCAGTCCTGCCACCTGAAAGAGCAGAGCAGCTGCAGCACTTTACAGATCACTCCGCCAAACACTGACATCAGGAAAGAAAGATAGCAGTGGGTAGGGTCGGATTAAGAGCATTATGGGCCTGGTGCTGAGGATTTTGGTGGGCCTTTTTATGAAAATAAATAAAATGAAAACACAATTATTATTTTTTGTTAAAAAATTTAAATGAGAGAGAGGGGCTAAAAGAGAGGGGAGAGAGGGAGTGAGAAAAAGGGGAATAGAGAGAGGGTGGAAGAGAGAGAGGGAGACTGTGGGGGGGGGCACAGCATAGTATGTTACATGGGGAGGGGTAATAGCAAAGCACATTACATGGTGGGCAAAGCACCCGCTGTCCTGTGTGGATGATTATCCTAAAACTATAAGATGTTAGAAGGCACTGTGAGGACTTTGGATGATTCTTTTAGGATATCACAACGGGTGTGACCCCTCACTCACTGTGTGCTGCTCAGTGCCTGCCGCGCTTTCCGCTGCCACCGCCGCTCCGCTCGTATTCGTTTTACTGCTCCCTCTCTGTCAGCTCTCACACTTCAGTCCTGCCACCTGAAAGAGCAGAGCAGCTGCAGCACTTTACAGATCACTCCGCCAAACACTGACATCAGGAAAGAAAGATAGCAGTCGGTAGGGTCGGATTAAGAGCATTATGGGCCTGGTGCTGAGGATTTTGGTGGGCCTTTTTATGAAAATAAATAAAATGAAAACACAATTATTATTTTTTGTTAAAAAATTTAAATGAGAGAGAGAGAGGGGCTAAAAGAGAGGGGAGAGAGGGAGTGAGAAAAAGGGGAATAGAGAGAGGGTGAAAGAGAGAGAGGGGAGAGAGAGGGAGACTGTGGGGGGGGGGGCACAGCATAGTATGTTACATGGGGAGGGGTAATAGCAAAGCACATTACATGGTGGGCAAAGCACATCACATTACAAGGTGGGCACAGCACATTGCATGGTTGGCATTGCACAGTACAGCACATTACGTGGTGGGCACAGCACATGACATGGTTGGTACGGCACAACATAGCACATTACATGGTGGGCACAACACAGCACATGCACACAGTGAGCACAGCACATTACCTGGTGGGCACTGCACATGACATGGTAGGCACTGCACATGACATGGTGGGCACTGCATGACAGCACATTACATGGTGGGCACGACACAGCACATTACATGGTAGGCACTGCATGGCGCAGCACATGACATGGTGGGCGCAACACAGCAAATTACATGGTGGGCACTGCACAGCAATTTACATGGTGGGCACTGCATGGCATAGCACATGGCATGGTGGGCAATGCACATTACATGGTAGGAACTGCACAATAGTGGGCACAGCACATGACAGCACATTACATGGTGGGCACGACACAGCACATTACATGGTGGACACTGCATGGCACATGACATGGTGTGTACAACACATTACATGGTAGACACTGAATGGTGCAGCACATGACATGGTGGGCGCAACACAGCAAATTACATGGTAAGCACTGCACAGCAATTTACATGGTGGGCACTGCACGACATGGTGGGCACTGCGTGGCATAGCACATTACATGGTGGGCAAAGCACATGGCATTGTGGGCAATGCACATTACATGGTAGGAACTGCACAATAGTGGGCATAGCACATGACAGTGGGCACAAGAGAGCACATTACATGGGGGGGGGGGGTTGAGCAGCAGTCTCTCCCCTAGCAAAATCATTACACCCACCCAGCTCAGTTTCTACACAATCCTCCCTCCCTATTAAGTTTACTAACCTCATCTATTCCCAACAGCATGGCAGATCCCGGGCTGCAGGATAGGATGACATCAGCCCCCCTCCCCCAGACATCTGCCTGCAGCTCTCAGACACCGAGGCTCTGTGTGAGGGGAGCAGATCTTGTGATGGGAGACAGACATATTCTGAGACAGGACTCGGCTGCATCGGCTTGCACTTCTCCTCCATGTGCACGGAGGGCTCCTCTTCTCTTCCTCCAGGACGGTACACAGATAAGTCACAGCCATGGACCTATATTGAGGGAGGGGCTTGGAGCTGAAGCTCCAATAGCCCTGCAGCCAGGAACTCTAGTCTAGAGCTGTGCACTGACTAGTGTACATCCATGCGAAAATGAAAAATTAGTCCCTCAGCTCCCACTTTCTGGGCCCTGCTATTGAACTGATGGGGCCCAGAAAAATATATAAATTCACCCCCTAAGCAAGAAGGAATAGTAGGTCATGGTTACCAGGGGACAGGAAAGTGCTGGGGCCCCTGGGCAGCTGGGGCCCCTGGTCCGTGCCCAGGTGTGCCCGCTCATTAAGACGGCCCTGGTTGGGAATCCCGACCGTGTGTATGCTCTATCGCTGTTTTTCCCATAGGAAAACTGACAAAAACTGTCGGGAAAAAAGAGAGCAAGTCCTTTGACGGTTTTTGGGCATACACACGGCCGGGATTCCCGGCCAAAGGCTCTCCTCACAGTTTTCCCATCGGGAAACCCGGTCATGTGTGAGAGGCATAAGGCTGGCATGGAGGGAGGAATTCTAGGCTCAGAGGAAGTGGGTTGAATAATGCTGGCCATCAGACTAAGGGCATCTTGTGCTGGAAAGTTGATTAAAAGTAAATTATTCAACAAAAGCCCCTTTCTAGTTTATCCTGGGTTGTTAATCATCTTATTTATTTTTGGCAGGAATTTTGGCTATAATTAAAAAAAACAAAAAAAAACAATACTGCTGCCACCAGCCTCTCCAATAAGACTTTTTTTTTTAAAAAGTTGAATTTGTTTAAATGTCCTTAGCAAACACATTTAACGGGATAAAAAGTATTGCATGTAAAAGCTCAATAGTATATTTTTACAACTGCCTCAATAACAAATATAATTTTAAGTGATTAATTATGACTGTACGGTATAGACCTATTATAATTTCTCTGATTTATTATACCTCTAGCTTTTATGCGATCATTCTCTTGCAGCTGTCCTTTAAAACTCTATGTACTGCTATAGCATTGACCCTTTAACACTGTACACGTTCACACTTAGTACTCTGTTAGAAATTACAACTTGAAGAGTCATGTTCAGTGCCAATTTTTCTCCAGTCAAATTCATGTTGTCTTGTATTCATTTTCCCAGCAAGTATAAAAACCTAGTAATCTTCGCCAGGGGATTTACACCTGCATGAACATTAGGGACCAGAAGGAATGAAGCTTCTCCGATGATCCAGCTGTGCTTCATGGGGCAGGCTTTAGTCTTCTCTACTTCCTTATAGGCAGACAATGGGAGCCCAAATCAACATATTATTATTATGCCGGATTTCAGAGTACTAAAAAGGGATTACATATGTATACGAAAAGTTAGTGAAAGCAGCAAGGCAGGTACATTGTGTATTCCATCCAATGATTAACATATGTACAGCAGGACTGCAGACTACACAACAGCTTGATTATTAAAATGTTGTACTTACTCTTAAAGACCTTACTGCTGGTGTGACATTTCTGACAGCTTTAGAAGTCATATTATGTGTATCTAAAAAATCAATAGGGTTAAAAATACAAATGTCATTATATACTCAAACACTTAAATCTGATATAAATTAAACATGTATATATAACTTCAAAATACATTTTCAATATTTGCATTCTGCAACTTAAAAAAAAATATTACCTGGTGATCCTAAAGGTTCTTGTTCAGGTGTTTCCTGTTAGATTGCGACAACACTCTATTCCTGTCTCCCAAATGTACTCCTTTGGTGGGTGGTTTTTTGTTACCCAATCACACTCGCTTGCGATGCACGATGCAAAAGTTGTATCAACATATATTACATAGACATGGACCAAAAATGTCACCATCCGAAAACCTGCCATGGATGTGACTGGCAAACCACATGTCAACTCCATCTGAGATCCTAAATTCTTTTATATTAACTTTATTTTCAATAGAGTACAATTTCTTGCTGCTATTAACCACTTAAGCCCCGGACCTTTAGGCAGCTAAATGCCCAGGCCAGGTTTTGCGATTCGGCACTGCGTCGCTTTAACAGACAATTGCGCGGTCGTGCGACGTGGCTCCCAAACAAAATTGGCGTCCTTTTTTCCCCACAAATAGAGCTTTCTTTTGGTGGTATTTGATCACCTCTGCGGTTTTTATTTTTTGCACTATAAACAAAAATAGAGCGACAATTTTGAAAAAAATTCAATATTTTTTACTTTTTGCTATAATAAATATCCCCCAAAAACATATATAAATTTTTTTTCCTCAGTTTAGGCCGATACGTATTCTTCTACCTATTTTTGGTAAAAAAATCGCAATAAGCGTTTATTGATTGGTTTGCGCAAAATTTATAGCGTTTACAAAATAGGGGATAGTTTTATTGCATTTTTATTATTTTTTTTTTTTTTACTACTAATAGCGGCGATCAGCGATTTTTTTCGTGACTGCGACATTATGGCGGACACTTCGGACAATTTTGACACATTTTTGGGACCATTGTCATTTTCACAGCAAAAAATGCATTTAAATTGCATTGTTTATTGTGAAAATGACAGTTGCAGTTTGGGAGTTAACCACAGGTGGCGCTGTAGGAGTTAGTGTACACCTAGTGTGTGTTTACAACTGTAGGGGGGGGTGTGGCTGTAGGACTGATGTCATCGATTGTGTCTCCCCTGTAAAGGGGATGACACGATCGATGCAGCGCCATAGTGAAGCACGGGGAAGCCGTGTTTACATACGGCTCTCCCCGTTCTTCAGCTCCGGGGAGCGATCGCGTTGGAGCGGCTATAAACGAATAGCCGCGCCGTCGTCCCGGATCGCTCCCCGAGGGAACCTGACCGATCGGACCCCCGACCCGCGGAAAGGCAAGGACGTACATGTACGCCCATTTGCCTGTACGTGCCATTCTGTGGACGTACATATACATGCGGCAGTCGGGAAGTGGTTAATTGTAAGTTGTGTATTTTTATTTGCTTTCCCTCAATTACTATTTGGGATCGAAATGCTAATAATACATATATGAGAAAGGGAGTATAGAGGTGAAGCAGTAATGAGAGGAGAGATCTTTTATATTTCTCACAAGACTTCCTCGTGATGTTGAATACAAACTTCTCTAAGATATTCCTTTTTTTTTTTTTTTAAAACATCTGAAAGTGGCTGTAAAGTCAGAAGTTTTTTTTATCTTACTGCATTAACATAAAAAGCCTCCTGTGTGTAGCAGCCCCCCTAATACTTACCTGAGCCTGATCGATGCATGAGTGACTGGCGCGGCTTTTCTTTTGTATACTCCCTCCTGATTGGCTGAGACACAGCAGGGGCACCATTGGCTCCCACTGCTGTCAATCAAAGTCAGCTAGCCAGTCCGGAAAGAGAGGGGGCGGGGCGGAATCACAGCTCTGTGTCTGAATGGACACACAGAGCTTCGGCTCGGGTGCCCTATAGCAAGCTGCTTGCTGTGGGGCACTCAACGGGAGGGAGGAGCCAGGATAACCAAAGAGAGACCCAAAAAGGATCTGGTGCTCTTTGCAAAACCACTGAACAAAGCAGGTAGGTATGTTTGTTATTTTTAAAGAAAAAAACGAGACTTTAGTATTACTGCAACACAATTTTATATACTGTATACAGTATTTAAGAGGGAAAATAGGAATTTACAGACAAAGATTTACAGACAGTCAACATACACCAACACATTTTTCCTTTTGTAAGTCACCATCTTGTCCCCCTTGAAGAGCGGAATTTCAGTGGGACAATTTATGAGAGCTAAGAAAAAATAGTTCCTTAAGTAACTATTTCAATGAAAAATGCAATCTTCTCTGGAAACATTTTAGAGAAATGGCATATTCAGAAAAGACTTTAACATTGGCATTCTATAGAGCAAAAAAATAAGATTTTTTTTTTTTTTACTTTAATCATGATTTTCAAAAGTGGTTACCTAAACCACCAAGAGGTTCGCATAACCCTGGCCATCGTATATCATGTTAAATTAAGCCAGCTGTCAATCAGGCAGCTGAATAATATGGTCAGGATCCTGCCAGAGCCTGGAGCGGGCGGCTCTGTGATGTCAGCTTTAGCCCACTGTCAGCTGATTCTGGGTCACAGGAGAGCAGAAGCGCACTACTGTGATCCACCAGATAACTATAGCCAAAAAAGCATTGGCCATACTTCTCTCCTTTTTTTGTTATAGTTTTTCTTTTCATATGTTGTCAAAAATAACCTAGAAAAATTCAATATAAAGCTACAAAGTCCATCTACAAACGACAGAAAAAGAAACAGAAAATTTGTACTCCATCCCCCATACCCTCGTCCAGGTCATCTACACATAACAGAAAATAGAGCTACACAAACTATACAACATTGTTGTAATCGCACACACACCACCTAGAAAACATCAAGCCCCCCAAGAGCAGTGGATATGACCCATAGGAAGCCTCCGCAGGAAGATCTGGAGAAATTCAACATAATTTGGAAAAGGGAAAGCGTAGAGAA
Organism: Rana temporaria; assembly: GCF_905171775.1. Lineage (NCBI taxonomy): Eukaryota > Metazoa > Chordata > Amphibia > Anura > Ranidae > Rana > Rana temporaria. The sequence continues at coordinate 123,235,704 of NC_053494.1, read as the reverse complement.
GGGCCTTAAGGTCAAGTACCAACTGCAGTATTGGGGTTCTCAAGCCATGGAGACCACACTTTATCAAATTTGGAAGGGCATCCTCTGCTGTTGTACGTGACTATACAATGCAATAGCATTATTTACAATGGCCATACTTCTCTTTTACTTAACGCACTTCATACTTAAATGTGTGGGTATGTGAGAAGATATTTTGTTTTAAAATAATATAATTTTTCAGGAGAGCTGATATCTAACAATGGAGAGAGTTATTTTGAGAGTTAAAATATGAAAAAGAACTGAGAAATTCTCATTCCTCTCAATTCATTTCTGCTTTAGTTTTTCACTTATACTGTATTTACATCTCAAAAAGTTAAATTAACATTCTAATGATATTCTATTTCAGTAATTCAATTCAAAAAGTGAAACTCATATTATATAGATTCAATAAACACACAGAGTTATATATTTCAAGCATTTTTTTTCTTTTAATTTTGATGATTATGGCTTTCAGCTAATGAAAACCCAAAATTCAGTATCTCAGAAAACTAGAATATTACGTAAGACCAATAAAAAAAGGATTTTTAATACAGAAATGTTGACTTACTGAAAAGAATGTCCATGTACAGAATAATATGCACTCAATACTTGGTCAGAGCTCATTTTACATGAATTACTGCTGAGGTGTTATGGAAGCCCAGGTTGCTTTGATGACAGCCTTTGAGCTCGTCTGCATTGTTGGGTCTGGTGTTTCTCATCTTCCTCTTGACAATACCTCACAGATTCTCTATGGGGTTTAGTGTGAGGCGAGTTTGCTGGCCAATCAAGCACAGTAAACACTAGACTGCAATTTGTTTAGTTCCAAATTAGTTTTTTAACAAATCTTGACAAATTCGTTAATTCTGAAATTTCCGAATTTTTCAATTTTCGATTTTTCGGATTTCTGAAATTTCGAATTTCCAAAAATTTGGAAACTGAAAAATTCAGAAATTGAAATTCGGAAATTTCGAAAAATTCGAGATTCGAAAGCTTGATATTGCAAAATTTAAAAATTCCAAATTCGGAAATTAGAAGAATCGAAATTAGAAAATTTGAAGTTAGGAAATTCTTAGGGTTAGGATGTTAGGGTTAGAGAATTAGGGTTAGGGCTTAGGGTTAGCGTTTAGGTTTAGGGTTAGGGGGTTATGGTTAGGGGGTTTGAGGGTTAGGGTTAGGTTTGGGGGTTAGTGGTTAGGGCTATGGTTAGGGTTGGGGTTAGGGTTAGGGTTTAGGGTTAGCAGTTGGGGGTTAGGGCTAGGGTTAGGGGTTAGAGCTAGGGTTAGGGCTTAGGGTTAGGGGTTAGAGTTAGGGGTTTAGGGTTAGGGCTAGGGCTTAGGCTTAGAAGTTAGGGCTAGGGGTTAGGTTTAGGGTTTCAGGTTAGGGTGTTAGGTTTAGTGTTAGAGGGTTAGGGTTAGAGGGTTGGAATTAGGAGTTAGGGTTAGGGGTTAGGGCTCGGGTTAAGGCTATGGCTAGGATTTAGGGTTAAGGGTTAGGGCTAGGGTTGGGGTTAGGGCTAGGGTTAGCAGTCAGGAGTTAGGGTAAGGGTCAGGGCCAGGGTTTAGGTTAAGGGGTAGGGTTAGGGTTTCCCCTTGAAGAATCAGGCTAGGAATTGGAATAGGGACCTCCACCAGATGTCAAATGTCAAAATGCAGGTTCCCAGAGGTCAATGGTCACAAGGCATGGCTGACCCACCCCCACCAAAGTTTACCGCCTACCCCAACTAAGTCAGGGAATAAACAAGTCGGAATACGGAAATTTTCGGAAATTTACAAAATTAAGAAATTCAAAATTTCGGAAATTCTATATTTTGGAAATACAATTTCATCCGAAGTTACGAATGATCCAAAATAACGAATGGAATGTAACGATCTAATAATAATAAATAATAAACAAATTATTATTATTATTTATTATTAATTTGTTCCATTCCCTTGGTTTAGATGTTCCATTCGTTATTTTGGATAATTTGTAACTTCAAATAAATTTCTATTTGTTACATTCACTAACAGCCAATTTTGAAAGGAAATTCCAATACCTGTAATTTAATTGTTATTATTAGTTAACTATTATTTCGAATTTTACTGATTTTCTTTTATTTTTTTCAGGTTTTCGAAAATTCGAAACTCCAAAATTCGAAAATCTGAAATATGAAAATCTAAAATTCGAAAACGGAAAATTTTGGAAAATTTGGATTTTCCAATCTTCCAATTTTGAATTTAGAATTTTCGAATTTCCTGAATTCCCGTATTTCAGGAAAAAAGCAAAAAATAGGAATGAAACGAAAACGAAAAACAAACTAATTTTTCGGCAGTGCACATGTCTAGTAAACACATGATCATTAAATCAGGTATTGGTATTTTTGCCAGTGTGGGCAGGTGCCAAGTCCTGCTGGAAAATTAAATCAGCATCTCCATAAAGCTGGTCAGCAGAAGTGCTCTAGGATATCCTGGTAGAGGGCAGCACTGATTTTGGATTTGATAAAACACAGTGCACCAACACCAGCAGATGACATGGCTTGCCAACTCATTACTGACTTTGGAAATTTCATGCTGGACCTCATGCAACTTGGATTCTGTGCCTTTTCACTATTCCTCCAGACTCTGGGACCTTGATTTCCAAATGAAATGCAACATTTACTTTTATCTGAAAAGAGGACTGAGCAACAGTCCAATCCTTTTTCTCCTTAGCCCAGGTAAGATGATTCTGACGTTCTGTCTCTGGTTCAGGAATGGCTTGACACAAGGGATGTGACAGTTGTAGCCCATGTCCTGAAAACTTCTGTGTGTGGTGGCTCTTGAAGCACTGACACCAGCCTTAGTCCACTCCTTGTGAAACTCCCCCAAATTCTTAAATGGCCTTTGCTTTATAATACTTTCAGGGTTGCGGTTATTCCCGTTGCTTGTGCACCTTTTTCTACCACACTTTTTCCTTTCACTCAACTTTCCATTAATATGCTTGAATACAGCACTCTGAACAGCCAGCTTATTTAGCAATGACCTTTGGTGACTTACCCTCCTGTCAAGTCAGCAGTCTTCCCCATGATTTTGTAACCTACTGAACCAGACTGAGAGACAATTTAAAGGCTCAGGAAACCTTTACAGGTGTTTTGAGTTATTTCGCTGATTGGAGTGTGACACCATAAGTCTACAACATTGAACTTTTCCACAATATTCCAATTTTCTGAGATACTCAATTTTGGGTTTTTGCTAGCTGTAATCCATCATCATCGAAATTAAAAGAAAGAAATGCTTGAAATATATCATAAATATATTGTAATGAATCTATATAATATATAAGTTTAACTTTTTTAAATTGAATTATTGAAATAAATTAACTTTTTGATGATATTCTATGTCAATTTGTAAGGGACTCTCCTCATACTACACAAGGATGTAGTTGTTTTTAGAAAATAAAGGGAATATCTTAAAAGAGGCTGTATTCAAAATTAGGATTTGAGACTCTCTCCTGTCCCTCTTGTTTCTTCTCCGCACACCCTTCCCATATAACCCAAATAGAAGTTGAGGGAAAGTGTGTTCTCCTTTCCTCTGCAGCAAATGCTCTCTGACACAGGGAAGCCAGAGCTGCTGGATCACATGACTGGACCAGACAGGATATGGTGGATAGGTAGAAGGAGGGGAGAGGGAACATTTTCAAGAACAGTTATAGTTGGCCTTATCCTTCCCTTTAACTCTGTAGTCAAAATCAGCATTAAATGCTGGTACTTGTAGCACCCTTCCTGGGGACTTTTCCTTTAAAAAAGCCTCAATTGTCAGTGGTATCAGGGGACACCATTTTTTATTATTACACATTGCTAGTGATTGCCAGTCTAGCAATTCTCTTTTGAATTGACAGTATGGCAATCTAGATGAGCTTCATACATTGTATATATACAAAGCTTCCCTATCTTCTTACAGTATAGAAAGCCCTGGGCCGCACTCTGTGTATCAACCACGTCTCAAGTGAAAGTAAAAGCTTCAGATACAGTTCCCACCCACTGGCTATTCCCATTGATGCGTTTCGCCCAGATTGGCTTTCTCGTACAAAGGCATTGCCAATGGGTGGGCACTAAACATGAAGTTTGTACTTTAATTTTGAGATGTAGTTCATACACATAGTGTGTGGTCTAGGGCTTTGTATTACTGTGGATGGACAGAGTGGTATGTGCTCCTTGAGTAGCATTTGAAGTGGAGAGAGAACCGGCGGGACGGTATATGGGAGGCTTTGAGGAGTGCTGTACCTGTACTTGTTTAATTGGCTCATTGCACTTCCATGAAATCTACGTTAGGATAAAAGTCAAATTACAGGGACATACATTTTTTGTGAAAAACACTCAAAGGATATTCCTTGCCTTCATGTATGCAGATACTGCAGCTTTTTAATTACAACATTTGACATTTGTTATGTGGTTAAATGAAGACTGACCATCCAATTTACAAATCTGCTTAAGATAGCACATAGCAAAACAAACAGCGTTTTTTTTCAGAAATTTGAAAGATGTGAACCTGCAAAATATATTGCCAAAATTGTTCCAATGTATACAGTTCACGTGGAATTTGGGATTTTTATTTTTTTTAACACGAATCCACAAAAATTCTCCGCCCGTTATGAAAGTCTCAGCGTGCATAGGAGCTGTCCACACTGCCGCCGTCTAGCACTATTTAAATGTTTGTCCCGGCCGTGACGTCATCATCGCGCCACCCGAGGGAGCCAAACGTGGCTCCACTGCGCATGTGTAACCTGGCTATGTTAAGCATTACACGTCCCGGCCGTGACGTCATCACCGCGCGACCCAAGAGTTATTGGAACGTGCCACTGTGTATTCTTTAAACTCATATCCACAACTCCACTCTGTGATGATCTGATTTGTTATTTTAACTGTATGTAAGATAAGCTGAAATAAGCTACATTCTGGTGCACCAACTTCGAAGCTGCAAAGCTGGGTATAGCCCTTACAGTGATTGTAACGATTGCCTTGTAAAACATAAATGAAATGCAAAATATTTTGTATACTGTAGATATAAAAATATACTAAATACCTTTTTCCCTTTTTTTTATTATAAGTGATCACATTCCCTCTGTTCTTAGCTGCATAAGAGCAGGGGAAGGAGAAGCAGCAGTACACTGAGCTTTTTAGTGAATGGCTCTGCAGCGCCATTGCAAATGCAAATGCGTGCGGACAAAACCCCTGTTTTTAACGCATACTGTTAGACAGGTTAATTGGTTGTCTGCGAGCTGGTCGGTAAGTAGGCTTGGTTTTCCCTGGGCGTTCCCCAGGCCTTTGTTGTTGTTTACTTTCTCATACAAGTGCATAGTACAACAGGCACATATCAGGAATATGAAATGTTGGGGTAACAAATGCTTTAAGTGTACAAACCTTTAGACACACAATAAACATCATTTGTACCTGTTTTAAAGGCTCAGGCCCAGATTCTCAAAGGAGATACGACGTCGTATCTCCAGATACACCATCGTATCTCTGAGTCTTAGCCGTCGTATCTATGCACCTGATTCATAGAATCAGTTACACATAGATTTCTATTAGATCCGACCGGCGTCAGTCTCTTATGCCGTCGGATCTTAACTGCATATTTACGCTGGCCGCTAGGGGCGTGTACGCTGATTTACGCCTAGAAATATGTAAATCAGCTAGATATGTGAATTCACGAACGTACGCCCGGCCGACGCAGTACAGATACGCCGTTTACGTTAGGCTTTTCCCAGCGTAAAGTTACCCCTGCTATATGGTGGCGTACATGCGGCGTACCAATGTTAAGTATGGACGTCGTTCCCGCGTCGAATTTTGAAAGATTTACGTTGTTTGTAATTCGTCCGTGAATGGGACTGGACGTCATTTACGTTCACGTCAAAACCAATACGTCCTTGCGGCGTACTTTGGAGCAAGGCACACTGGGATATTCCACGGACAGCGCATGTGCCGTTCATGAAAAACGTCAATCACGTCGGGTCACATAACATTTACATAAAACACGCCCCCCTGTTCCACATTTGAATTAGGCGGGCTTACACCGGCCTATTTACGCTACGCGCCCGCAACTTACGGAGCAAGTGCTTTGAGAATACTGCACTTGCCCATCTAAGTTGCGGAGGCATAACGTAAATAGGATACGTTACACCCGCTCAAAGATGCGCCGATCTACGTGAATCTGTCCTCAGTCCACATTTGTGCCCATGTTTCATGTTAAACTCATATTTAGAATGTAACATGAGCCATGGTTGCTCCCCCCCCCACCCCACAAACACACCATTAAACCACCCTCCACTTTCCTGAATGGCAAGCGGCTTCTCATTGATTTTTGAATTTAGTGCAGCTGTTCACAGGGATCTGTAAATGGAAATGGAAAGACTACAAAATCTCATCTGCCACCTAACAGAAGGTACGCACTTCTATGCAGACCTGTACAAAGCACCCGCAATGCACGGTTTGTGGTTGCAATGTTTCAATGCAAAAATTTGATTAATGCGGCTATGTTTATTACATTTTTGGAAAACGTGGACTATGCCTTTAAGAATTCTTCTGAGTTTGAAAGCCTCCTTTGCTTCTAAGGCAATTAAAATAGTTTTTTTGTGCTGTAATGAAAACATGTAACCACCGGATGGCAGCAGAGGACCACAAATCAAGATTGTGGTTGTGGAGCGCTATAGCTGTAATCCATTTCTTTAGACTAAGCAAACAGAAGAAACCATCACAGTGAGGTGAAAACTCTGACATCCTGCTTATTATCAACTGACTTTGTTCAGTCTGTAAAAATCTTTTTAAACACTAGATTGGATTGCATTGTTTTTTTTTTCAACTTCTTAAAATATAAACCAGGGATATGCAATTAGCGGACCTCCAGCTGTTGCAAAACTACAAGTCCCATCATGCCTCTGGCTCTGGGTGCCATGCTTGTGGCTGTCAGAGTCTTGCTATACCTCATGGGAATTGTAGTTCTGCAACAGCTGGAGGTCCGCTAATTGCATATCCCTGATATAAACCATAATATCAGCTTGTACTGCAATTGAATGGCATGGTACCAGATAGCACTGAGTTAGGATAAAATGCATGATTGCCTTCTTAAATGAACCCATCCTGGCATCCTCAACCCTGCGCCTAGTGGCGGCATGAGCAACCTGGAAGTATACAGCCGTGGCCAAACATTTTGAGAATGACACAAATATTAATTTTCACAAAGTCTGCTGCTTCAGTATTTAAATTTTTGTTTGTCAGATCTCACTATGTTATACTGAAGTATAATTACAGCATTTTCATAAGTGTCAATGTCTTTTATTGACAATTACATTTGTAAGTTTTAGCAAAGAGTCAATATTTGCAGTGTTGACCCTTCTTTTTCAAGACCTCTGCAATTCGCCCTGCCATTCTGTCAATAAACTTCTGGGCCACATCCTGACTGATGGCAGCCCATTCTTGCATAATCAATGCTTGGAGCTTGTCAGAATTTGTGTTTTTTTTTTTGTTCATCCGAATCTTGAGGATTGCCCAAAAGTTCTCAATGGGATTAAGGTCTGGGGAGTTTTTTGGCCATGGACCCAAAATTCTAATGTTTTGTTCCCCAAGCCACTTAGTTATTACTTTTGCCTAATGGCAAGGTGCTCCATCATGCTGGTAAAGGCATTGTTCCTCACCAAACTGTTCCTGGATGGTTGGGAGAAGTCGCTCTCTGAGGATGTTTTTATACCATTCTTTATTCATTGTTGTGTTCTTAGGCAACATTGTGAGTGGGCCAACTCCCTTGGCTTAGAAGTAACCCACACATTGGATGGTCTCAGGATGCTTTACTGTTGGCATGGCACTAGACTGATGGTAGCGTTCAACTTTTCTATTCCAGACAAGGTTTTTTCTGGATGCCCCAAATAATCGGAAAGGTGATTAATCAGAGAAAATTACTTTACCCCAGTCCTCAGCAGTCCAATCCCTGTACCTTTTGCAGAATATCAGTCTTTCCCTGATGTTTTTCCTGGAGAGAAGTGGCTTCTTTGCTGCCCTTCTTGACACCAGGCAATCCTCCAAAAGCCTTCGCCTCACTGTGCATGCAGATACACTGGTGGTTTCCCCAATTTCGCAACTGAATCAACTGTAGGAGACGGTCCTGGCGCTTGCTGGACTTTCTTGGGTGCCCTGAAGCCGCCTTCACAAATGCAGTGGAAGTGATTTTTATGCGATTAAGTTCAAGCCATCATAAAAACTGAGGCAGCAGACTTTGTGAAAGTTAATATTTGTGTCATTCTCAAAACTTTTGGCCACGGCTGTAGAGTTTATATGAAACGTATCTTTCCTGAAACTGTCAGAACTAATTGGAAAATATATTTACATACTAAAAAAATGAAATTCGAATAGCAATTTATCCAACTTGTTGGCAGCATTAATAGTTTACTCATAGAGTACTCAGCATTGTCTGAGATCTTGTCAGCAGGATAGTGACGTATTCAGTAGCAGTAGCAGTCTGGGTATTAAAGTGCCAGGTAAGAAGGCATACCACTTGCATATATGAGGGTGCTTATTGCTTATACGCTCTTCCATCTTGTTGTATACTTGATAACAATTTTTTTAACCAATTTGTTACATACTTGATTAAAAAGATCACCAACTTGTTGCATAGGTGGAAAAAAAGATCAACTTGCTTCATATTATTTTAGGAGAACCTCTATCTGTATTAATAACAGCCTGTTAAATGTTTGCATACAATGGATGATATGACTTTTCCAGGTGTTTAAAAAAAGGCCATGGGACAGAGATCATGCATCTGGACTGCAGGATTATGCATGTGTCAAGGCTACAGAACTTGGGCCCAGTTAGAGTGCCAAGTATCAAGGCACTGACTAAGCCTCATTAACTACTAAATGCGCAATACTTACATAAGTCATTCATAATAACATTAATCAACTGATAATCCTCGGCCCAATGAAGGTCAGATCTACAATCTAGAAAATTGCAAATGCTCAGCTCTTCTTGGCAGAATTTACAGACAGATATGGATAATCTGGTGCTTTCAGCCAATTATTAGCATTAGGAACTGGATCAATTAGCAGACTTCCATTTGTATTCTATCAGTAATACTGGAGTATTGTAGCTTTTTGTAAGTGCTGCAAACATGAAACCTACCTTTTAAAGTAGCATTTTTTAATTAAAAACATTTTTGGAGTCCTTGAAAGCTGAAGATTACTATATATTTGGGAAACCAAATACATTAGTTATGTGGAATGGTGTGAGTCCTATTACATGCTAGCTACTGATTCTGGTAAAATTTTGCCTATTGTTGTGTCTATTAGGAAGCTTTATTAAATGATAAGTGCACTTTTTCCTGTTCTGCCCCTATACCTTTTAATCAGCACTTTGCCACCAACTTCACTATTGCCAGTCTGATATCACCCAGCCCCCCTGAAATGTTCTAATACCCAGACCCGGATTTACTCCCTTTGCCACCAAAAGGCAGGGTCCTTCAATGCCGCCCCCCGCCCCAAAAAAACTGAAAGTCCCCCAACCCATGCCCATCATTGCCGCCTCACCATGCCCATCACTGCCGCCTTACTGTGCCCTCATTGCAGCCTCCCTCACTATCATTACAGCCCCCTCACCATCATTACAGCCCCTCTTACCATCATTGTGGCCTTACTGTGCCAAACAATGTAGTCTCACCAGTCAGTGTGTGCATTACGCACATCGGGCATCTCCTGCTCCTGCTGTGTCACGGAGCTCACTGTGAAAAGTTTGGGCGCGCTGTGATAAAAGAACCACCCTCCTCCTAGACCAGCTCGTGTGATAGACAGAACAATGCCTCTATCACACAAGCTGGTCTAGGAGGAGGGCGGGACTTTTATCACAGCACGCCCAAACTTTTCACAGTGAGCTCCGTGACACAGCAGTCTCCCACTGTGTGTTACAACCGACGCTGCCCCTGAACCGACTGCCGCCCCAAGGCCTGGCCTCGGTGGGCTTGTTTGGAATCCGGCCCTGCTAATACCCATATAAGCATGCACATCCACCACTTCATTGAATAGCCAGTTCACATCTTGACAGGCAGGCTTTCCTCTGAGGAAGGAGGCCACAGCATGAATGAAGCAGTAGATCTATGAAGAATATTTTGATAGAGAAGCAACATGGCACTGGGAAGGCTGCGCAGAGATGATCCCAGGGGATCAGTGTTATGGGTAAGTATGACCTATTATGAAAGTATTGGAGAAGGGGGCAGGAGCAGAAAAGGAGCAGTGCAGTAAAATATAAATTATCCTTTATAGAGCAAACAAGAAGTGCTCCAAGTGCAGCTCCCTCAATAAAATAATAAAATCTGAAGCTTTTTGTGGAGCAGTTTCCTAGCTCTGCATTGTGTACATTGTTTACTATTGGACAGTTGTAAGATATTTGCGATCACCGCCAAGAACCTTATTACTGCATTTAGAATGTTCATCAGAGAAATATTGTTTTCTCTATGGAGTTAACACAAAGAAGGGGGTGCTTATTGGTCTGTTTGAGCAGTTATGATGTCACTAGCTGAATTATTTTCCCAGTGCTAAATTTTAATATTGTACATTCTACTTGTTACTGTTTTGTCTAGGGTTGTCCCGATACCGATACCGAGTATTTGCGGGAGTACTTGTATTCCCGCAAATACCCCCGATACCTAAATAGAATACTTGTCCAATCCCGAGCAAGGGGGAGTGTCTATATGCGGCGCAGCGGGAATACTACAACTATTCAAATGAAAGCTGTGATGTTCCCCGCACGCTGTTTAACCCATGCAGCGGCGGCATCAAGGTATGGGGGGACATGGCTGGATATAGGGGGGACATGGCTGGATATAGGGGGGACATGGCTGCATATAAGGGGGACATGGCTGCATATAGGGGGGACATGGCTGCATATAGGGGGGACATGGCTGCATATAGGGGAGACATGGCTGGATTTATGGGGGACATGGCTGCATATAGGGGGGACATGGCTGGATATAGGGGGGACATGGCTACATATAGGGGGGACATGGCTGGATTTATGGGGGACATTGCTGCATATAGGGGGGACATTGCTGCATATAGGGGGGACATGGCTGCATATAGGGGGGACATGGCTGCATATGTGGGAGGACATGGCTGCATATGTGGGGGGACATGGCTGCATATGTGGGGGGACATGGCTGCATATGTGGGGGGACATGGCTGCATATATGGGGGACATTGCTGCATATGTGGGGGGACATGGCTGCATATGTGGGGTGACATGGCTGCATTTGTGGGGGGACATGGCTGCATTTGGGGACACATTTAAAAAAAAGTATCGGTATTCGGTATCGGCGAGTACTTGAAAAAAAGTATCGTTACTTGTACTCGGTCCTAAAAAAGTGGTATCGGGACAACCCTAGTTTTGTCCCTAGAAAAAAAATTCAAGTGTAATAGAATGACTGACCTAAAGAACTTCTGAAAGGCCCCATGCATGCACAGTTCAGGTACAGATGCTTTAGCTATCTGATGCTTCGCAGTTAGCTTGCTGTGTTGACACTTCTAAAAGGAAATCCTTTGCCTGCAAATATTTCAGTTCTGACCAGCTAGGCCCCACCTCATGAAGTATTGAATATTGCTCCTTCCCGCCTCCCACACAATCCTACCAGCTTATTATTATGATGGCCAGCATCATTAGCCAATCAGGCTGAACATGAGCCAGGATAGGGTCATACCATAGCTTTGCTGATTAAAATGCTCAGCCATTCTGGGTTAGGGACTGCAGGTTGCTACAGGTATGGAGAAGTACAGTAGAGCAGTACAGTTCTCATGGACAGCATCAGTGGCACTGCATTCTGTAATTTTACATTATTGCTTGGCTTAAGTACAACAGCATTTCAATCAGATCATTACAACTTGAAAAAATCATTTTTTTTTATTAGTTATGGATACGACAACAGCTGATTTTTATCTAATGTTAATAGGCCTAACTTTACTGGTGTTAGAACATCAGATGTAAAAGCTATAGAAAAGTTGACTTTTAAAAAAAAAAAAATTAAGTTAAAGCTCTCAACTTTGTACAAATTAGCCAGTGAAACAGTTTAATAGTATCGTTTTTGAGCTTTTTTAACAGTATCACACTGCATTGTCTTAAAAGTTTAATAAAATTACAAAACAGAGTAAAAAATTAGCATACAGAATGTAGATTCAGACACAGTCTGCTAGACAGTATATACGCTATGTCAAAGTAACTTAGAATAAAGTTCTGTGTGAGTAGACTGAAATCAACACATACATCAGCAAAGTCAGCAATAAAGAGTGCATATAAGCATTAACTGAGAATAACAATGTAAAACAACAAAAGATTGCAGCGCTAGTGTCTAATGAATAAAACTGGATAATAAATCCAGAAAAGTTTCCATCTAAGTGTCCATACACTCCTTGTGATTCCTGGAATGGAGGATAACAGAGACACCCAAAGTGCACCTTCCACCGTGAAGTAAAAAAGATGTGCCCTTACCGGATAGATAGACTACATGTTATAGGAGCCTAGCAAAGCATGGTTTCACACACCCCATTAAGGATCCATCCATGGAAAGCAGATGAAGATGGCATTGAAATGATCCTTGCTGGTTTTTCTTTTTCCTTGTTCTCTCATGCAAGTGATATAAATGAAGAGAGAGATCGCCACATAGTCTAAAATCATGGTATTTATTGAATAAGTTCACAAGTCCAACAAAAGTAAAAACATCCTGGGTTAAAAGATTCTGCAGATCACAAAATGGTGTAGTAAGTTGAGCATAGACTCCACCCTACTAGTTTCATCATAACTGACATCATCGGGGGTGTGGAGTCTATGCCAGGAACCACGCTTAATATAAGATCCAGGGTGGGAAAAACAACGCTTGTTTGTCTCAACAATCATAGCTACCGTATTTATCGGCGTATAACACACACTTTTTCCAGAGGGTAAACAGTGCCTGCATACTATACGCCGATATCACGTTTTACCAACAGGGGGCGGGGATCGGGCGGTCCGCCCCAGGAGCCACCCATTGGGGGGAGGGGGGGTGTCAGTCCAGCCGTCCCACCTCTCCTGGCCCTGGGACAGCGTTCCCTGCATAATTAAGAAAAAAAGTTGAGAAAAAATAAATCACTTGCCAGCCCCTTCTACACCGCTCCTCCTGTGTCAGTGTCATTGAAAAACGAAGCTTGTAAATAGCTCAACAGCTTTGTTTTTTTCTGACTGCTCTCCTCCTCCCACTGGGGGTCTCCTTGGAGTGCAGAGAGGGGGCTGTATACTGGATGGAGGGGGCTGTATACTGAATGGGGGGAGCTGTATACTGGATGGAGGGAGCTGTATACTGGATGGGGGGAGCTGTATACTGGATGGGGGAGCTGTATACTGGATGGGGGGGCTGTCGACTGGATGGGAGGAGCTGTATACTGGATGGGGGGAGCTGTATACTGGATGGGGGGAGCTGTGTACTGGATGAGGAGCTGTGTACTGTAAAGAGGGCTGTGATTTTTTTCCCTTAAACTCCCTGTCACGTACCTGGTAGGAGTCTGATGTGATGAGGTCGGCCTCCCTTGTATCTCCAGCCCAGAACCCCTCTGAGGATGAGACAGATGGCAGTTCAGGTTAGGAGGAACACGAGTGCCTGTGAGTGTTGCTTGAAGTGCTGTCAGGTGAAGGTGAAGACAGAAGACACTGGTAGAGCAGCAGGCACCGGGCAAGGTGGTGTGAAGAGAACAGCTGGAGTTAAGAGGAACTCCAACCCACTTGCAGAGTCATGGTGAACAAGTAGTGGGAACTTCCGGAATGCAGAGGTCAGAGGATAGCCGGGTTTGATAACAGGCAGGCAGCAAGGTACACAAGGATCAGCAGGAGCAAGGTCAAATGGATAGCCGGGATCAGAAGCCAGGTATTCAGGAGGAATCAGGGTCCAGAGGGAGAGTCAAGCAAGCCGGGTCGGTAACAGGAATCTGATAGATAATACAGGCGTCAGGAAATCAGGGAACTGCTGAAGACCAGTCAGCACCGCCTGATGGTCAGAACTATCTTTAAATAGGCATCAGGAAGGATCTTCCTGTCACATGATGAGCCTATGGCTCCCATTTCTTCTACTGGCAAGATTGCCAGTACTTCTTCTATGGCCATTTCATCTACTGGCAAGATTGCCAGTACTTCTTCTACGGACATTTCCCTGACACTTCGTCCTTTCCTTACACTCCCCTCTTAAAATTGGGGTGCGTGTTATACGCCTGTGCGTGTTATACGCCGATAAATACGGTAATTGTGACCGCTAAAAACAAAAGGTACATTTCCCAGTCTTATTTGAATAAAAAAGGGGAGAAAGGCCAGCACATGTAAAGAATCCAAACCTCGTTTTTGAAAGAGGAAATGGCCATATATTGCACCATGCTAGATAACCAAGTGTCAGGTCACAGTGACAGATGCATGCACCCTGTTGGGGTCTGGAGTGCACCACAAGGTAGTGGACCCTATGGCTGACTGCTGCGGATGAAGCTCTAGGTGATACAGGAGAGCAGGGACTCTGTAGTACCAAAAAGGGTGACACTGGGAGCTAGAGCATGAGATTTCCCAGGGTGCGGAATCTAAGAGCCAGTGGGTGTTCACCAAAGGCCCCTAGTGGTGGAGATGGATTTAGCTGCAGTCTGGCTCCAGGTCTTGACCCCCTAGGGCCTCCCAGCTCACGCTCACGGAAGACTACAGGGAGGTAGAGAGGAAGCAGCAGACTGCGACAATAAAGGATAGTCAGTTGATAGCCAAAAGTTGGGGCAAAAAGCAGATAAGTATAGTCAGGAAATAGCCAAAGGTTGGGGTAACAAGCAGGTAAGAATAGTCAAGAAAAAGTCAAGATCGGTAACTGGAATCATAAGTAGCACACAGAGCAAGTAGCAAGAAACCAAAAACACAATATTGATCAGCAAGGCTGGCTTGCAGTGCACAGCTTAATATAGAGTCCCCTGACAGGGGCTGGGGTGGAGCCATGCTTGGAGGAGAGATTACTTAAATGGGTTGTAAAGGTTTGTTTTTTATTTTCTAAATAGGTTCCTTTAAGCTAGTGCATTGTTGGTTCACTTATCTTTTACTTCCATTTTCCCTTCTAAATGTTTTTTTTCTTTATCTGAATTTCCCACATCCTGTTTCTCCTCAGTAAGCTTGCCCCCATCATCCGAGCCGTTCTGGCTGGGGGTTAGTCAGCCAGAACAGCTTACTGAGGAGGAACAGGAAGTGAGAAATTCAGACAAAGAAAACAAAAAAACATTTAGAAGGGAAATCAAAGGAAAAGGTTAGTGAACCAACAATGCATTAGCTTAAAGGAACCTATTTAGAAAATAAAAAACGAACCTTTACAACCCCTTTAACTAGTTACGCCCCGAGCCTGTTTTTCAGATTCGGTGTTTACGAGACTAAAACATTTTTTTTGCTATAAAATTACTTAAAACCCCCAAACATTATATATATTTTTTTCTAACACCCTAGAGAATAAAATGGCAGTCATTGCAATACTTTTTGTCACACCATATTTGCGCAGCGGTCTTACAAGCGCACTTTTTTTGGAAAAAATTCACTTTTTTAAATTAAAAAATAAGACAACAATAAATTTGGCCCAATTGTTTTACATATTGTGAAAGATAATGTTACGCCGAGTAAAATGATACCCAACATGTCATGCTTAAAAATTGCGCCCGCTCGTGGCATGGCGTCAAACGTTTACCCTTAAAAATCTCGATAGGCGACGTTTAAAAAATTCTACAGGTTGCATTTTTTGAGTTACAGAGTAGGTCTAGGAATTATTGCTCTTGCTCTGACTATCACGGCGATACCTCACTTGTGTGGTTTAAACACCGTTTTCATATGCAGGCGCTACTCGCGTATGCGTTCGCTTCTGCGCGCAAGCTCGTTGGGACGGGGGGGGGTTTAAAAATTTTTTTTTTTGTTTTCGTATTTATTTTTATTTATTTTACAATTTTTAACACTGAAATAAAAAAAAATATCACTTTTATTCCTATTACAAGGAATGTAAACATCCTTTGTAATAGAAAAAAGCATGACAGGTCCTCTTAAATATGAGATCTGGTGTCAAAAAGACCTCACATCTCATATTTAGGCTTAAATGCAAAAAAAAAAAAAATTAAACTGTCATTTTTTCAAATGACAAAAAAAAAAAAGGTTTCTTTAAGACGCTGGGCGGGACTGACGTTTTGACGTCACTTCCGCCCAGCAGAGCTATTGGGACAGGTGAAGGACATTTTCCCTCACTCGCATCCCCAGTCAGCAGCCGAGCGCAGCCGAGCGCACCCGAACGCCTCCGCCGCTACCAACGGCTACGGTAAGCGCGCGGAGGTTGCGGGAGAGTGGCGGGAGGGGGGGGCCCTCTCCCGCCACCGATAACGACGATTTTGCGGCGAATCCATTGACAGGACCGCCCACTGAAGAGATAATATCTCGGTTGTGGCAGCAGCTGCTGCCGTTACCGAGATATCCATCTTTAAAGTGCCGACGTATAACGACGGTGGGCGGTCGGTAAATTAAGCAACCAGGTGAGAGTGGCTGGCCTCTAAAGATGAACACATGGACAGGTAAGCTGACAGACAAACATTACTGCATATCCATGACACCAAGCCTCATTCTCAATGAGGAAGAAGTGCAAAAAAGAAATAAAACATGGCCGCGACGTAGAAGACATTGATAAGGGATAGTCAAGCCTCGTTCCGGGCAAGAACCAAACCTGACATCCGAAGAAGACAGGAAGGAAGCCCACGGTATCACCCCGGAAGCAAGATATATGGCATTGAGTAAAAAAAAAAAAAATCAAACATATCAATCAGATTTCTCCATAAAATATGCTAAATAAATTACAAAAAAATGGTTTTATATATATATATATATATATATATATATATATATATATATATATGTATAAAAAAGGGATATAAAGGGGAGAAAAACATAGAAGGGAAATTAATATATGAATATATAAAATTAAAAATTAAAGTTATTGGTTTAAAATTTATGTTATGCTCTTACTGCACCGGGTTAACAAAAGACACAACATACAGTAAAAAAAGGATCAACATTATATTTTGAAAATAAAAAATATGAAATTTTACATAATTTGCAATATGTAAAAAGTGTTCATAAAGGAGAGTAAACCAAACACATCAGGCATTATTGATAAATAAGGCTTGGATGAGAGTTGAGAATAGCACAGGTTCACACAGTATTTTACAACATATATGTAATCTTGTGAATAATTACAGTATATGGGCCAGATTCAGAGAGAATCGTCTATCTTTAGGCGGACGTAGCGTATCTCAGATACACTACGCCGCCGTAACTTAGAGCGGCAGATCCCGTATTCAGAAAGAACTTGCGCTCTAAGTTACGGCGGCATAGTGTAAATGGGCGTAAGTCCGCCTAATTTAAACTAGGCTGGTAGTGGGCGTGTTGTATGTAAATGATTCGTGACCCCACGTAAATGAGGCGCTTTACGAATGGCGCATGCGCGCATGCTCAGTATCACGTCAAATTTTCTCCCTAAGATACGTCGGCTCAATGTTTAGGCGACGTGAACGTAACCTACGCCCATCCCCATTCACGGATGACTTACGCAAACAACGTAAAATACGACGCTGTTCCGACGTCCATACCTAACATGACTTACCCCTGCTTTATGAGGGGTAAAGTTACGCCGGACCGACGCCTTACGTAAATGGCGTATATAGATGCGCCGGACAGAACTACGTTTGTGAATCGGCGTATCTAGGTCATTTGCATATTCGACGCAGAAATCAATGGAAGCGCCACCGGCCAGCGTAAATATACACCCCAAGATACGGCGGCGTAGGAGACTCCTACGCCGCTCGTATCTTGGCAACCGCGAGGTGTATCTGATTCTTTGAATCAGACACCAAGATACGACGGCACACACTCAGACTTACGACGGCGTATCTGGATAAACGCCGTCGTAAGTTGTTTCTGAATCTAGCCCTATATCTTATTGTGCAAATACTCCAAATTGAAAAAAACTGTGTGCAAAAAAAAACAATAACTGAAGTGAAAAAAATTGTTAAAGTCAATACTATATGAATTGTGAAAGATCAAAATTTTATGTGAAAAATATGATAAATAAATGATATTAGTCTACTATATGAATATCAAATGAAGTGCAAAATGTAACAATATGCAAAACACCATATTATATATTGATGACTCAATTGTGCAAATAAGCAATGATAAAGTGCTGGAATTGCAATGCAATCATCAAAAGTGCTAAATTTGTGCAAATCCGAAAAATACAATAAAAATAAAATCGCAAATATTTAAACATTGTAAGTAATAACCCTCCTATATGTATCACAACAAAGAAGGCAGCATTTACAGAGTGACAATGGGCACCAACCTATCACATATATATATGATGAAAAATATAAAAATATTCAAGCAATATTAAAAAGTCTCAAGAAATAATGATAATATTAAGTGAGAGGTGAAATATTTCAATATTGTGAAGGCTAACCAAGCCACCGACCACCAGTGTTCAAATAGTGATTGCCTCACCAATCTCACTAAAGGACCTTAACAGCTGGGTCCGCAAGTCTACCAATAGCCTCTGCTGTGCTCTGCTGTATTCAATCAGTCCGATGTGCATCTCATCATGGAACACACAATGAATGAGGAGAAAAAAAAGAAAACATGCTTCTCATAGTGTACCACAATTCAGACATTCATAAAACAAAATACAAGATCCACTCACACTCAGCTCGGTGGTGGTGCTTTCGGTTGTATCACACAACACGGGCTCCAACCACTCAAAATTGTGATATTGTCAGCATCCCTGTCTCGCTCTATGTCCGTTTCGTCTATCAACGTCCTCATGGAGTGGCAGGAATGGCTAATCCAAAGCAAATTTTTCTAGAAAAACATAAGGGAAACTCAGATAATTTTTTCCACAACCATTTATTTATATAAAAATGATCAAAATATGAGCAAAATACTGTACAGTACTGTAGTAGGATTTCTGTACTGTACTGTACCTCTATGTTAAAAAAAAAAAAGAAGAAGAATCACAGTTTTAATGTAAAAAATATATATTTTACACTCACAATGTTAAGGAGTCTGGAGCTCATCCATGTAAAGCCGTTGTATGTGACCAGAGGTTCAGGGTCGATGGTGGCTCCCAGCTCTTCCTGGAGACACTTAGAGACAGTCAGGTTGACATCACTTCCAGGTGCTCTGAACACACGTTACGCCCGCCCCACCCAGCTGGGAGTGTCTCTGAGTGTCTCCAGGAAGTGCTGTGAGCCACAATCACCACTGAACCTCTGGCCACATACAACGCTGTACTGTATACTAGGGATGCACCAATATATCGGTGCTGAAACATATTGGCCGAAAACAGCTGTTTTGGGGACATGCCGAAACAGCTTTAAAATTGCCGATAGGACTAGTGGCTGCAGAGCGGTAAAACACACTGAAACTGTCTCCGCTCTGCTCGCACACAGCACGCCTGCTCCCAACCCCACGCTGTGATAAACAGAATGCCGTTCTAATGCTGAGATGTGCTCTGTCTATCACAGCGTGGGGTTAGGAGGAGGCGGGGCTGTGTGCTAGCAGCGTAGAGACAGTTTCAGCATACGGGCAGTGGTGAGTTGCTTTTCTTTCTAGCAGCCTTCCGTCCTCCCCGTCCCCCCCCCACATACCTCCCTACGGCTGGCTATATCTTCGGGACTCTGCCCCCCCCTCCTCCTCCCTCCGGCTGGCTATATGTTCGGGACTCTGTCCCCCCTCATCCTCCCCCCGGCTGCCTAGTCTGGCTTCTGTCCCTGACGCCAATCCACTCCTGAGGTGACAGGGTTAATAAATAGAACCTGTCACCTCCAATTGTGTAAAAAAAATAATTAAGAAATAATAATTCAATGAATAAATTAAGTAAATAAAAAGTAAAGAATAAGAAAAATAATATTAAAAATAAGAAAATTATACAAAAAAAAAAAAAAAGTAAAACGACAAGCTTACAAAAAAAATTGATAAAGTAATAAAAAAAAATAAAAGAAACAAGAGGCGGCAATTGGGGGCACAGTGAGGCGGCAATCGGGGGCACAGTGAGGCGGCAATTGGGGGCACAGTGAGTGTATGTTTTAACATACAATTATAAAAAAAAAAAGGAAAAGTCATTTTCGTTTCGGCCTGACATTTTTTTTTATTTTGGTTTAGTTTTGGTTCTGAAATTTCCATTTCGGTGCACCTCTACTGTATACTGTACACCAGCGGCTTTACTGTACATATACACAGCGGCTTTACATGGATAAGCACTAGACTACTTAACATTGTGACATTCTTTTGTTTTTACAGTAAAACTACCGCTCGTATATCAAGATAACATTTTATTTATTTTTCCCCATTATATCCCTTTTATATATATATATATTTTTATATATAAAACCATTTTTTTGTATTTTTTTTTAAATATTTTATGGAGAAATATGTTTGATATTCCTTTTTTTTTTACGCAATGCCATATATCTTGCCGGGCTGATATTGTGGGCTTCCTTCCTGTCTTCTTTGGATGTGAAGCTTGGTTCTTGCCCAGAATGAGGCTTGGCTATCCCTTATCGACTTCTTCTACATCGCGGCCATGTTTTTTTTCCATTTTCCAAACAAGGTTTGTTTTTCACAAGAAGTTTTGCACTTCTTCCTCATTGAGAATGAGGCTTGGCTATCTAGCGTGGTGCAATTTGTGTCTATTTTTTCTTTCATAAACAAGGTTTGTATTCTTTACATGTGCTGACCATCTTTTTTTTATTTAAATAAGACTGGGAAATTTACTTTTTGTTTTTAAAGGTCACAATTAGCTATAATTGTTGAACCAGATTAGATGTGCTCTTTCCGCTCTAAATCTTATATTAAGCGTGGTTCCTAGCATAGACTCCACCCCCCCGATGATGTCAGTTATGATGAAACTACTGCATAGGCGTGCGCACAGGGTGTGCCGGGTGTGCCTGGGCACACCCTAATGCCCAGGCACACCTCAGGGCTTTTTTGCTGCCAAAATGTGTGAGAACTCTCTTTTTCTCTAATTGACACTGGTAACTGCAAGTGGGACTATTTGTCATGGAGGATGTGTACAACTCCTGTGGGAACTGCAGCCCCTGGCTGCAGAGTAATCAGTCAGTCAGCCGCATTTTCCGATGCTGACTCTGTAGTTCCGGCTACAGTCAGCATCCCTGTCAGCTCAGCTGAATATCACTCCGCTGCCCACTGTCAGAGAGCATCAGATACTGCTTACTTCACAGCTGTGGCTGCAGTCCTCACAGTAGTTACCCACCATCCTATGCCCCGTGTGCCAGAAGACAGCTGCTTGCCATCTCCTCTCTGATGCAGAATTTGGGGGAAAACTGTGTCTCTCCTCAGTTCCTGTCTGGCTGAGTCAGTCGGGGCTTTTACAGCTGAAGTACAGGTGGGAGGAGTAGGAAGAGGAAGAGATCATCTCACACAGAGTGCACCCACGATCACTTTCCTCCTGTCCAGCAGCCAGCACAGCTCTCCCTGGGGGTGACTGAAGATCTCAGCCTTTTACTTGGGAGTACTGACTCTGCCACTATACAATTCTGTGCTGTAAACCTGCCCTGTATTTTGCAGGGCAAGTTTACAGAAAGAGAAAGTAAAATTCTTCAACAGGTTAGGAATTCCTGGGACTTCTGAGGTGTTACATAATTGGATTCCATATACACATTATATCCTGTAAAATCATTCTTTTTTAATAACATACAGTGTGTGTGTATATGGAATACATCTATGGAGCACCTCAGAAGTCCCAGGAATTCCTAACCTATCAAAAATAATACAGCCCAACTCCAGGACAGCAAAAATGTCCAGCCTTGCAGTGTGTGGGGGGAGTGGGGGGGGGGGGGGTTGTGACCTCTTTCACTTACCTGATTCTAATCTCTTTTCCTTCACCCCAAAGCCATGACATCATCACATACCATAGAGGGACATTAACCCAGTATGGTATGTAGGGGAGGCTGGCGTGTGACCACAGCTAGTAACTTAACACCCCTTTCACACTGGGGTATTTTTCAGGCATTTTAGCGCCTATAAACCGCCTGAAAAATGCCTCCTTAGTGAAAGCCTGAGTGCTTTTACACTGGGGGCAGTGAGCTTGCAGGACGTTAGAAAAGGTCCTGCAAGCAGCATCTTTGGGGTGGTTTGGTAGCGCTGTATACACCGCTTCAAAAACTGCCACATGCTCATTGGAATGAATGGGCAGCACTGGCGAAGCGCCTGCAAAGCGCTTCGGTAGCGCCGAAACAGTTTTAACCCTTTTTTCAGCCGCTAGCGGGAATTAAAAGTGCCCAGCTATTCACCGCTCCTACAGCGCTTCAAAGATGCAGCTCGCAGGACTTTTTTAAACATCCTGCCAGCGCACCGCTCCAGTGTGAAAGCCCTCTGGCTTTCACATTGGAGTATAAGGAGAGACTCTTTCAGGGCGCTTTGCAGGCGCTATAGCGCCTGCAAAGCACCTCAATGTAAAAGTAGTCTAAGTCATAGGAATCTGAGAATGTATACTACAATATACAATATAACTACAAGTTCAATCCAACACTGCAGCTGGCACACTGATCAGCAAACCTGTAATTCATTCACACTGCCTACAGCTCTGCAATGACAGCCATAGAGGTATGGGCAACAGAACTGTAGGCAGTGTCTGCAGGAGCCTGACACTTCACCCGCACTCTGCTGATTGCGGGTGCAATACTTTGCAGCCTCCAGTTTTATTCTTTTTTAATGCCCTAGCAAAAATCTATCCATTTATTGTTCTTTAATAAAAAGGTGAACAAAGGCACTTGGGTCAGGCAGGCACATAAATGGGTGCTTTTATGCACATATATGAGTGTTTGTGTGTGTGTGTATATATATATATATATATATATATATATATATATATATATATATATATATATATATGCGCATGTATGTGTGTTTGAGTTTTGGGGTGCACACCCTAATGCAATAGGCTGCGCCTATGGTTGGAATCAACTTACCACACCAGTTTGTGATCTGCGGAATCTTTAACCCAGGATATTTTTATTTTTGTTGGACTTGTGGACTCATGCAATAAATACCATGGTTTTACACTATGTGGCAATCTCTATCTTCATTTATATAATTTGCATGAGAGAACAAGGAAAAGGGAAAACCAGCAAGGCTGATTTTAAAGTGGAGTTCCACCCATTTTTTTATGTTTGTCTGTGCTGCATGCCCTAATCTCATAGTGTTCAGAATGGACAATTTTTATTTATTTTGTTGCTTGTAAATACCTTTATTTTGTAGTCCTTCATTACTTCCTCCTCCTTATTAGCCTAGGCTATTAAGTCACAAGGCTATTCGCAAGGCTTTCTGGGATAGGCATCATGTATCCCAGTAGTCCTTGCAAATAGCATATTTGCATAGAGAAGGGGCGGCAACTTCCTCTGACACTCCCGTTGCTATGGAAACCTGTCTGAAACCTATTACATCGCTTGTGCAGCACTATGCATGTGTGAGATCTGCAAGGCTGAAATCCAGGAAGTCATACAGTCTGGCTTCATGATGCCCACACTTAAGATGGCCACGGTCTATTTCTAGATTATAAACAAACTAAATGCTCTAACAACCTAACAAAACGGACCTTAGTTTACAGACTAACTTTACTAGACTACATTAAGCTTGTGTATTACAGGGGTATTTATATTTAAAAAGTGAAATTGTGGGTGGAACTCCCCTTTAATGCCATCTTCATCTGCTTTCCACAGATGGATCCTTAATGGGGTGTGTGAATCCATGCTTTGCTAGACTCCTATAATGTGGAGTCTATCTATCCTTTAAGGGCACATCTTTTAAACTTCACGGTGGAGGGTGCACTTTGGGTGTCTCTGTTATCCTTCATTCCAGGAATCACAAGGAGTGTTTGGACACTTATATGGACAATTCTCTGGATTTATTATCCAGTTTTATTCATTAGACACTAGCGTGGTAATCTTTTGTTGTTTTACATGTTTTTACACAAATGTTCTGATGTGTGATTGCCAGCTGCTTCTTTTTTTGATTCATGATTATTTTTCACTTGCGCAGTTAGTATATATTTTTTTCTATACTGAATCATAATACTAAAACTATTTTAGAGTGCACTAGGAGAATGGCTAGGAAATGGTCCCCTCAGAGGTACTGCTTAGCACAAGCAATAGATAAAGGTCTCTGTGTAGCAGCAGACTTTAGTCTTAACTCTTCAGATGGCTAGCGTTGGGGCCCAGTCAAGCCTGGGGGCAACAAAGGCTATTAGATGACTGTATGATCAGTTAATGGGCTCAGTCTCTCCCTTTTTAACAGCAGATAGTAAATCCCCACAGCAGCAGCTCACCAGTCCCAGTGCTATTTCAGCTCACCATCTGGTCACACACAGTGATTAGTTCATTTTCTACTTTGTCCCAAGTGACTCTGCTGTCAGCACACCTGGACTCATTACTCTGGATTCCCCTCAGTCCACCGTTATGCAGCAGTAATAGTGCACACTGGACAGCGATGTGCGTTGCGCCTCTGGTCTCCTTAAAGGCAAGATGAAGTTAAGTCTCCGTCCTGTGGGCTACAGTTCCCACAGTGCAGTGCTGCCTGACTCAGTCTATTGAACTCTTCCTGCTCAGAAACTCCCTCCTCTTGTTGAAACTTCTGGAGCTGCAAACAGTGCTTCTCTCACCCTCCATTTTTTAACCAAGCACCTGGCTACATGGCTTCTGAAAAAACTGTTTTTTTAAGGTGAAGAGCTGGCACACAAGAAAGCCCACATCAGTGCCCTTTCTAAGACACCTGACCTACCTTCTGAGGTATAAAATGGCATTATTTTTGGTAGCTATGGAGGTGTATGCCCACATAGTTATTAGTACAGGGCTGAAATGCCAAATGAATTACATTATTAGGAAAACACACAGAGTACAATTATATTCTAACTCTTAACCTGACCCTGACATATAACCGGAAACCTTAAAGCCTAATTCCAGGATAAAAGTAGTGAGGGACCTGGATGGGAGGATTTAGGGGATTAAAATGAACTTTACCAGGTATGGAAAACTTAGCAGCTGGCAGGATGAGTTAAAGGGCAGTGAGAGGGAGGGATGGGCAAGGTATACATTTTGCCTGGAGTCATAATTGGTACACACTGTCTGAAAATAGGCCAGTTTAGGAGGAACCTGCCAAATTTTGGTCAGTAGGTACAGCAGTCTGTCCGACAGAAGCTGGCCTAATGACTGGCTTTTGTCAAAGGGACATGCTTGAAAACCAGCATCTGATCAGCGCTTGCAGCCAATGGCTGCGAGCACTGATCAGTGTATTCTGGTGGGGGTAAGCCCCTTGTCGGAATACAGTAGCACAGCAGGGGGGGCCGCCACACCAAAATATTTAGGCTTTAAACCCTAGCTGCAGTCAAATGTTTTAAACTCACTTTCTTTACGCATGTTTTAAACTCACTTTCTTTACGCATACATTGCATGTGATCTGGTGTGGCATGTTCTTGTTTAATACTAAGAGGCCCTAGATCAAGTACAGTACATGCGCCATATAGGATCTGGAGAAGCCCGTTTTTTTTTTTTTAATCAAGGAGGAGTACCAATAGCCAGCATAAGGAAATATCATGAAGTAGGGCTTAACGGACAGAAGCAAAGTTGAGAGGGCTCAAGGATGAGAATAGAGCAGATGCTGCAGGAACTCATTGGAGAGCAGAACGTGCAGGGTATGTTCCCATACCTGGCCATTAAAAACACTGGCAAACATGAAGTCTGTGGTGGGTGGCATTATGAATACCCACAGTGAACCTGGATGTAAGATGTACTGAATATTAGATTGCTGACAATTAGCGGGGTTTAAAGTTTAGGTAAAGCTTGTTTGGGCACTAAAAATTGAGTTGTAGTAGTCTTTTTATGCTTTTCTTTTGTATGGAAGAGGGTTGTAGAAAATTAATTCAAAATACAATCTAATGAGAAAATAAAGAAAATTATTGAATGCTTTTTTGGTGTATTATGAGTCTGACCATAGGTGAATAGATGTTTCCCTAATAGTGATAAGCAGTTAGATATTTGCCTGTCTTGTTCTCAATGTGTGCTTCTAGAACCAGGCATGATCTTCTTTCCACGTAATCTGATGGGTGTTATTATCCTCCAAACACACACAGAAATTGTTACCAAGCTAGAAAAGTAGACCTGAAAATCTGTGAATTATTTAAGTACTGATATGACATTTGATGGAGAAGTACAAATGGTGGCTGATTCCCTTTTATCTTTTATTTATTTATAAAAAATTTCCATGTACAATTAAAATAGATAAAGTGTCAAATCTGTTTAAAAATAATAATACCGGTATATTTGAGCTTCAGCAGCAAAGAAAGTCATTCTTTTCATGGAAGTTTTGATTTTCGAGTTGGCACTCCTTGGCCTCTATAATATCAAACCAAGGAGTAAGGAATTCTGGGACGCTGGGTTAAGCTGCAAGCTATTATAAAGTGGGCTCACAAAACAAGTGATAAGATGAAAATATGAGACAATATGGAGACAGGCTGAATTGGATAAATGAGAAATATTCATGTGGGAGTAGACTACACCTTTATGCTTTTTTTGTATGCCTAGTGCGCTAGAAAGATACATTTATTTGAGTCTGTAGCAAGGTTTACAAATAATATTGTTTCTCATTTTTCGAAATCTCCTGTCCCAAACAACAGTTCTTGCATGTGTTATCCTCATCACCAGCAAGTGAGAAGTTCACTGCACTATATCCCGTTCTCTCCTGGGATGTATTAGCTGAGAGTGGAGCCTTTCAGCAAGAATACAGTCTGAGATAAATTTGCTGTCAGAGGAATAACAAGGATTTGAATTGCAGCCTCCTTTTTTATAACAAACTCAAAACAACAGTGTGGATAAACTCATGAGAACGTGCTTATTCACAGATGGACTCATCTACCTGACATATTTTTACTTGTGACTGCAATATAAATCCATACTTTAAACTATTTATCAAATACACTTTAACACTACCGCAATAAATCCACTTATCGGGGATTCACTGAGCAAAGAGAAAATCAATGTTAAATTGAGTTTTACTTTGTTTTCCTAATAATTTTGGCTTTCATGTCATTCTCTGTAGGAACAGGACTGGAGAGTGAACAGGCTAGAATCTTAGAACAGTAGTATGTGACTAGCTGACAGTATATGCTACTGCTTCTTTTTTAACTTGTCTAACAAAATATTATTAGCTAGATTCAGAGAGAGTTAGGCCGGCGTATCAGTAGAGACGCCGACCTAACTCGGAATCTGCGCCGTCCTAAGTTTAAGTGTATTCTCAAACTGAGATACACTTAAACCTAGCTAAGATACGACAGCCTGCGCCATCGTATCTTAGGGTGCAATATTTAGGCTGGCTGCTAGGTGGTGCTTCCGTTGAGTTCGGCGTAGAATATGTAAATGACTAGATACGCCTATTCACAAACGTACGTGCGCCCGTCGCAGTAAAGATACGCCGTTAAAGTTGCAGCAGCGTCTGTGAATCTAGCTATAAGGGTGAAATATATTAAATTATTTTTAATTCAACTTGAATGTATGCAGTACATTTTACCTGTAAAGGAAAGAGGGGGGGGGGTTTCCTCGCGCTAGGAGAATGAATATAAATGAATTTCAAATGGATAAATGAAAAAAGATGAGTTGCGCTAGGAGTCGCAAGTTAATGCGAAAATAATATAAATAAATAAATGCATAAATGAATAAATAAATAAAGTACTAGTGCAAAAAATAGCAAAAAAAAGGATAATGCCCAAACAGTTATGGAAAAAACCTTTCGGAGTAAATACAACAATCTGCTATTTGGGACCAAACGCTTAGAAAACTTTGTTGGTCCATTAGAATTGCATACTAATCAATTGTTAGGCAGTCCAAAATGAGAGGGGAAATCAACAGCAGAACCCCAAAACATATGAATGTCCAAATAGATGGGCAAAAAACAGTTGCAGAGTAATACAATGATCCAAATATTGAACAGCCTCTGGTCTCTGGTCAGAAGAAGCATATATTCCCACCGAGAGGTAAGTAAGGGTGTGCTCTTACCAGATCCACGATCATAAAAAGCGTGTCGATCCACTCAGGTCATGGAGAAAACTCGGTCACAGCTGACAGGCAGAATATCCTCTCCAATGTGTTTAACGGCTCCACGTCCATCCGGAGAACCAGGGGAAGAAATAGGCTCAGAATGTGAAGTACCGTCAAATATTTATTAAAAATTGTGCAACATATACACAGCGGTACATATAATTTAAAATTGCCGGCTAAACAAGCAAACAGATACAAATAAAAAACGTGCGCCCGTGCATCCGGGGTCACGTAAAACGCAATGACGTTCGGTGCGTGGCTCCACCCTGATCGATTTCGCCACAGATGGCGTTGTCAAAGGCCCTTTGACAACGCCATCTGTGGCGAAATGTGCTTTTACTTTTTTTTCTGCTGGTCCTCTACTGTGGTAATATGAGGGATGAGAGGTCAGCAGAAAGTCTGATACTTTAGTTCCACACTCAGGGCTTCAGGAATTTGGGGGTTGAGAGACAGGGCAGGTAACAATTATGTGTGGCGATAGTGCCGAAGGAGCCCCTTGGTAGTTTGCACTCTATGTTTTGCGCCTCAACTCCCAGAACAACCTCTGCCCCCTCTAACACACCTGGTTGAATGAACGTCACACCAAGCACTTATAAGATCATGAGTATAGATATCTTTAACTTGGCTGTGAGTTAGTTCCAGGAAAAAGACACAAGATGGATTACAGTAGTAGTAAATTGTGCCAGAAAGAATAAATAGTGGTTTGAGCATAAATGAGTATACAGAAGGTAGGTTCAGATCCATTCTGCTAGACAGTATAACATTTTGCCAAAGTAATTTAGAATAGAGTTCTGTACCACTAGACTAGGATCAACACATAAATCAGCAAAATCAGCAATAACGAGTGCATATAAACATTAACTGCAATGTGAATAATAATACTATAGCTAGTCTAGAGTACTATCAGAATTGGGTACTCACCAAGGCCGAGATGCCGAGAGCGGTTCGCTGTTGCGACTAAGCGCAGTCCGCCCCCTGGAGGTGGTACAGAGGGTGTATGGCACAAAGAGCCACAAGCTACCGTCAGGCAGGGTAGAGCTTGCGTGGAAGTCCTGTAGAACTGGAGCAGGGACCGATGGGTATCAGGATCCAGCAGGAGAAGTCAGGTAGAGAGTCCGGAGCAGACTGAGGCTCAAACACAGGTAAGCAGACAATCCAGGTCGCAGGCTGGGGGTCAAGGCAATGGAGACAGGAGGCAAAACTGGGTCACAAGCAGAAGGTCAAGGCACAGGAGACTGAAGGTGAATCCGGGTCACAGGCAGAAGGTCAAACACAGGAGACAGGAACAAAGTCCGTAAAACAAGCCGAGGTCGGGTCCAGGAGAAGATCAGAGTAGGTCAGGGTCAATCCGGGTCACAGCAGGTAATCAATCAACAGGAAACAGGAACTCAGGTACAGGAAGCTGAAGACAAACCAGCAATTCCTCTGAGCACTTTCTCAGCTTTATAGGCAGCCAGGAAGTCATGTGGAAGTCATGTGGTGCGTGTCATGTGACAGCCAGTCTGCAGCTGAAGGTTTTTTTGACAGCTCTCGCTGTCAACTTTGCTGCCATCTAGTGTTCAAAGTATAATATGTTTCTTTATAATATGTTTCTCTGACAAGTACACTCTAGAAGAAGGGCTAGGATATGGTGCAGTGTCCACTGAGAGGTACCTCTTAGCATAAGCAATAGCTAAAGGTCTCTGTGTAGCAGCTGTAAAGGGGAGGTCTTTAGTCCTAACTCTTCAGCTGGCTAGCATTGGGGCTCAGTTGTACTATTGGTGCACATAACAATAGTCCCAGTCAAGCCTGGGAGCAGCAATAAGGTGACTAGATGGTTGTGTAGTGTGTTTCTAAAGGGCTCAGTATTTCTAACAGTGGTTACTAAATCCGCAAAGCAGCAGTTCATTGTAGTTCCTTATCCAGTCACACACAGCGATCAGTCTGCTCTCTGCTCTGAACCCAGGTGATTCTGGCTGTTGGCGCTTTCCACCTAGGTTCACACTCAGGCTGCTAAAATTGCAGATGGTGCACACTGGACAGCGATGTGCACTCTCCAGTCTCCCTCAAGGCAAGCAAGAGCTGTGTCCTGTACAACCTGGGAAAATGCAGCTCTCCTTTTGGCAATCTCTTCCTGGGTAGTTAAAAAGCTCTTGTCTTGATTAAACAAGAAAGTCTATCCTCAGGACTACAGTTCCCACACTGTAAGACTGTCTGACTCAGTCTATTGAGCTTTTCCTGCTAAGCAGCTCCCTCCTCTTGCTGAAATAACTTTAACTAGTTCAGCACTGCAGGGCAGCAGCTACAGAGAGCAGGGGCAGCCAGCGTTTCTCTCACTCTCCATTCTTAGCTATGCACCTGACACATATGCAAGGTAACATTTAGAAGTAATACTTTTTTAGGGAAGGGTTTAATACT
Organism: Rana temporaria; assembly: GCF_905171775.1. Lineage (NCBI taxonomy): Eukaryota > Metazoa > Chordata > Amphibia > Anura > Ranidae > Rana > Rana temporaria. Next base: position 123,205,149 of record NC_053494.1, on the reverse strand, counting down.
ACTTTAAGTCAGTCTCTTCTCTAGTCATACTAACACTGGTTATCGACAGTAAATGAAAGTTGGATGCCTGCAAATGATCCAGACACCAAATTATGTTTATGTCTACATGACTACTTCATAGAAATGTATCTTACAAATGTGTATGTCAATGAGCACTGCAAAAAAAATAAAAAATAAATGCTACTTGTATAGAAAAAAATGATGGTTTAGTAAGAATACAGCTAGCAGGTAGCCCTGAGGCTGGACAGTAGAGGGTGTTTGCAAGGGTTTGAGGTAATGCATACATATCCACGATGATGACTGATTCTGATGATTTTGCCAGAGATAAGGGAGACTCATCTACCATGCATGCTTATTTTTCAAAGCTTTTTTAGCCATGGTCTTTTACTGTGGTATTTTAATGCTGAACTCTATCATGCATCGTATTCATTCTAAATTCTGAAATGGAAACAAACACGGTAAAGGTTAAAATATGGCTAACTCACTCAGATGCACATACCTACATTTTGCTCAACACAAGAGAGCAACTTCTTAGAGCTTACATAGGACTGGCAGCCAAGACTAGAACAAGGGGACAGCAGGGGTCAGCTGCTCTGGGCACAGTGTTATCATTTGGGGGTGCTGTTGGGACAGCTGCATGTCCCCTCCCTTTTGCAGGGCCATAGAGTGGCTGTGCTGGAACACTGAGCAAGTCAAAGTGGCTGGGACACAGCAGCAGAGCAAAGCAGGGGAATTGGATTCTTATAGAACAGTGGCATAGTAGAAGAGAGGGACAACAGTGGAAATTTGGACATAGTACAGTAGTGGTAGATCGGAGAAGTTAGGGCACAGTGAAGGAGTGGCAGAGCAGCAGGAACTGGGGCACTGTAAAGCAGTAGCAGAACATTAGTAATCAGGGCAACAATACCTAGTGTATAGTGGACAAGTGGCTGCAGAATTGGGTGCAGAGTGGGTTGTGCATGAGAAAAGGGAAAGGGTGTTTTGTTTGGCTGAGGTGGCAGATCGGGCCATAGACACAGAGCCTATAAACCAGAAAGAAACCTGGGGAGGAGTGGAAAGTTGAAGAGGTCATCTAGGAATGAGGTGGAACACCAGAACACAGTGATTGAAATCTAACCACCTCTATAAAATTATAATTTCTTGTCGGGGGAATTCTTATTTCAAAGAAGTTGGTTACATTTTACAGATCTAGCGTGCATAACTAAAATGATCAGAAAAATAAAAAAGCACAACAACCACAGCAGATGAAATAATGAGGCTGAATACATTTATATAGATACATCCCAATGGCTGTTTATGCAGACCTCGAACATCTTAATAAGGAAAACTTATAAATGCTTGTTATCTGCGTTCCCCTTTTTAATGTAGCGATGTGAATCTAACATAGTGATTTACACATCCCATCTGATCAGGGTTACCAGAATATCATTTGAAAATATGTCACTGTGGAAAATACATCGAAAGACCATACTGTTTGTGATCATCTGAATAAGAAAAGCTTTGGAAAAAAGCTTTGAATTTTCCCCTGTGACCTGAACTAGAAAGTCAGTCTAATTGCATTGGCTAATGATAGTAATTGATGTCACAGAAATGCTTAATACTTTTGTGTGGTAAATAGGACCCCTTCCTCTCTGGAAGTTAATCACTTAATGGGCATCTTCTTATAGGTGCATATTTCCTGTGTGCAGTACATTCCTGGGATATAGCTAACTGGATTATTTCGAGTATAAAGGTGAGTCAAATAAATCAAATTTAAATGCCTGACATGTTCAGCCTGTTGCTCAGTATGCATTAATGTAAGTGCGAATTTATGGAAAATTTATGGAATTCTTAGATTGTGCTATGTATATATATATATATATATATATATATATATATATATATATATATATATATATATATATAGATCAGGGCTCAAAATTTCAAGTCCTGAGCTACTAGCCAGGTCTCAAGGGTTACTCGCCACCAGTTGCCCCGCCTAACCCCTCATAAATTATTTCATGAAATGACACTACATTTATGTTTTGTTTTGAATAACTCAATTCTGTTTTATGCAGAATTAAGTTATAAAAATATTAACAACTTTATCCGTGCCCACCAATGCCGCCTGCCTGTGTCTGCCAATGCAGCCTTTGCCCGCCAATGCAGCCTGTGCCCGCCAATGCAGCCCGTGCCCAGCAATGCAGCCTGTTCCCAGCAATGCAGCCCGTGCCCAGCAATGCAGGGGGAGAGGATAGAGAGAGGGAAGGGGTGAGTATAGAGAGGGGTAGGGGGGAGAGGAAAGAGAGAGCGAGGGGGAGAGGAAAGAGAGTGGGAGAGGAAAGAGAGTGGGAGGGGGAGAGGATAGAGATGTTTAGAAATTGTTGACCGAAGGAAACCAGACCGATAGCCTATACACACGGTCGGTTTGGTCCGATGAAAATGAACTTCGGTTCATTCTCATCGGACCAAACCGACCGTGTGTACGGGGCCTCAGTGACCCTTTAAGGTCTTTGGAAATAGATCCCCAGAGCAACTACTGTAAAAAGACAGTGGAAATAAAAAAAACATTCCAACAAATGTAGGTGGAAAGTAGACTTGTGCATGATAGAAAATTTTGTTTAGTTCCATTTCGTTTGAATTCGTAAAATATAGAATTTAGTTCTGTTATATTCGTTCTGTTACGTTAATTTGTTTTCAGATAATTCTTTATTTCTGTAGAGCAATGGTCATCAACCCTGTCCTCAGGGCCCACTAACAGGCCAGGTTTTATGTATTACCTTGGGGAGATGCAGACTAGAATACTGCAATCACTGAGCAGCAAATATCACCTGTGGTGTATTTCAGTTATCTTGCAAACCTGGCCTGTTAGTGGGCCCTAAAGGCAGGTTTGATGACCACTACTGTAGAGTATAGATATTCCTTATGACAAATCGATAATTTTTATTTTTTTTAATTGTTGCATTTTCGGATAATTTGTTATTTATGTATGTAGTACAGTATCTCACAAAAGTGAGTACACCCCTCACATTTTTGTAAGTATTTTATTATATCTTTTCATGTGACAACACTGAAGAAATTACACTTTGGGGTTTATTTACTTAAGCTGGAAGGTGCAAAATCTCACTTTTGTATTGAAACCAATCAGCTTTCAGGTTTTGTTGCCAAAGCTTAAGTGAACAAGCTGGGGTTAGAAGCTGATTGGTTTCCAGTGCAGAAGTGAGACTGATTTTACACTCTCCAGCTTCAGTAAATAAACCACTTTGCTACAATGTAATGAGTGTACAGCTTGTATAACAGTGTAAATTTGCTATCTCCTCAAAGTAACTCAACACGCAGCCATTAATGTCTAAACCACTGGCAACAAGAGTGAGTACACCCCTATGTGAAAATGTCCTAATTGGGCCAAAGTGTCAATATTTTGTGTATCCACCATTATTTTCCAGCACTGCCTTAACCCTCTTGGGCATGGAGTTCACCAGAGCTTCACAGATTGCCAATAGAGTCCTCTTTCACTCCTCAATAATGACATAACGGAGCTAGTGGATGTTAGAGACGCTCTTCCACATTCTGTTTGAGGATACCCCACAGATGCTCTATATAATTTAGGTCTGGAGACATGCTTGACCAGTCCATCACCTTTTTACCCTCAGCTTCTATAGCAAGGCAGTGGTCGTCTTGGAGGTGTGTTTGGAGTCATTATCATGTTGGAATACTGTCCTGCGGCCCAGTCTTTGAAGGGAGTGGGATCATGCTCTGCTTCAGTATGTCACAGTACATGTTGGCATTCATGGTTCCCTCAATGAACTGTAGCTCCCCAGTGCCAGCAGCACTCATGCAGCACCAGACCATGACACTCCCACCACCATGCTTGACTGTAGGCAAGACACACTTGACTTTGTACTCCTCACCTGGTTGCTGCCACACACGCTTGACACCATCTGAACCAAATAAGTTTATCTTGGTCTCAGACCACAGGACATGGTTCCAGTAATCCCTGTCCTTAGTCTGCTTGTTTTCATCAAACTGTTTGTGGGATTTCTTGTGCATCATCTTGTCACATTCGGCTACCCATCTCATCTTGTTACGTAAGTGACGTTCCACTGAGAAATTTCGCACTGCACATGCGCATTGCGTTCCAAACAATTTGCGACAATACAGAGCAGTGAAACCATCAGATAATGTCACGGAAGCGACGTTGCAGACAATAGAAACACTGGGTCATGCGTTATGCCACCTGCCAGGTATCCCTGTACAACCCAAAGCAACCAGTAAACATCTCAATAGTAATTAAATTATTAGCCCAGATGAGCAATCTCAGAAATAAATTGTGTAGGTACTCACAAAAATGGCTCCCACTGTCAGTGCCAGGTGCCACCTATAAAGGAGAACCCCATAGGTGTCCACCATGGGAACTGAGGGGCCATATCAGCACATGATCGATTGCAGTATGAGGACCACAAGATGATTGTAAATATCCATATTACATAATTATTTATAGATTGGTCGTCCAGTGGGGATTCTATAAAAATAATAATAAATATATATATAATATGTATGATTGTACCACAACATTGTGGATTATCAATATATGAATGAATAGTTCAACCTATATGGGCTTCCAAAGGAATTCTAACAAACGATGATTGGTAGATATATAATATGTATATTTGGACCACAAAAAATGTGAATTGCCAGTATGAAGATGAATAATTAGACCCATGTATGGACAAACTACAAAAGCGTATCAGCCAATGAAAAAAGGGAAAAACAAATAATTATTGTAAGGACTGTTATGAAAAATCATTGTAAAGTGCCAGTGTGCATAGCGTAGGTATGGCCCTTAAAAAACATATCAGCCAACCTGTGCCGCTGTGTATGAAACTAAAATAATAAGTGGTGAACAAAAGAAATAGTGTTTAGGGGTATATAATCCCTGTGGGGATAATCCCAACAGGGTTGAATGGAAAAGCTTATAAATGTGAGGGAGGAAGGGGAGTGAAAGCTTGTTCATCCAAGGTCAATTACCTTATTGTTAATATGATGTCCATAAAGAAAAAGATCACTGAATGGGTCCAAAAAGTTAATAAATCAAGACTGCAGTCCTCTGCAAAAGGGGTAGATTTAATCCCCATCAGACATGCACAGAAATGACCCTCAGCATCACGCAGCGCACTTAAGAGGGAGTGCGTCATCAACTAATCAGACAATCCAATAAAGATCGCTTTTATGTGCATTTATCTTGTTTATGGATTCATACCAAGATTGTGTTTGCTGCACCGACCAACAGTGTACATGCCTCATTCAATGTCCCAAACCCTCTCCTTTTTACAGAATGTTTAGGTTGCTCATAATTAGGGTTGTCCCAATACCACTTTTTTAAGACCGAGTACAAGTACCGATACTTTTTTCAAGTACTCGCTGATACTGATTACGATACTTTTTTTGATTTTTTTTTAAATTTGCGACCGAATGTGCCGGTGTTTCGTCACATTCGGCTACCCATCTCATCTTGCTATGGAAGTGACGTTCCGCCGAGAAATTTCACACTGCGCATGTGCAATGCGTTCCAAACGATTTGTGACAATACAGAGCAGTGAAATCATCAGTTAATGTGACAAAAGTGACGTTACAGACTCTACAAACACTGGGCTATGCGTTCCAAGACTAATATTTCCCTTGTTACCTAGTATCTCCAGAACTGCCAGCTGTCCCTGTACAACCCAAAGCTACCTGTGGTGTTAGGTTCTGCATTGCTGGTACATGTAGTGCCTATCCAGAGCAACCTGTGGTGATAGATCCTGCTATGCCTCTAAAGATGCCAGCTGTCCTTGGACTGCCCTATACAATCCAGGGCAACCAGTGCTGATTATCCTGCCATGCTGGGACTTGCAGTGCCTCTAGAGCTGTCAGCTGCCCCAATACAAGGCAGAGAAACCTCTGGTGTTAGGTACTGCTATGCTGGCACTGGTATTACCCCTAGAGCTCTAAGCTGCCCCACTAGAAGCCAGGGCAACCGGCAGTTCTGGAGACACTACAAGTCCCAGAAGTTGCAGAATATGATTACAAATACTGACAGACAATCCAATAAAGATCGCTTTTATGTGCATTTATCTTGTTTATGTATTCATACCAAGATTGTGTTTGCTGCACCGACCAACACCATGGGTCTTCAAACTATGGCCCTCCAGTTGTTCAGGAACTACAATTCCCATCATGCCTAGTCATGTCTGTGAATGTCAGTGTGTTACAATGCCTCATGGGATGTGTAGTTCTACAACAGCTGGAGGGCCGTAGTTTGAGGATCCCTGATGTACACGCTTCATTCAAAGTCCAAAACCCTCTGCTTTTTGAAAATGAACAGGGATGGAGGCACATGTCTATGTGGGCCTCATTCAAAGTCCCAAACTTTTTCTATGTAAACATTCTGTAACAATATGAAATTATATGCTGAAATTTCCTACTCTAAAAAAATGTGCGGTGCAATAATGATCTGTAAAATCCATCAAGCCTCAATGCTTACTCCAATGCTTAATAATGTTTCTAGCGATGCTGCTCTCCTTGAGCGGGGAAACTCTAAATCACTACAACAAAAGAAAGGATAAATACATTTAAAATGCTGTTGAAGAGAATGCACTAGGTGTTTGCACCCTCCTTTCTTTCGTTACACTAATGATCTGTACTTGTGCAGAATTATTACTAAATTTGTTAAAATAAAGCATATCTTAAAGTGGAGTTCCAACTACATTCACTAATTAATAAAGAAAAACATTTCATTAGTCAATGTCATTGTTATTTAATGCTCACGTTTTTGGCAGAATTCCTACCCCGATCCTCCGTGTAATAGGCGAAAAACACTTATATTACTAAGTGCAGGCTGTTCTCATTTTGCTTGTGGGCATGTGAAGCCCACAAGCATCCTGTTCCGGGGACACCGTGCACCTGCTGGACTAGCCTCTCTCCCTGTTCTCGCGCATGCGCAGTAATGCGCCGTAGCGGCGCTGTAAAGAATACAGGTTGCCATAACAACGGGCGGTGGCGGCAGAAGTGCCCGCCCCATTGTTATGGCAACCTAGCCCTCGGCGTTGCCCAACTGACTCCTGGGAAATTATGACACACATCTCCCAGGAGCCGTAGGGAAGTGACGAATGGAGCCGAGGTGATGAAGGAGGCAGATTTCAAAGGACCGCATAGCAACAGGCAGAAAGAGGTAAGACATTTATTTTTTCTCCAAATTTTTTATTTTATTTCATGCACATTGAAGGAAATATTTTTTTTTGGGAGGAACTTCACTTTAACTCAATAATAAAATGTAATTTATTGCAACTTACCCATTCTAGATGTGATGACTGCATTCATTTTTTTTTATGGGCTTTCCTAATGATCTGCCAAGTAACACACTTCCTGTCCTATGGTGGCTACACTCATTCCTCCACTGTATCTATGAAGGAGCAACATATCCACCCTTGGAAAAGAACCTTGTCAACCTGTGGAGAGGGTTGTGTTAGATGGATAAGTAGATTTTGGTGGACTTTATATAGGTGACTAATGCCTCGTACACACGGTACGATTGTTGGCCAAACGAGGGTCTGATTTTTGTCAAAAGGGTGTGTGCCAGGATCTTGTCTTGCATAATAATGTTACACAATTGTTGTGCCTCAAACACGAACATAGTGACGTACTACAAGGAATTTAAGCTCTTGAGCGCCACCCTTTGGGTCCCTTCTGCTAATTTTGTGTTTGGTGAGCATTGATTCTGAGCATGCGTGTTTGTACTTTAGACTTTTGTGTGACCGATTTGTGTACTGACTATATGAAAATCAAACATGGAGCCATTGTCTGACGAAAATTTGTTAGCCATCCAACATTTGTTGGATGCTTTACTATTGGAGGCTAAAAATCAACAAGTTTACTAGCAGGACCAACAGGTGAAAATAAAAGAAACAAATCTAAAATACATAAGTAATGCAGGCACCACATCTAGGGATTGGTAAGCTACAATATATAGAAATTGTGGGCCAGATTCAGAGAAGAGATACGACGGCGTATCTCCTGATACACCGTCGTATCTCTTGTCGTATCTATGCGGCTGATTCATAGAATCAGTTCCGCATAGATAGCCCTAAGATCCGACAGGTGTAATTGACTTACACCGTCGGAACTTAGGATGCAATACTTCGGCCGCCGCTGGGGGGAGTTTGCGTCGTATTCCAGCGTCGGGTATACAAATGAGGTTTTACAGCGATCCACAAAGGTTTTCGTGTTCGTTACGTCGGCGCAAGTCTTTTTTTCCCGTCGCAAAGTTAAGTGTGCTATTAACATGGTGTAAAATTACTCCACCATGTTAAAGTATGGCCGTCGTTCCTGCGTCGATTTTGAATTTTATTTTTCCGGCGTAAGTACGTTACGCAAGTCGCGATTCACAAACACGTCGGGTCGCCGTAATTTCGCGCAAAGCATGTCGGGAAAATTGCGAATGGAGCATCTGCAGAATGTCCGGGAGCGCGCCTAATTTAAATGGTACACGCCCCATTTGAATTGGGCGGGCTTGCGCCGGACGGGTTTACGTTACACCGCCGCAAGTTTACAGGTAAGTGCTTTGAGGATCAGGCACTTACACTGAAAACTTGCGGCGGTGTAACGTAAACGGGTTACGTTGCGCCGCCGCAATTGTACCTGAATCTGGCCCTGTGTTTTTTGGCTTAGATATGCTTTAAATGTTAAGATTCTGGAATAATGCTAAGTATGGGCCTAGTTATTTTATAGAGGCAATAATGCTAGGAACTTTAATTACAGTGCCTTGAAAAAGTATTCACACCCCTTGAAATGTTGCACATTTTGTCATGTTACAACCAAAAACCTAATTTATTTTATTGGAATTTTATGTGATGGACCAACACAAAGTGGCACATAATTGTGAAGTGGAAGGAAAATGATAAATGGTTTTCAAATTTTTCTACAAATAAATATGTGAAAAGTATGGTGTGCATTTGTATTTAGCCGCCCTGAGACAATATTTTGTAGAACCACCTTTCACTGCAATTACAGCTGCAAGTCTTTTTTTGGTATGTCTCGCTTAGCACATCTAGAGAGTAAAATGTTTTCCCATTCTTTGCAAAATAGCTCAAGCTGTCACATTGGATGGAGAGCATCTGTGAACAGCAATTCTCAAGTCTTGCCACAGATTCTAAATTGGATTTAAGTCTAAACTTTGACTGGGCTATTCTAATACATGAATATGCTTTGATCTAAACCATTCCATTGTAGCTCTGGCTGTATGTTTAGGGTCGTCCCAGACAGAAGAACAGGAAGTGAGGATTTCTCAGAAGAAATAAGGAATATTTAAAAGCAAAATCGAAGGATGAGGTAAGTGAAGGAGGACTGCAAGGTAAAGGAAGCTATTTAGGGATTTTTTTTAACTTTTACAACCCCTTTAACCAATTAAGGACCCCTTCACGCCGATTTACTTCGGCAGAATGGCACAGCTGGGCACATCAACGTACCTGTACGTTGCCCTTTAAGCCCAGCTGTGGGGTCACGCGGGCGCATTCACGCGACCCGGTCCGAAGCTCCGCGGTCGCGGGACTCGCGGACCCGATCGCCGCTGGAGTCCCGCGATCGGTCCCCGGAGCTGAAGAATGGGGAGAGCTGTGTGTAAACACAGCTTCCCCGTTCTTCACTGTGGCACTGTCATCGATCGTGTGTTCCCTTATATAGGGAATCACAATCGATGACATCACACCTACAGCCACACCCCCCTACAGTTAGAAACACAGATGAGGTCATACATAACCCCATCAGCGCCCCCTTGTGGTTAACTCCCAAACTGAAATTGTCATTTTCACAGTAAACAATGCATTTTAAATGCATTTTTTGCTGTGAAAATGACAATGGTCCCAAAAATGTGTCAAAATTGTCCGAAGTGTCCGCCATAATGTCGCAGTCATGAAAAAAATCGCTGATCGCCTCCATTAGTGGTAAAAAAATAAAAAATAATAAAAATGCAATAAAACTATCCCCTATTTTGTAAACGCTATAAATTTTGTGCAAACCAACCAATAAACGCTTATTGCAATTTGTTTTACCAAAAATAGGTAGAAGAATACGTATCGGCCTAAACTGAGGAACAAAACATTTTTTTTATATATTTTTGGGGGATATGTATTATAGCAAAAGTAAAAAATATTGCATTTTTTTAAAAATTGTCGCTATATTTTTGTTTATAGCGCAAAAAATAAAAACCGCAGAGGTGATCAAATACCACCAAAAGAAAGGTCTATTTGTACGAAAAAAAGGACGCCAATTTTGTTTGGGAGCCACGTCGCACGACCGCGCAATTGTCCGTTAAAGCGACACAGTGCCAAATCGCAAAAACTGGCTGGGTCCTTTAGCTGCCTAAAGGTCCGGGTCTTAAGTGGTTAAGACCAAACTAATACCTTCAAATTGTTGTTAAATCTAGGAGCACCAATTAGTAAAAAGTGTTTTTTTATTGTTTGACTTATTTAAAATTCCTTATTTAAATATTGCATGAGTGTGACTGATTTCACATGTGTCCTGCAATTGGATGATTGTTCATGGTTTTCAATGAATGAAAGTGGGCTTGACATTTAATTAAAACTTAATTACCTTGTAGCTGATTAAAAGTGCTCCACCTGCTACCTCTGCAGCATTATAAACTTCTGTGCAGATCATCAACATCATGATTATATCACAAAATGAATCTTTTATGGTAATAATAATTTCCTTTCTCATTTAAATAGTTATCTATTATCTGGAACCCTTAGATGGGCGCATATGCTATCTGAGAGAAAATTACGGTGAATCTACATATATGGAAAGCATTTGATTGTTTCTTAAGAATTGTACTGTAAGACCAAGTATTGTGTCATATTCAAATGAAAATTCCACTAGAAACAATTTATTTATCTTTGTGTGGAGGACGAGTATGGCACTTGGTGGGTGATATTATATGTACTTCTGTTTCAGGGAAGATCAAAGCTATGAAGTTTCTCAATTGTTTGCTTCTATTTGGTGCTCTTACTTTTGTGCCTGCTGTTAAGCAGGAAGATCTTCCAGTTAACTCAGTGGGGTTGGACATACTGGGCCAGATTCATCTCCTGATCCGCCGTCGTATCTGTGAGAGCCGACGGTCGGATCTGTGAGATCCCACGGTCGGAGCTATGCGACTGATTCATAAGAATCAGTTCCGCATAGATCTCCCTTAGATCCGACTGGTGTAAGTGACTTACACCAGTCGAATCTTAGGCTGTAACCTCCCGCCGGCCGCTAGGTGTCGTCGCTTTTTTTTAAACGTCGCATATGCAAATGAGGAGAACCGCCGATTCACGTCCGTACGCCCGCCCGTCGCTCTTTTTCAACGTCGTTTGCGTTCGGCTTTTTCCGGCGGAGAGCTACCCCTGCTTATATGAGGGGTAGCTAATGTTAAGTATGGCCGACGTTCCCGCGCCGAGTTTAAAATTTGTTACGTCGTTTACGTAAGTACGTCGGGAATACGGATGGCCGTAAGCAACCTAGCCGCCGAAAACAATGACGTCCTAGCGACGTCATTTGGAGCATGCACACTGGGCTTTTTCGCCGGCGGCGCATGCGCAGTTAAATCGGCACCGGCGGATCGTAAAACAGGTAGATCTGGCGGATCTAAAGATCCGCTGAGCTACATGAATCTGGCCCACTGTGAGAAGATGGCACCGACAAAACATCTTGAATCTGGCAGAACATAAAGGCCTAAGTTTAGTCTTTGTTTTTTGTTTTTTAAAGGTACCAATAGAGTTCTTTTGCAATAGTCACTTGCTCTCTAACACTGTTCTACAAAGACTCACGTTATGGCCCAGTGTCAGTCCTTTAAATGATGTCCATCATCATTCAACCCATTTTCTGTACAATAGAAGTCATCATGATCCTGCCCCTTGTAGGGACCATGCCACAGCTCCCTGCATTCACACACAATGACACTGAGAACACCACTGATATCATCAAATCTCTGATGCCTCATTGTCACATGACTGGACTGAAGACATCAGAAAGCGTAACTTTAAAAAATGAGGGTACTGGGAGGCATGAGGGGTAGGTAGAGGAGTAGAGTTATAACTTTTACTTGGATGTCCTGTTCAGTCTCCCATCAAGTGTATTTAGAATGAGGTCCTGTTTAAATAAAATACAAAGAAAAATATAAATAAAGCTATCTTAGAGTCGGTTCACACTAAGGCGGCACGACTCCGGGGGCGGCTCTGCAAGTCGCCCTGTGGACGACTCCAGAGGCGATTTGCAAGACGACTTCTGTATAGAAGTCAATGCAAGTCGCCCCGAGCCACCCCCGAAGTTGTACAGGGAGTAAATTTCTAAGTCGGAGCGACTTGCGTCGCTCCGATTAGAACGCTCCCATTGCACTGCATGGGAAGCGACTCGTCAGGCGGCTAAGCCGCATGTCGTGTCGCCCCAGTGTGAACCGGGTCTTACCATTTAACCTCCTTGGCGGTATGATTATGTCATATTTTTGGGTCTCAAAGTGGTACATTCTTTTGCATGGAAATTTGGCATTTTATATTGTAGGCCTGCAATTCTTGGTAATAACTCACTTAAATCTGTCCAAACAAGAGTCTAATAGACATCTCGGGTATTAAAAAGTTTGAAACACAAAATCATAAATTACAATATAATAAATAACTATAAATAATTATAACAAATATTAATATAATACATTTTATTCAAAAATGTAATCAAATCAAAAACACTGAAATTTGCTCAGTTGCAGAATTGTTGCTGACGTCACTTTCAGTGTTTGATGATGAATTTCCCCACGAATCACTATCGCTCAATTCTGATTTTCAAGCTGGTCTAAAACCGCTTTTGACGTAAAGGGAAATTTTTTGGTTGCTCCAATTTCCAGGAAAAAAAAAAACAGTGGGCCAGATTCACAAAGAGTTACGCTGGCGTATCAGTAGATACGCCGACGTAACTCCGAATCTAAGCCCGTCGTATGTCTAAGTGTATGCTCAAACTGAGATACACTTAAACATGCCTACGATACGACGGCCTGCGCCGTCGTATCTTAGGGTGCAATATTTACGCTGGCCGCTAGGTGGCGCTTCCATTGCGGTCGGCGTAGAATATGCAAATGAGTCGTTACGCTGATTCACGAACGTACGCTTGCCCGTCGCAGTAAATGTACGCCGTTTCCGTAAGCGATACGCGGCATAAAGATAAACATGCCCCCTAGGTGGCGTATCCTATGTTAAGTATGGCCGTCGTTCCCGCGTCAAAATTTTGAAATTTAACGTTGTTTGCATAACTAGTCCGTGAATAGGGCTGGACGTCAATTACGTTCAGGTTGAAACCAATGACGTCCTTGCGACGTCATTTAGCGCAATGCACGACGGGAAATTTTAGGGACGGCGCATGCGCAGTACGTTCGGCGCCGGAACGCGCCTAATTTAAATGATCCACGCTACCCCTACCCGGATCATTTGAATTAGGCGGGCTTGCGCAGGGGAATTTACGCTACGCCGCCGCAACTTTACAGGCAAGTGCTTTGTGAATCAAGCACTTGCCCGTAAAACTTGCGGCGGCGTAACATAAATGCGATACGTTACGCCGCCGCAGATCTACGTGAATCTGGCCCAGTATATATAATATACAACTGCATGCAGGGCACTGGTCAAAGCACTAGGGACAAAAGAGACAACTTTATAACAAATGCAATAAGAAATGTAAGGGTGCCACTGGGGCGTATAAGATCACGAAAGGCACATAGTGGAGGAGAGTAAAAAAAAAAAAATCCCAAGAAATTCTTTAAGTATATGAATAGTAAGAAAGGGAGGTCAGAACATATTGGCCCCATAAAGGATGATGAAGAGAATCTGGTTACAAAATACAGAGAGATGGTGAAGGTTTAGAATGTATTATTCTCCTCAGTCTTCACAAGGGAAACGGGGGGATACAGTAACCAAGACAGTAATGTTAATCTTCATAACACATGAGGGAAGCACCCTCATGGCTAACAGATGACAGAAAAAGACTTGAAAAACATAAAATTAAAGTGGATGTAAACCCTCCATACACCCAGTGAAGTAAACAGCCTCAGATCATACACAGTGATGAACCAAATCTCCCTAGATAAGTTTTATATGTATATCTACTGTTTTTACATTTATATACTGTTTAGAAAGTTCAGATCGTGTTAGGAGATGTTCTCTTCCTGGTTAACACAGAGTGTGATGTCTGGGCATACACCCAAGATAGCTAAAATTGACGATTGGAGGAAAGGCAAACGCCCCCCCTCTCATCATAGGCAGAGACTCTCGGAGGTGTTTTGTAATAGGACCTGCTCTCTCCTAATCTATTTTAGCAACCTCCCCTGACAAAAGATTCAGGCTGCTTTTGTCTAAAAGTCTATGAATTTGTTATCAGGCTGATAACAGAGGAATGGTTCAGAAGAGAGCTATGAGACTTAGCTCATTGAAGAGAGAAAACAAAATACTGCAGATATATGTGCCCAGCTCAAATTTCATGAACCGGGTTTACATTCACTTTAATAAGTCACCGGGGCCAGATGGCTTGTACCCTATGGTCCCTAACCTCCCTGGTGGTATGATTATTTCAGAAAAAAGGTGCTGAAAGTGGTACCATTATTTGCAAGGAAATTTGGCGTTTTATACTGTAGGCCTGTAATTTTTAGAAATAACTCACTTAAATCTGACCAAACAAGATTCTAATAGGCATCCCGGGTATGAAATTTTTTTAAAAACAAAATTATAAATTATAATATAATAAATAATTATAACAAGTAATAATATAATTATAATAACAATTATTCAATAATGTAATCAAATCAAAAACACTGAAATTTGCTCAGTTGCAGAATTGTCGCTGTCATTATTTTTTTTTTTTATGACGAATTTCCCCACAAATCGCTATCGCACAATTCTGCAAGTGATTATAATTTATTATCGCTGTTTTTTAGCTGCTCTAAAACTATTTTTGACATAAAGGGACACTTTTGGTTGCTATGGACAATCTACAGTTTACAGGCAGAAAAAAAAAGTTTTTATTATATAAAAGTACATGTAGGGCACTAGGCAGACCACTATGGACAAAGGGGGTGTGTATTTTTTACATACAGTACTGTAATCTATAAGATTACAGTATACTGTATGTAATGTGTTTGTTTACATTTCTGAATTTGGCTCCGTTCTCCGCTCCCGTGCGTCGTAACGTCGCAGGGAACGGAGATCGGCGTCACACAGAGGCACTGTGTGAATCGAGCGAGGACCCGCTCGCTCACACAGCGCGGTGGCATCGCTGGATCCAGGAACAAGGTAAGTAAACACTCCCTGTGGATCCAGCGAGGCAAGCCCGAGGTTACCGCTCGCAGCAGGAAAATCTAACCCCGAGTCAGACTCAGGAATACCGCCAGGCAGGTTAAGGAACTCAGTCAAGTGATAGCCAGACCGTTGTCCCTAATTTTTTTTAATAGTTTACTGGCTGAAATGTTACCAGACGATTGGAGAAAAGCCATTGTCGCAACAATATTTTAAAAAGATGAGATATATCCCTGGGAACTACAGGCCAGTCCGCCCCTGTGCGTCGCGACGCTCACAGGGAACAGAGCCCGAAACAGTAATACATCGGGCGGATGATCCGGCGGAGGACACAGAGTTCATCACAGGATCCTGGGGACAAGGTAAGTAAACTGTATTAGGATACTGCGATACCATCCCGAGTGTGACTCAGGTTTACCGCTTTTGGTAGTTAAAATTCACCCTGAGCCACACTCATGAATACCGTCAGTGAGGTTTAGTTACACAGGAAATACATATTTAATGCAGATTTTGATTTTCATAATTTATAGGACATAAGTAAACTGGTTTTACAATTGCTGAATGGCTACATCATTTATTCAAAACACCTTTTAAATTAACGTATGTCTTCTGATCAGTATATTAGATAAATATTCATGAATATCAAAGATAGAACATTATGTTTGGAGAAACTGCATATTTACTGACAAAGGTAGATGTGGTGGTAGTGGGGGGGGGGGGGTGATTCAGTTAGAGGCAAAGGTGGTGGTGGGGGGTTTAGACACAGGCATGTGTGGTGTGGGGGGTTCAGACACAGGCAGGGGTGGCTGGGGGGTTTAGTCACAGGCAGGGGTGATGGAGATGAGATCAATGGCACTGACACTTGGGCTCAGTGTCAGTCGTGCCTCCAGCAATCCTTCTTTCAACAACCCCCTTTTTTTGTATCCAATAGGGATGGAGGCGTGTGTTTTTCATACGCCTCATTTAAAGTCCCAACCCTAGTTTTCTTTGTACCATATAGGGATGGAGATGTGTTTTGCTGATACCCTTATACTATTATTGTATGACAGCTGATTGAAGCACCTCCACCTCAAGTAAATATTCTGCTTACCGAACACCAAATAATAAATCTCATGTAGCACTGAATCTGAAAGCCTCCGTTCCCCAGCTAGGTTCTTCCACACCAGATGGAAAAAATGGATAATCCTTAGCCTGAACGCACTCGTGCGTTGAACCCAGGAGTGAAGACAAGAAGGGCAAACATAGGGTAGTACTGCTAACAAAGCGATTTATTGATAAAATAAAGTTTATGCACTCACATGTCCAAAGTAGTACATAGGCGTGTATTTAAAATGTAAAAGCCGGCCGGCTTGAATAATCCGCTCGTTCCTTCCGGATAGTCGCGGGCAAACAGTGATGACGTCAGCACGCCGTTCCTCCCTACGCCGTTTCGTCAGTAGAATGACATCTTCCAGGGGCACGAGCGGCGTGCTGACTCGCCACTACTTATGTGCATTCAGTGTCGATAGGACCGCCCAGACTTGACTTCCGGGGATCGTGGACACAGATCCGCCATTTTTGATGAGGGATCCTAGCCCAAATAGTGTGTATCTCAACAACAATTGAATGTTGGTGCTGACAATAATTCCCAATAATAGATGAAATTATATAGCAGCTGATCACTTTGGCTAAAAGTATGTAAAAAAGGTAATGCATTGCGGTCATTCAAACTGATCGGATTGATCCGACTCAGATCTTATGCCGCAAACATTTCAACGTTAAAACACACCTGGATTGATAGGTGTAACCTAGTTAAAAAGACACATTCAACCTAAACAGAATCTAGGTATAAGCACTTAATAAAGTGCTAATCCCAATTCAGTTATTGGTTGACAATGTGACATCATGGATATAAAATCAAATCAAAGAGAGGATTTATGTCATTAAATCCACTCGTGATCCGATTGTATGACATTCTAAAATGTTCGATCATATATGGCAGAAAATGATCGGAACAACAAAGACAAGAATCAATAAAAAAGGATTTTTTTTTTTTTAAAAATGGCAACATATCAAATTGAGCCGTTACGGCACACATAAGGTGTAATGCTAGGAACAGAAAATTTGTAAAAAATAGAAAAAGTGAAAAAGAAAAAACAATTTTATAAGGAAGTCCTGATACCCCGGATGTCAAGTCAGGTTCACAACATGTATTTCAGAGATGCTGTTAAGCATTCCTAATGTGAGATGACCTAGCTATTATCAATGAAAGCGTTGACATCAACGTCTATATTTAATCCATATGGGGTGTATGTGCGGACGCGGTGTATCCAGGCCATTTCTAGCCTGGATAGTTCTCTTACTAGAGAACCACCTCTCCAATGGGCATCATACTTGTCTATGCCCAGGAATAAAGTTCCCTCAGGATTCCTGTTGTGACACAAATCATAATGGTGTGATACTGAGTGATTTGGGAACCCTGATCGTATGTTGGTTACATGTTCCCCCAATCTAATCTGCATGGACCTCTTGGTTCGGCCTATATATTGCAACCCACAAGGGCACTGTAGCAAATAGACTATACCCGTTGAGCTACAGGTAATGAATGGTTCGATGGAATGCTCTCTCAAGGTGCTAGTTGACATAAACTTCAGAGTTTTTTTAGATGCAACTTTGTTTAATGTACAAATTTGACATCTGCGACATTGATGGTATCCAGAGATACCCCTCTGAAAAAAAGAAACCTTTTTAGTTGGTGGGTCGACAACATTTGGTGCTATTTTGTCCCTTAATGAAGGGACACCTCTGAATATGATCTGAGGGTTAGCAGGAAGAAAAGTGCTAATTAACCTGTCATTACCCAGCAGATGCCAGTGCTTTTTGATGATCTTCTTGATAAGATAATGCTGGGTAGAGTAACTAGTAACAAATGGTACAATGGGGCCCTCCCTGCGCGACCTAGTGGTGGAATCTAAAAGTTTTGAGCGGTCGATATCAGCAACCTCTTTCCTTACACTATCCAAGTCACTAGGTTCATAGCCCTTCTCAACTAGTCTGATTTTAAGGACTTCAGATTGAGATTGGTAATCTTCAAGAGACGTGCAGTTCCTCCTCATTCTGATGAATTGGCTCTTGGGTACAGAATTGAGCCAGTTTCTATGGTGGCAACTCCCCACCGGAATGAAGGAGTTCCTATCCGTCTTTTTAAAGTATGTTTGTGTTTGAAAGTTACCTCCCTTCTTATTGATGGTAAGGTCAAGGAAATTAATTGTTTCCTTATCCATCTCATGAGATGGATAAGGAAACAATTAATTTCCTTGACCTTACCATCAATAAGAAGGGAGGTAACTTTCAAACACAAACATACTTTAAAAAGACGGATAGGAACTCCTTCATTCCGGTGGGGAGTTGCCACCATAGAAAACTGGCTCAATTCTGTACCCAAGAGCCAATTCATCAGAATGAGGAGGAACTGCACGTCTCTTGAAGATTACCAATCTCAATCTGAAGTCCTTAAAATCAGACTAGTTGAGAAGGGCTATGAACCTAGTGACTTGGATAGTGTAAGGAAAGAGGTTGCTGATATCGACCGCTCAAAACTTTTAGATTCCACCACTAGGTCGCGCAGGGAGGGCCCCATTGTACCATTTGTTACTAGTTACTCTACCCAGCATTATCTTATCAAGAAGATCATCAAAAAGCACTGGCATCTGCTGGGTAATGACAGGTTAATTAGCACTTTTCTTCCTGCTAACCCTCAGATCATATTCAGAGGTGTCCCTTCATTAAGGGACAAAATAGCACCAAATGTTGTCGACCCACCAACTAAAAAGGTTTCTTTTTTTCAGAGGGGTATCTCTGGATACCATCAATGTCGCAGATGTCAAATTTGTACATTAAACAAAGTTGCATCTAAAAAAACTCTGAAGTTTATGTCAACTAGCACCTTGAGAGAGCATTCCATCGAACCATTCATTACCTGTAGCTCAACGGGTATAGTCTATTTGCTACAGTGCCCTTGTGGGTTGCAATATATAGGCCGAACCAAGAGGTCCATGCAGATTAGATTGGGGGAACATGTAACCAACATACGTTCAGGGTTCCCAAATCACTCAGTATCACACCATTATGATTTGTGTCACAACAGGAATCCTGAGGGAACTTTATTCCTGGGCATAGACAAGTATGATGCCCATTGGAGAGGTGGTTCTCTAGTAAGAGAACTATCCAGGCTAGAAATGGCCTGGATACACCGCGTCCGCACATACACCCCATATGGATTAAATATAGACGTTGATGTCAACGCTTTCATTGATAATAGTTAGGTCATCTCACATTAGGAATGCTTAACAGCATCTCTGAAATACATGTTGTGAACCTGACTTGACATCCGGGGTATCAGGACTTCCTTATAAAATTGTTTTTTCTTTTTCACTTTTTCTATTTTTTACAAATTTTCTGTTCCTAGCATTACACCTTATGTGTGCCGTAACGGCTCAATTTGATATGTTGCCATTTTTTAAAAAAAAAAAAAATCCTTTTTTATTGATTCTTGTCTTTGTTGTTCCGATCATTTTCTGCCATATATGATCGAACATTTTAGAATGTCATACAATCGGATCACGAGTGGATTTAATGACATAAATCCTCTCTTTGATTTGATTTTATATCCATGATGTCACATTGTCAACCAATAACTGAATTGGGATTAGCACTTTATTAAGTGCTTATACCTAGATTCTGTTTAGGTTGAATGTGTCTTTTTAACTAGGTTACACCTATCAATCCAGGTGTGTTTTAACGTTGAAATGTTTGCGGCATAAGATCTGAGTCGGATCAATCCGATCAGTTTGAATGACCGCAATGCATTACCTTTTTTACATACTTTTAGCCAAAGTGATCAGCTGCTATATAATTTCATCTATTATTGGGAATTATTGTCAGCACCAACATTCAATTGTTGTTGAGATACACACTATTTGGGCTAGGATCCCTCATCAAAAATGGCGGATCTGTGTCCACGATCCCCGGAAGTCAAGTCTGGGGGCGGTCCTATCGACACTGAATGCACATAAGTAGTGGCGAGTCAGCACGCCGCTCGTGCCCCTGGAAGATGTCATTCAACTGACGAAACGGCGTAGGGAGGAACGGCGTGCTGACGTCATCACTGTTTGCCCGCGACTATCCGGAAGGAACGAGCGGATTATTCAAGCCGGCCGGCTTTTACATTTTAAATACACGCCTATGTACTACTTTGGACATGTGAGTGCATAAACTTTATTTTATCAATAAATCGCTTTGTTAGCAGTACTACCCTATGTTTGCCCTTCTTGTCTTCACTCCTGGGTTCAACGCACGAGTGCGTTCAGGCTAAGGATTATCCATTTTTTCCATCTGGTGTGGAAGAACCTAGCTGGGGAACGGAGGCTTTCAGATTCAGTGCTACATGAGATTTATTATTTGGTGTTCGGTAAGCAGAATATTTACTTGAGGTGGAGGTGCTTCAATCAGCTGTCATACACTCATTGTGGATTTTCTTTCCAACACAACTCGGTGCTTACATGAAGATTTGTTACGTTTAACCATCTTTTAGCTGACCACAGCTATACGGACTATATATATTTCTGTGCACTATTTCACTTTGTAATTTTAGCACATAAGCACTTTTTTTCTTGTGGTTTGTACAATGTTTGCCATATCATGTCGGTAATGATTTACACACACACACTATATTAGCAGCGCAGCATTAGTCTTCTTTACATTCTATATCATTTGTTCATCTAACATTTTTTTTGCTGCAGCAGCCACACACATAATTTATTTTGACATCACGTCATTATTAATTATATTCATAGACCTGCGCTGTATTCCTCACATATATTATACTATTATGCGTTTTTTTCCAGTGCTCTTCACCACAATACCAAGCATAGGTGGAGGCGGGGACACACCCCTAGTCACCTGTCCTCCATCTACCCATTAGTCTTTACATGCCTCCATTGAGGAGACTTCAAAAGTTTAGTTAGGACTGCAGATCGCAGAGAGCCTTGGCGCGGGCTCTGCAGCTTACTCATGTACTTGCAAATGCGTGCAACCAATCTCTGCTTTTAACATATACAGTTAGACAGTTGAATTTGGCTTGCTGTTTGGGTGGTATGTATGAGCCTGGTTATAAACGTTTACTATTTTACTTATACTACTGTTTGTTTAAAAACGCATCTCATTTAAAGTCCCCAAAACCCCCTTTTTTGTATCCAATAGGGATGGAGGCGTGTGTTTTTCATACGCCTCATTTAAAGTCCCAACCCTAGTTTTCTTCTTTCAACATGGGGTCTCTATGCACAGCGGGAAGCTCCTCCTCTTCACACTGTTGGCCATTAGCTGACTTACTCTTGTCCCGATGGGTCAACAGCAATGGGGGGGAGCCGCAGAGAGGATGGGCGGAGGTCCGCTATATGGGTATGGCAGTGAGTGCTTTGTCATTATCTCTAACAGCAGCAGCACCACCCGGGCCACCCTCACAGCGGGATAAGGAGTGGGGCGCTATGTCCGGTTCAACGTCTCCCCTCTCCTCACACAGATCTGTAGTATGGTACAGCGTGTGAAGAGAGGAATGAGCGGGTGAAGCAAAGCTGTGAGCTAGATCTGAAGTGCCCAGAGCGCTGATCTGTGCCTCTCCCTGGCTCATCCATCCACCATCCCTGGCTTACCCGTCCCTTTCTCATCCATCCCTGGCTCACCCATCCCTGGCTCAGCCACCCCCATTTATGCACCATCCATGCTCCATCCCTGGCTCATCCATTCCAGGCTCACCCATCCACATTCATGCTCATCCATGTTCCATCCTTGGCTCACCCATCCTCATTCATGCTCATCCATGGCTCATCAATCCTCATTCATGCTCATCCATGCTCTATCCCTGTTTCACCCATCCTCAATCATGCTCATCCATGCTCCATCCCTGCATCACCCATCCTCATTCATGTTCATCCATGGCTCATCCATCCTAATTCATGCTCCATCCCTGGCTCACCCATTCTCATTCATGCTCATCCATTCTTCATCCCTGGCTCCTCTATCCTCATTCATGCTCATCCATGCTCCATCCTTGGATCATCTATCCTCATTAATGCTCATCCATGCTCCATCCTCGGCTCATCTATCCTCATTAATGCTCATCCATGCTCCATCCCTGGCTCATATATGCTTATCCATGCTCCATCTCTGGCTCTTCCATCCTCATCCATGCTCATCCATTCCACTACAGTGCCCATCAGTGCCTCACAAAAGTGTAATAGGTAATCAAATTAGATTTGAAATGTATGTCCCTAGAACGCTTAATGAATAGCTCCCACCTGTCCTTGACTTTGAGGGACTGTCCCTGACTTGAAACAAAGTCCCTCTGTCCCTCTTTCCTCCTCATTTGTCCCTCATTTTGGTCTGATCTATATAGTTGTATTTCCCAGAGCTAAACCTTTCCTCCAATTTCAAATTTTCTGCATTTGTAAATTTTAAAAGCCAGTATAAAGAAATACTAGTGTTAAAAAAAAGCACTTGTGGGTTTAACTAAACTTTTTAATATATAATTCTCCTTTAAGGGGGCGTGACAGGGTGTGTGTCATAAGCCTACATACTATTGATAATAGGTCTTGTAGCGCTACCCCCTCAGGAGCCGCTGGTTGTTGTTGGGATCGGCATATTAAGTTACCCTTTCAGTGTTGTCTAGGGGTGCGGTTGATAAGTAGAGTAGCTTAGAGTAGTGAGCGAATGTCCAGTCATTGAATAAAGGTTTTCAAGTGCTCTATTTCCAGGCCCAACATGGCCAACATCAACATCAAATGAGGAGAAAAGGTTGATGAAGCAAGAGAGAACTTTGCAGTATCAGGCCTGGATATGAACCGAGCAATCCTGCTCTCAGTAGTATCAATTGCAATCCGTCGCCACTCTAGCCAGAGTGGGTGAAGTGCCCCCGGACAGACTCCTGTGTCACTTTAGGTTTTCTGGGAGGAACAGGCCTCTACCACAGACCTGGCTCTTGGGCCTCTGCCACAGGCCAATTACTTAAATGAGCTAAATGAACAGATTGAGATTGAGCGAATCCTCCCAGTAGATTAAGCATAGGTCATCGGATGACAGCAATAGTGTACCTGTCAACATTCCAGTCACCAAATCCCCGATGGTTCGTTCAAGCTCTGTTGGACAACCTGCCTCCGGGTTCTCTTCAAGCCAACCCCCCATCGAACGGCATACAGCCTGGGATCTTCTCAGCAAAGTGGGGGACCCAGTAAGTCACTAGGGCCCCTCTCAGGAACATGGAGCTCCACGTAGAATGCAACCCCGGCCTGGAAGGCCATCGCCGGGGTCCGTTGGAGGCGCACACCCTAAAGGTGGGTGCCGCACCTGGAACCCGCGAAGAACCACACAAAATGGCGTCTGCCACAGATATACTCTCCCCCAGCATGCCCCGCGAGGGAAAACTCCTCCAATTGGCTGCTGGGGAAAAGTGGCTCTGCCAGAACCCCTCTAGCGCCAACTGTCGCCCAGGGGTGGAAACAACACCCCTGGAGCGCAGACTGACCTACAGGACAGTTCAGGAATGACAACAGCCCAATTTAGAAAATTGTGAATGGGAGAAAAATAACTCTCCCATTCCCCACTAACTTTAGCGTAGTGCCCATACTGAAAGTAAGGGGGTGCTACAGTCTCTTTTGGGAGGAGGGGATGGCGGGAGCTTGTCAGTGCCTCGTTTTCCATAGTCTGGGGTGCGGGAGAAAGGTGTTGGTCTCCTCTCCTCCTCATCGCTCCAGCTGGCTTCCCCCAACACCAGCTCCTTCTTCTCCAGGGTCAGGGAGCTCCAGTACACCATCTTCCTCTGGGGGGCAGGGTCCAGCAGATACATGTCCCAGCACGAGGGAAGGGGACATGGCACAGGTCTTGGTGCAGAAGGAAGGAGGCGTGCCATGCCAGTTAGCTTCACTCCCTCTCTGCGCCTGTCAGCACCCAAGCTGCCGGCTCTCCCCAAGAACCAAGCCGGGGATGACTTCGATGTGAACGGCACGAGGAGCCAGGAGAGCAGAACACACAGGAGACCTGGAGACTGACGTTGAAGAGAGGTAGACACCCGGAGACTGGGAAGGGGAGGAGACACCGAACAGGCAAGAGCAGAGGTGCATGGGAAGCCCCTGAAGTTTCGCAACCGCAGACTGTGAACATGGGGGAGCTGCATGTCAGTAATAATGACAGCTCTGCCTGGCACAATTTTATGCTATGCAAACAGCGGAGGGACACCGTATTTGTCATATTGGGCCTCACTGTTGGGCCACAGGTTTACAGCGAGGCACAATCCAACATCTACGGTGTCCCTTTGTTCTTAGCATAGCATTCAATTGTGCCCGTAAAATGGTATCACCCTTTGAAAAAAAACTCCTACGGTGTGGGCATGCGCTATGGTGACGTCACTCCAGCTGTGGCAACTCAGCTGGAGTGCCGTTTTGTGCATGCGCGGGCAATTTTTGATAGAATAGAGAGGGGTCCACTCCCCACACTGCCTGCAAAGAAAATACCGGCCATACCGGCCAGGCTAAGTGGATAAAAGACATCAGAATATGCAGATAATAGAAGATACTGAAATTATCAAATTGTATTTGAAAGTATATGCGCACCATCATCCCCTAAGATAGATTTATAGAAGCGTCCTATTCAGAAAGAACTTGCACCCTTATTTACGGCAGCGTAATGTGTGTGTTGTGGCGTAAGGCCACGTAATTCAAATGGGGATGTTGGGGGCGTGTTTTATTTAAATTTGGCTTGACCCTGCGTATTTTACTTTTTTTTTTTTACGGCGCATGCGCCGTTCGTGAAAACATCCCAGTGCTCATGCTCGAAAATCCGCCGCAAAACGTCATTGCTTTCAACGTGAACGTAAATTACGTCCAGCCGTAATCGCGAACGACTTACGCAAACAACGTAAACATTTCAAAACTCGGCGCGGGAACGACGGCCATACTTAACATTAGCTACGCCTCATATAGCAGGGGTAACTATACGCCGAAAAAAGCCTAACGAAAACGACGTAAAAAATTGCGCCGGCCGAACGTACTTTTCTGAATCGCCGTATCTACCTAATTAGCATATTCCTCACGTAAACATACAGAAGCGCCACCTAGCGGCCAGCCTGAAATTGCAGCCTAAGATACGACGGTGTAAGACACTTACACCTGTCGGATCTTAGGGATATCTATGCGTAACTGATTCTCTGAATCAGGCGCATAGATACGACCTCTCGCACTCAGATACGACGGCGTATCAGGAGATACGCCGTCGTATCTCTTTTCTGAATCTGGCCCTAAATGTTTTCAATATTATATATGTATTGTCTTGCTAGACTATATCCAGACCATACTCTATCTGAGAGTCATGTATGTATACACATTCTTTTCAAAATAGATTGATCTAATCTAAGACGTATCAAGATAAATTATGCAGCAGCTGTGACTATATACAATTCCTTTGGCTCCCAGGCTATGCTCTGAATATTATTCCCTGAATGTAAGCATTTATTTAATAGCCATTATTCAATGTATAGATAGATACGTAAACCCCAAGTGGGGTTATAGATATAACAAACTAATGAATGTATTACTAATTTCAGGTTAATAAAGGATTTTTAAAAGGGCCACCCATAGAGAGATATACTACTCCCCTGTGTGGTATTGTTTTCGGACCGCACATTTGTGCTCTCTCCCTAGCAAGTGGAGCTCAGTACAAAGTGTGGAACACATTAATGAAACTCTGATCCGTCTCCAGACTGTCTCAGAGTCCATCTATGTTTGGTTATTCTGACTATCCCAGGTATCACTTTATGTCTCATATTTGATAGTTAACTTTTGCACATATAAAAAAGCATATGTATTTTCTGTAATAACTTAAAACTTTATTTATATTTATACAATAGAAATAAATGTTCATGCCTGTTCCTGACGAAGCCATTTGGCGAAACATGTAGAACAATTCAAGCTGAACATTAATATGCCAATTGCATATATTTCTCTGTGAATATGTATTTTATGAATTTTTCCATTAAATATTTTTGTATGTAAATTTAAATAAAACAATATATTTTTACAAGACATTATTATCTTGATACATCACTGGTACCCTTATAGTCCCATAACCATTCTTTTAGGATGCTTCTATAAATCAGAATATGCAGGTGTATGTTGTCTCTCCCCTTCACTGAGAAGCAGGAGAGCAGTCAGATCACCTGGAGCTACATACAGGAGTCATAGTTGGCTTTGATCTTCAGATGGTCACGGTAAGCCTGACAATTTACTCCTGGATACTATGCCCTTTCCAGGTCACAGAGCTCTGTTACACCTCCTGTAATGAGCCCTCCTATATTGTGCCTCCAGTACTGTCCCCCCCTGTCAGGGCCAGTGCTACCTAGGGCCACTAGGCAAACTAGGGGGCCGGCCGCTGGTGTTCCTACTCTCTTCCCTCTGCAACGGCAGCAGAGGACTATGCCTGTGTCCTGACTCCCAAATTAGTGGAAGCAAGCAAGCATTCACTGATAGGCTGCAGTGATGGGTGCTGGTAGGCTGCATTTGATAGGCGCTGGTAGGCTGCATTAATGGGAGCTGGTGGGCTACATTTGATAGACACTTCATTAAAAAGGTGAGGTATGCATGGGCAGTGCAAAGAGGGTGGAGTCAGGGGTTGAGCCGGGGGGGGGGGGGGGGTATTAGATTTTGCCTAGGGTGTCAAAAATCCTTGCACCAGCCCTGTGTGTGTGTGCGAGAAATAACCTGTTGATAATATGACAATTGTATGAAAAAAATAAAAGAAAATCTTAAATTTGCAAAGAATTGTGGGAAAAGAATAGTACTTCAAGAAAACTCACCATACCTCTTACTAAATACCCTGGAATGTCTACTTTCTAAAAATGGGTCATTTGGGGGATATTTGTACTTTCCTGGTTTGTTAGGGTCTCAAGAAATGAGATAGGACTTCAGTACATCAGATGTGATACATTTTCAATGATTGGCACCATAGCTTGTAGACTCTATAGCTTTCACAAAGACTAAGGGCCAGATTCTCAAAGGCGTTACGACGGCGCAACACCATTAGCGCCGTCGTAACACCTCATCTGGCCCCGGGTATCTATGCAACTGATTCTCAGAATCAGTTGCGCATAGGTACCCATTAGATCTGACAAGCGTAAGGCTATTACGCTGTCAGATCTTAAAAGTATTTTTTTTTCCCGCCGCTAGGTGTCGCATCGTCGCTTTTCCCCGTCGTCTATGCAAATTAGGTAAGTACGGCGATTCCCGAACATACGCGAGGTCGACGCAGCGAATTAACGTCGTTTGCGTAGCGTACCCGACGCGTAAGGTTGCCCCTGCTAATTAGCAGGCGCAACCAATGTTAACGATGGCCGTCGTTCCCGCGTCGAATTCAATAAAAATTACGTCGTTTGCGTAAGACGTCCGCGAATGGCGCTGGACGCCATTTACGTATACATCTAGGCAAATGACGTCGGGGCGACGTCATTTAGCGCAATGCACGTCGGGTAATTTACCCGACGGAGCATGCGCAGTACGCTCGGCGCGGGAGCGCGCCTAATTTAAATGGTGCCCTCCCCATTTGAATTGGCAGGGCTTGCGACGAGCAATCTAACGCTACACCGCCGCAAGTTTACAGGTAAGTGTTCTGAGAATCAGGATGTAAACCTGTAGACCTGCGGCGGTGTAACGTAGATCTCATATATTACGCTGCCCAGGAGCAGCGCGAATGTATGAGAATCTGGCCCTATATATCCACTTATTTGGGTTATTTTTTACCAAAGATATGAAGCAGTATATATGTTGGCCAAAATTTATGAAGAAAAACTTCCAAATTTTTTAAATTTTATAACAGAGATTAAGAA
Organism: Rana temporaria; assembly: GCF_905171775.1. Taxonomy (NCBI): domain Eukaryota; kingdom Metazoa; phylum Chordata; class Amphibia; order Anura; family Ranidae; genus Rana; species Rana temporaria. The sequence goes on along the minus strand of NC_053494.1, from coordinate 123,176,928 downwards.
AAATTAGATAATTTTTCATTTATAGCGCAACAAATAAAAAACCCAGAGGTGATCAAATACAACCAAAGGAAAGCTTTGTGTGAAAAAACAAACATTTCATATGGGTACAGTGTTGCATGAGTAATTGTCATTCAAAATGTGAGAGCACTGAAAGCTGAAAACTGGTCTGGTTAGGAAGAGGGTTTAAGTGCCCAGTGGACAAGTGGTTCACCCAAAAATACATTTTTAACATTACATTCAGCCGAGTTGTCCTAATGACAATCGGCTGTTTTTTTTTTCCCCCGTACATACTGTATTTTCACCGCCGCTTCCGGTTATGTCTTCTGCGGGACTGGGCATTCCTAATTGATTGACAGGCTTCCGACCATCGCATACAGCGCGTCACACGCTGCCGAAAGAAGCCGAACGTCGGTGCGGCTCTATACGGCGCCTGCGCACCGACGTTCGGCTTCTTTTGGCAACTCGTGACGCGCAGTATGCGACGGTCGGAAGCCTGTCAATCAATTAGGAACGCCCAGTCCCGCAGAAGACATACCCGGAAGCGGCAGTGAAAATACGGTATGTACGGGGAAAGAAAAAAAAAAAGCCGATTGTCATTAGGACAACACGCCTGAATGTAATGTTAAAAATAGATTTTTTGGGTGAACCTCTGCTTTAAAGAAAAAAAAACACCCACAAAACATAAAATGCATGATAACTGCAAGCAAAAACGCATAAAAAAAAGAGGGTTTATAAAAGCAAAATGCACTGCAAAACATGCCTGAAAAATGCATCAACACAGCCGCATAGATGTGAACCTAGACTTAGGAAGTACAGTAAGTGCATTTCTGGCAGAACAACCGGTATTCTTCTGCATTTTTTTTGTTATTGCTGTTGTGCAAATGATAAATCCAGAAATAATTTTTAAATTGTTATCACTCCTGACATTACAAATATACTCATACGGGGTGAATAAATCAGAATACATTTTTATTTGCTTCTGGACAATAACATCTCCATGTGTTTGTTTCTTGCCCATACAGCAAATGACAGATGCTAGCTAAACAATGAACCAATTCAATGAAATGACAGAAAAATAAATAAACAAAACTGCAAAGGAAAATTTCTCCACCTAATGATGTAAAAGCCTGGTTTATGGCTTTATGTAATAAAGTGATTGGTTACAGTAAGTAGTATATGTGACTTCCAGAAGAAGATACAGGTACAGTGCAATAAAAATCTATTTTCTCTACTTTATTAAAAACATTGAACTGTGTTCAGACATTATGCCGCGTACACACGATCATTTTTCGGCATGTAGAAAAAAACTAAGTTTTTCCAACTTCATTATTAAAACGACATTGCCCACACACCATCGTTTTAAAAAAAAATGCTCTAGCAAAGCGCGGTGATGTACAATACGTACGACGGCACTATAAAGGGGAAGTTCCATTCGGATGACGCCACCCTTGGGGCTGCTTTTAGCTGATTCCTTGTTAGTAAAAGACGATTCGCGCTTTTCTGTTACAGCGTGATGAATGTGCTTACTCCATTATGAACGGTAGTTTTACCAGAACGAGCGCTCCCGTCTCATAACTTGCTTCTGAGCATGCGCGGGTTTTTAACGTCGTTTTAGCCCCCACACGATAATTTTTTACAACCCGAAAAACGTCAACATTTAAAACGTTGTTAAAAAATGCAGCATGTTCGAATTTTTTTTTGGTCGTTTTTCAGAACCCGAAAAATGATGTGAAGCCCACACACGATCATTTTAAATGACATTTTTTAAATGCCGAAAAATGATCGTGTATATGCGGCATAAGACTTGTACATTAAGGCTCCATGCACACTGGACGCTAAAATAATATTATAAAAATGCCAGTAGCTTTGCAAGGAGTCTTTCAAAGTTTTTTAACGATTTTGCAATAGCGTTTATTAATTTTTCTAATGTTTTTCAGCGTTTTTTTTTTCAATAGATCTAAAAAGGCAAAAAATGCTGGCGAGCCACGTTTTTGAAAGTTTTTGAGCGTTTATCAGCATTTGGCGTTTTTTTTTATATTTTTTTTAGGTAAAAAAACAGCACTTTGAACGTGATTTTCAGGCATTCAGAATAAAGCCCATAAACTCCACTGCTCATTAAAGCTGAAAAACATCCATGTGTGCATGGACACATAGGCTAGCATAGAGTGGAATTTATGGGCTTTAAAAAAAAAAACTGCCCAAACTCCAATAAACTGCAGTTTATCAGCTCCAGCATGCAAGGAGCCTAAAAGAGAAATATGGGAATCCATAAAAATAAAACAAATCATACTTGCCTAGGTGGATGCAGCATTGGTCCGATCCTGCATCTGCCCCCCGCCGGCTCTAACAATGAGAACATTCCTCCTTTCTCAGGGTTGTAAAATTTGCATATATTAACAAAAAACATCCAGGGAAACATTTATGTTCTTTGAAAGGACTAAAAAATAAAATTGATAGATCTTTCAATAAAACAAAAAACAGAAGCTTTCCACAAACATACTGTACATATAAAACATTCTCTGTCCTTCTGAACATGCTTTTTCTGGGATCCAGCATTTATAAATGACATATTGATGATCTGGAAGTACACCATTGGAGGATCTAATTTGACAGACAGTGGGCCACAGGAACACCAATCCCTGTTAGTATTGGCCCAGCTTTTGGCACCCCTTCTACACAAGAAAATGGGTGCAGCTTCATGGGGCGAATAGCAGAAGGGGGGCCCCATCAGTGTCTCCTCAAAAGGCTTTGTTAATCAGTGGTGGGAAGCAGAGGGTGAGTGAATGCTCCAGTCTCTCTGCTGCAGCAATGCAGATACTACAATGTGGGCAGTGCTGTGCTGCCCCCCGGATATTCTCAGTCTCAATCTCAGGATCATATCCAGACAGCTGTTCTCACTCTAATGCCGCGTACACACGGTCATTTTTCAGCATGAAAAAAAACGACATTTTGAAAAACAACATGAAAAAATGCAGCATGTTCGAATTTTTTTTGTCGTTTTTCAGAAGCCGAAAAACAATGTGAAGCCCACACACGATCATTTTAAATGATGTTTTAACTACAATGGATAAACACATAGCGCCCCTCTGAGTCAATTTCACTGCCAAATTCCTGGAAATCCAGGGCAGCATGTATCAATACACTCACCCCCCTAGAGAAGGAGGTGTGTGTAGAGTGGTACATCTTCCCCACCCATGAGTACCTCAAAAAGCTCACGGTCTCCGCCATCAGGTGGGTTTCCTGAAAACAAATCACCCCTGGAAGAAATTTCTTCAGACACATACAAAGCATTGTACGTTTTAGGGGGGAGTGCATACCCCTCACATTCCATGACACTATAGGGATCTTAGCCATAAGTGTCCTCCATTAAAGCAAAGAGCATGGATAATTGCGGGCAAAAAAAGAGTCTCGAGAGGGCCTGAAGCCCAAGTCTGTTGCGGTGTACCTCTTCCAACATAAAACTGCTACAAAAACAATAAATGGTTAAACAGACGGACCTAAAGGGTCCTGGAACTCCACACTCCGCCAACAGGGGGGTTGTAACTTTTTCTGCGACCAGCCGTCGCCTCACTTTGTTTAAGCTAGGACATGGCCTCCTTAGCAGATTAAAAAAACCGGGCTTGACCCCGCACCACTACTCGGAGCTTTGCAGGATAGAGCATTGCATAGGGGAGTTGCAGGATGTCCATTGTGCTGGACATTCGCCCGTTCCCGAGCCTGGCGTAGTACAGCCTCTCTGTCCCGGTAATGTAGTAGCCGTGCAAGGATTGCCAAAGACCACGATCAGCCAATTTTCCACAAAGGTGGTAGGATCTTTACCCTCCACCCGCTCAGGGAGCCCCACTATGCGAACGCTGTTTCGTCTGAGACGGTTCTCCATATCTTCAGCGCGATCGTATGCGTCTCGAGCCATCTGTAAAGCAGCTCTGGTGTCCTGGGCCATGGGCTGCATTTGATCCTCCACCTCACTGACTCTGCTTTTCACGGCAGTAGTGCGTTTGCGGATCTTTTGCATATCCTGTCGCAAGAACCCAAACTGTTCTTTCAATGTGTCCACCAAGGCCGTGCATCTATTAACAGCCTTAAGGATGTCAGCTAGGGTGGGTTGTGCTGCAGCTACAGCCTGTGTGCCTGTGGCCTGGTCATCCTCCAACATGGGGTCCACCTGGTCTCCCTCCTCCTCCTCCTTCTCTCCCCAGTGATCCGGGACAGTGCCTGCCTGCATACTAGGCTGTTTGGGCCCTGATTCTCCCGATCGGGATGGTAGCTCCTTCCTCACAGCCCCAGACATCTTTTGGGCATAGTATATCATGTCCCTGGGGGGATCTTTGCCAGAGGGCTGGGGCAGCTTACTTTGTTTAGGCCCCTGTTTCTCCACGCCATGAGGAGTCCCCTTCACCGCAGCCGCTGCGGCACCATCTTGGATCCCCAGCCCCACGATCTCCGCCTGTCCTTTGCGGGTCATCCCTCTGGTGCAGAGAGCCAGTGGTGGTACCGCTGTGGTCCCTGGGTCACTGGCTGCCAGCATATGGTGGTACCGAACCGGAAAAACAACTGGTGGAGGATCGGTATCAGATCACTGCTGGGAGCTGCAAGAGCTGTGTCCTCTCACATGCCTGACTTGGCCACGCCCCTGCATATTGGTATCTGTACTGCAACCATTACAGTGTAGCCATTATATGGCTACTGTCTGAAATTACAACTTCCAGCATTCTCAGCGCTCTGCATACAAGTCTATGGGCTTGTTTGGCTTTAGCTCTCCCCCTCCCGGCTGGAGGAGGATGTTGCAACATAACATTATTATCACAGTAGAGAGAGAAAGGCAAAAACATGTTGTTGTAGCCAAGCACCTGGCTACAGCAGACAGACCCTCCACTGAGCATTCCAAAAGCAGATGATGACTGCAGCACGTAGTAATTACGTGAAACACAAGTGTCATTTTCTTTTAGCAGAAAGAGCAGAAAGTTGAAGACTGCAACATTTTCCAAAATACTTGCACTATATAGCAACCGAGGAAGAATATTATTCCAAAAAATGTGGTGTTCCACTTTAACAGCCTAAAGACACTCACCTGCTCACCAGCTTTGAATATAGTATAAGAAAATATTGGGGCCTAAAGTTTTAGGTGTGCCCATAGGGCATGTTGGGTATCAGAGCCCAAAAGTTTAGATATGTCCTTGGCTACTTTTGATTGTGTCTGTGATAATAAAAAAGAAAACATAGACATTAAAAGTTTGAAAGTGTCACTAACATACTTTGGCTCCTTAAGTGTGATGACTTCAGAGATTCACAGAGCTGAGTATAAATAGACCAACAATTTGACCTAAGTCATTAAGCTGGCCCTGTCTGTCATAAAATGCTTTATGTCTATCTGTAAAAAAAGACTCTGATTTGTTACCTATGTGTGGTTATCCCCAAAGGTAAATATCACTGAACAATATATTTGCACATAAAAATATCCATCATGGTCGACCTCATCACCAAGTCCGCTAACCATAGGTAAAGTAATCACAGAAAAGGTTCCCCTGTGCTTTTAAATGGCATGGATCATTATGCAGTGGAGAAAATTGCACTGTGCGGTGGCTGTGAGCTGGATAAACAATGCACTTCATTTTCCAATGGCTCATTTCTCAGGCGATAGGTTGGTTACTGGGAATCAGTTTCTCCATGAGTCACAACGTCAGAGAGAAGCATTGTGGACACATTGATGAATCTGCTTAATTTCCACTCTGCAGGCAAGAACTTTAAAAAGACATTTCAGCTGGAACCTTGCCAGTCAACTAATGCAATAACCTCAGTAAATCTTTAGCAGGTCTTTTATAACAAGTAGGGGAAACCAAGACCGCCTGTTGTAGAGAACAAAATAAAATGTTAAAACAGTGTAGGAGGATATTGAATCATCTGTCCACCAGTGATGATATAACACTGGCTTTTCTTAACACGCTGATTCCTATTATACAACACAGGGATTAGTTAGAATGGAAAGGAAATTAGATCCTAGAACTCAGAGATATACATATATGAATACAATACTTTTAATAGCTTGCTAACCGTTTCTATCATATCATAATTTTTTATCTTGATATCAGATTTAAAGGACTATTATAATGCTACCATAACTATAAACATCATAATCTTGGAGCATAAAGATTTTAAGCAAATTTAATTTTTTTGCTTAATTGGCAAAAATGTGTGCCGTTAGAAGCCTGAAATTGTTCTTATAAATGCCAATGACTAAAAGGTTATTTTAGAAGGAGTTAAATCCGACACTTATCCAAGATTCATCATAGAGTCTCAATATGTTTACTGATTAATCATACAGCTAATTTATACTAAACATTTGAATTCATTACGCTACAAAACAATCCTGTCCTAAGAAGAGCTGTCTTCCTGTAAAAAAAATGTAATGGCTTTTCTGCTTATACCATTTACCATATTTATATACACTGTAGTAACAAACGTTATAAAACTGATTAACAGTAAGGACTAGGCATAAGATGACATTTGGCGTCCAGGTCACAGTATTAATATTTGGAGATATGTTGTCTGCCGGCGTCCTGGGTACCTGGCCGCCATTACCATCCCGCCCAACTGCGTCCATTCTGGAGGCGATACCATGCACCAGATGAGGTTTAATGTTGATAAATGTAAAGTTAAAAATATGAATGCATCATACATACTAGGGGGAGTACAACTGGGGGAATCCATAGTGGAGAAGGATCTGAGGGTTTTGGTAGATCATAAGCTCAATAATGGCATGCAATGCCAAGCTGCGTTTTCCAAAGCGAGCAAAGTCCTTTCTTGTATTAAGAGAGGTATGGACTCCAGGGAGAAAGATATAATTTTGCACCTGTACAAATCATTAGTAAGACCGCATCTGGAATATGCAGTTAAGTTTTGGGCTCCAGTTCTCAAAAAGGATATTGGGGAACTGGAGAAAGTGCAGAGAAGGGCAACCAAACTGATAAGAGGCATGGAGGAGCTCAGCTATGAGGAAAGATTAGAGGAACTGAATTTATTCACTCTTGATAAGAGGAGAATAAGGGGGATATGATCAACATGTACAAATATATAAGGGGTCCATATAGTGAACTTGGTGTTGAGTTATTCACTTTGCGGTCAACACAAAAGACAAGGGGGTACTGTCTACGTCTAGAGGAAAAAAGATTTCATCTCCAAATAAGGAAATGTTTCTTCACAGTAATAGCTGTGAAAATGTGGAATAGACTCCCTCCAGAGGTGGTTTTGGCCAGCTCAGTAGCTGGCTTTAAGAAAGGCATGGATTCTTTCCTAAATGTACATAATATAACTGGGTACTAACATTTATAGGTATAGTTGATCCAGGGAAAAACCGGTTGCCTCTCGGGGGATCAGGAAGGAATTTTTTCCCCTGCTGTAGCAAATTGGATGGTGCTCTGCTGGGGTTTTTTGCCTTCCTCTGGATCAACTGTGGGTATAGAATTGGGTATATTGGATTGTACAAAGTCCCATTAGAGGAAACATTTCTATAGCTCACAGTATTAAGATCAAGTGCAGCAGTAGTAAAGTTTAATCTACCAAGTGTTGGAACTATACTGCCAGAGTGCATTTACGTGTATGGCAGTGATGCTAGTCCTAATGTGCCACTCTGAACCTATGTTTTCCTGCTCAGGTGAGCACATCCTGGCAGGTTTCACTTCAGTGTTGCCAACCATCAGTATTTTTACTGGCAGACAGTAAATAATGGGCATTTTTCTCTTGCCAGTAAATGCCAGTAAGAAGAAAAGGTTAATATATAATATGTTCCGATGCGCTACTGCGAGTAAACAAAATATGAAAAAATAGTGTACAAATTATACCTGGGGCAGCTATATCTGAAAGTGTTCACATAACACATGAAAATAAAAACGAGATAAATAAATGATAAGAGCTCCAGGTATGTGATAAATCACAACCAAGGTGTATAAATAAATGTATAAATAAGACGTAAGTGAACCGGATAAGCCACAAACAAGAAAAAAGATGAGTGACCAAACTCAAAATGTGCAGTATGTATCCAAAAATTATATATGAATATATATTAGGATACTGTGAGATCCTCTAGGTGTTGGGGATATCTAGCCCCCTATGTGTCTAAAAGGACACTGTGATGTGCACACATGAAAAAATATGAATGTGTTAGAATAAAACAATAATAATAAAACAGTCTATTAGTAGGGATGATGAGATGTTCCAATATTCAGATTTCTATGTTCAGACAGCAGTTTGAAAATCCACATAGGTGTTGTAGTGCCCTTACCATGAAGGTGCTATATGTGTGCATATAGTATTATCCCTCCAGGTCTCCGATCACATCTCTCCTGGGGTCACTCAGTTCAAGCTGTTCCAGTTGCTGTGTGCCTCCAAAGAGTCCAAATATTGATGGTCCAATAGGAGATGCAGTGGGGAGGGGAGAAAAAAGATTGCCTCCAATGGTGTAGTAGGTTAAGTATCCAAAAGGTTTATTTGCATCAAGAAGCGAGGTAGCACAAAAAACAAATAAAAATACAAACAGCGTTTGTATATGAGAAGCAGACGTGGCGTTTAAAATTGCCGCCTTACGTCCGATGGCCTCCGGCTTGTGCGAGTGTTTCCTCGGTCTCGACTCCCTACGGCGTTACGTCACGTACCTCGTGACTTCATCATCCCCTGATGAAGTCACGAGGTACGTGATATTAAGAACCCATGGAACCTAACTTGACACCTTCTATTGAAAAAGCAAGTAACAGAACTTTGAAACATAAATTATGTATCACTTACCCCCATAGGACCCACTTAATATAATGTGGTCTCTGTTCTGCCATGACTTTTCTGTTTCAATATTTTATTGGATTTTCAAAAATTGTAACAAGCCGTGGTTTGCCCGCGCAGGGGCGACATAGAACAAAGAAAAAAGGAAGTAGCGCATGAACACGTAATAAACAACAAAACAATCTATAACCCAGGCCATGGAGGACCAGGTTGAAAATTAGGCCTGTGTCATAGACACAAATGTCATTCTGTACCCAGGAGTACAGCAGCCTACATTGTTGACCTTCATATCAGAAAGCAATGAGAGGGAAAGCAAACAGGGAAAAAAGATAAAGAATAAGAAAAAGAGAGTAGAGAAAAAAAGGAGCCCCAGAAGAGGGCAAGTATCACGGACACGGGACCCGCCAAAGCAAGGTTTCTTAAAGCTGACCACAACTGGTCAGGGGGAAGGATGGAAAGGAATAACTTATCCATGGTTTCCAGACTTTTCCCCCACGGATTGTCACATGAAATAATGACTGCAATAGGCCAAAGACCCTGGACCAGAAGCCGATCAAGCGTGGGCACGAACACCATATATGTAGGACCTCCCCACGTTGACCACAATTCCGAAAGCTGCCATGACTTTTAAAGCTGCTCGATCCCCACTGACACACCTGGTTATAGGTTGAAGGCCGTTCGCACCATGTAGCCTAAATTGTAGTATGCTACCATTCAAAATAAGTGCACAAAAAATAGGGCCACAAGCAACTTGATGGTAAACAGAATAAGTGTATTATAAAGCACTACGTGAGCAAAGATCACATTAGAGTATATTATTGTTAACTCATTTTAATACTAGCCTTAAAGCAGAGTTCCACCCTAAAAATGAACTTTTTATTAACAGCTTGCCTTTAATGTAAAAAAAAAAAAAAAAATCTTAGAATTTTTTTTTCTAGGCATATTTCGTAATCTGTCTAGTTCATGGGTCTTCAAACTACGGCCCTCCAGTTGTTCAGGAACTACAATTCCCATCATGTCTAGTCATGTCTGTGAATGTCAGTGTGTTACAATGCCTCATGGGATGTGTAGTTCTGCAACAGCTGAAGGGCCGTAGTTTGAGGATCCCTGGTCTAGTTCCTAGTCCGCGGTGGTTCAACTTCCTGTTTTAAGACCCCATTGCCTCCTGGGAAATGATGACACTCATTTCTCAGGAGTCTCTGGGCATTACTGTGCCTAAAAATCCCAGCATGCACCTCTCTAGGGAAATCCAGGAAGACACAGGAACTGGGCTTCTCCTGACCACAGCTAACATGGAAATGGCCACAAGATTGCTGAGCAGATATCAGGTAAGTGTTTACACTGTTTTATGTACTGATCGTGTTTTTTTGATAATTGTAAAAGAATATTGAATGTAATGTATTGTGGATTGCAAAAAAAACTATGCCCGGAATCCCGCTTTAAGTAGGGCAATTAACTTAAACCACATTAACTTTACACAAACTAACATGGATTCCACAGCACTAATAAGTAACCACATGAACAGTGAGATATAATGAAAGTCAAAGAAAACTCTCAGTAACTCTGCAAAAACTTGAGCAAAGAATGTGTCCTAGAATGCAGAATCATGTATATACACGTGATTCTGCATTTCTGGGTACGGGGTGCTCGCCCACCCGCCCGCCTGTGCTGTGATTTGTTACAGCACATGCCGATCACCGTGTCCAGGCCAGTGATTGACCGCTGACACCTGTTAATCAGCTCTAAAGCCTCATACATACAGTTGGATTTTCCGCAGACAAAGCCTCTGAATTTTTTCCAAAGGGCGTTGGCTGTGTACTTGTATTGCATACAAACGGCAAATAATTGTTGGCCAACAAACACGAAAATCAGTGTTTTTTCAGCTCTTTAGCGTCACCCTTTGGGCAACTTCTGTTAATGTTGTGTTATGGTTAGCATTGTTTCTGAACATGCATGTTTGTACTTTGGATTTTTTTCCGATGGACACATTTGCTATCCCACATTTGTTGGCGGAAATTCAGACAACAATTGTTCGATGGAGCATACAAACGGTCGGCCATCATACAATTCCCGTCAAAAAATTCAATCGTGTGTAAGGGCCTTAAGTCTCAGAAAAAAAACAGCTCTATTGCCGCGTACACACGAAAGGACATTCCGACAACAAAACTGTGGATTTTTTTTCCGACGGAATGTTGGCTCAAACTTGTCTTGCATACACACGGTCACACAAATGTTGTCAGAAATTCTGACCGCTAAGAATGCAATCACGTACAACACTACGATGAGCCGAGAAAATTTGAGTTCAATGATTCCGAGCATGCGTCTAAATGATTACGAGTGTAGAATTTCCTGACGCATTCATGGCAGCACACACTGGGTTGTGACTCCGCCCCCACAACCTGACAGGATTGGTTAGCTATAAATTTGAAGGGGAGACGCCCCGCACCATTCTCTTTTTTTATCCTCACCTGACAGATTGGACGAACAAGCAAGAAGCATGCCTCTTACCGCAGATCGCCCCAGCAGGTTCAGCCTCTCCTGTTTGGAAGTCCCTCCTGTACAGTCTCTAAATGAGCTTTATGGTGGGACCCCCGTTCTGGTGGTCTCAGGGGCTCTGGAATTATACTGGCATTTGTAGCAAGCTTTAAAGAAGCTTCAAATCTCGCAGTGGCCCCCACTTTCGCTCTGTCTTTCCTTCCAGTGCAGTGTGTGCTTCCACAAAGGTATTTGTATCATTACATTTGCCACCTAAGGTTAGTCCGTTTTGTACCTTTGTCTGCCTGTTGTTTTTTTCTCAGCTCTGCTGAGCCCTGTGGTTCCTCTGACACCCCATACTCTCGGGGTCACCGCCGCGTACCCCTCAGCGCTCTGCGCATGCACGCAGCTCAGTGATGATGCCGCCGGTCTCCTCTGCCCTCTTCCAAATGGCGGCGCCGTTTAAAAAAAAAAAAAAAAGGAAACAGTCCTATCGCTCTGTATTTCTGGCTGCAGTCCTGCTGCTCTGCTCTTCTCAGAGTGAAGATTGCACCAGGTGTGTGCAGGCTTGTCCCAGTTCAGCCTGGGCCAATTGATTACACAAAAAAAAAAAAAAAGAAATAGGAACAAATAGGATAGAAGATATAATACATTTATATATTAATTTATAACATATTATAGGAGAAAGTATATCCATAATTAAACAATTAATATAATTCAAAAAATAAAAAATAAAATAAGGATAGATATATGTATATAACATTATTATATTTAATAAATAGAAATGTTGGGGGGGGGACATATTGTAATGTTTTCCCTTCTCTCTTTTTTCCCACCTTTCCGGGCTGTCTCCCTGCTATCCTCATGGGGGCCACTGCCCTCGCAGACCACCATCAGCTGACCAGGTATAGAGGCCGTCCAGAAGGTGGTAAGTAGAGAAGAGACAAAAAAGAGAGCTTGGCCACTGACGCTACAGTTTTGGTAGCCCTATCGGGTCAAAAGACGCAAGTTTGCGGCACAGAGGGAGATTCTAGCCATGCTTCCGGCAGAAGGCGCAAGAAGTCACTCAAGGTTACCCTCTTGCTTTCTTCAATCAAGGCATAGCCGCTCGCGTCACAGCCACTCTTGTCATAGTCGGTCCCACCGCAGACGATTACCTTCATCCCAGATGGAGCTATCTTACCCGCACCACAGCAAATGTTTGCCAAATATGCGGGGCGCCAGCCTTGCCAGGGGAATTGGCCTGCCGCTCGTGCTTCATTGAAGTAACCAAGGATTCGGAGGCCAGAGTATATACTGAGCTCCTAGGAGAATCGCACAGGGATCAATTGTGGGCGATCCTTCCCCAAGCACATCGCCCAGCACCCGGCCGTTACGCCAGGCTGCAAAAACCCTCTCTAAGAATGAGGAGTGTGAGCAGGCGTCGGACTGTCTCTTCTTTTAGTTGAACCATTTGCCCATTCAGTCGAGGAAGCGATCAGCTGGGAAGGGGTTATGGCAGAACCTCTGAAGGTTCAGAAATATTTCCTGGTGCTGAAAGGGGGGTCCTGAATCATTTCCCTTCATCAAAGAGCTGAAAAACCTCATAAAGGATGAGTGGGGGAGATCACATAAGCGGCCCAGTATGAGCAACAAGTTTGCAGATTGTACCCCTTGTGGGAGTCTAGGATCAATTCTTTGATCAATGCAACTACGGTCGATTCATCTTTAATGCGACTCGCTAGAGACGTTTCTCTACTGATTGAAGATGCAGTTACCAACCCGGGACGTTCTTGATCGTGAAATCAATATAGAACTGAAGAAAGCCTGCTCCACGACAGGAGACGCTAGTAGGCCGGCTATCACCACAGCGGCAGTAGCTAAAACTATCGCTGCATGGGCGGCTAACGTTGAGAATTCCATTCTAGAAGGAGCCGACCAGGGGAAGATATTCTCCTCCCTGCAGGGAAATTAAGTTGGCTTACGGCTCCTGAGGGGGCGACTTCATGACTGGGAAGAGCCTTATGGCTGAGACCCTGGATAGCGGAGGCAGCATCAAAATCAACTGGTGCAAAACTCCATATGGCGGCTCAAGTGTATTTGGCACAAAGATGGACTTGGCCATCTCCAAGGTTTCCTGGGGGAAAATCCGCGCTGATTCCCTCCGATAGGAGACCAGAGCCCCAGAAGGGCCCCGCTTACAGACGCGATCTTCCTGTCAAGTACAAGGATGCTAGATCCTACCGTCCCGGCAGGGAATTTAGGAGGGACTGGAAGACTCGACCCTCCTTCATGTATTTACAGTAAGCCAAGGCTATCACAGCCGGGGAACAGCAGAAGTCCTTTTTGAGGGTCCGTCTGCCCACCCAGCTCAGGTGGGCACCAGACTCAAGAGATTCGCTCGGATATGGGCAACACGTATAACAGATTCATGGACACTATCCTCTATCAAGACCGGTCACAATTGTAAATTCATGGGCACATTGCCAGGGAACACATTCCAGCCTACCAAGTACCTCCGCACCAGAAAGGGAGGGGGTTTTATTCCCCTTTATTTCTGGTACAAAAAAATAGAGAATAAATATTACTGTTTTCTTGCACCCTCCCGACTGGCGAGTTATTTCCCAGTGTGTGCTGCCATGAATGCGTCAGGAAAACGGAAAATTGTATACTCACCTTTCCGTAATTTTCCTTTCCGGACGCATCTTCATGGCAGCACACAGATGCCCGCCCTGCTGTTTTATGATGATATATACAGAGAATGGTGCGGGGTGTCTCCCCTTCAAATTTATAGCTAACCAATCCTGTCAGGTTGTGGGGGCGGAGTCACAACCCAGTGTGTGCTGCCATGAAGATGCGTCAGGAAAGGAAAATTACGGAAAGGTGAGTATACAATTTTCCGTTTTTTGTGAGTCGGAATAGCAAAAAAAGGAAAGGGCACTTACTTTGTCATAAAACTGGCAGTACAGCACAAGCCCAAGAATGTTTTCAGAGAGGCACTTAGGGATGGGATTTTACAATAAGGTCCATATCTTGACAGAGGGGGAACTTGCAACATTATTATGTATCAGAAGCTAGGAGGTAGGTAATTCATCTATGCAAAAAATGACTTGCTGCTAGTTTGTTCATGCTGTTTTTCCAAAAGATGGATGCTTTGTGATTTCTCAATCCTCTCCTTGAAAGTTATTAACATTTTTCATGAAAAACACTGGCCACATGAACAGCAAAGAATATATCAAATGGTCTCTGAAGTAAAAGTCAAATGTTGTTTTATGAGAATGGTGACCCCAGTTGCCATTGGCTTCCCTTTTTTTTTTAATCTAGACATTGGGCAAGTCCCTAAAGAGAACGACGAGAGTACACTGTTCCAGTACAACTGGAGGGACTTATAAGAGGCCCCATGTTGTAAGTTTGTAGATTTTGTGAACAAAAAAAAAAACACACCTATGCCTGATGCCCCGTACACACCATCACTTTATGTGAAGAAAAAAAATGACGTTTTTAAAAACGTCACTTTAATTAACCGTGTGTGGGGGAAAACGTTGTTTTATGTCTTCTAAAAAACGACCAAAAAAATTGAAGCATGCTTCAATTTTATGTGTCGTTTTTCAAAACGTCGTTTTTTACTTCACAGAAATTGACCGTGTGTAGCAAAAAACGTCGTTTAAAAAGAAGTTTTTACACCCGCGCATGCCCAGAAGCTACTTATGAAGCAAGCTTCAATGGAAAAACGTGGTGGAACAGAACCTCGCTTTGCTAGAACATTGTGAGAAAAACGATGGTGTGTAGGCAACTTCGTCTTTGAAAATTGAAGTTTCAAAAACGTCATTTTTTACTTCACAGAAAATTTCGTTTTTTTTCATCACATAAAGTGATGGTGTGTACGGGGCATGAGAAAGAGAAAAACCTTGTGGGGCAGATTCAGATAGAGATACGACGGCGTATCTCCTGATACGCCGTCGTATCTCTGAGATCCGACGGTCGGATCTATGTGGCTGATTCATAGAATCAGGTTCCGCATAGATCTCCCTTAGATCCGACAGGTGTAAGTGACTTACACCGTCGGATCTTAGGCTGCAATCTCCCGCCGGCCGCTAGGTGGCGCTTCCGTTTGTATACGCGACGAATATGCAAATGGGGAGATCCGCCGATTCAGAAACGAACGCCCGCCCGTCGCTTTTTTTTTACGTCGCTTGCGTTCGGCTTTTTCCGGCGTATAGTTACCCCTGCTATGTGAGGCGTATCCTATGTAAAGTATGGTCGTCGTTACCGTTATCTAAAGATCCGCTAATCTATCTGAATCTACCCCCAGATATCTCTTTTTTATTCTGACTACAGAACTGAGCAATGAAGATGACTAGGAAGTTCAATCAGCCATATAGCTACAAGACATTTTGGTTGTTTCAGACATAAATTGGATGCCCTAATGAATTGTTTTGAATTGTTTCTAGACATGTGCACAGCAAAAATTTTCGTTTATTTCTGTTTCGTTTCTGTTCGTTTATCGTGATTCGTAACGAGTCGCAATTTCGTAAGACGTTAGTGATCGTATTCGTACTCTTTAGTATTTCCGTAACACTCTTTTTTCCGTTTCCGTTTTTTTCTGTTAGTTTATTTTTCGTTGAATCGAGATTAGTATTTTCATTATATTTTGTATTCTGCCGCGTTCGTATTTTTAAAATGATTTTATTCATTCCTTCGTTTTTAGGTTGGTTTAATTTTCGTTGTTTTGCTATTCATATTTTCATTATATTTTCCATCATGCCGCGTTCGTATTTTCGTAAGAAATATATTTTCGTTGCTTTATGATCATTCGTATTTTCGTGTCTAATTTCCTTTGATTGTAAAAACGTACTTTTGTAGATTTTATTGCATTCGTAATTCTGTTAGAATACATTTTACGTTTATTCGACACACTACTCGTCGTAATTTTGTAATTCGTACTTTACTGTGATTGACTTGACTGTCTTAGTTAGCACACACACCCTGTCTAGAATGAAGTCTGACGTAGAAGAAAACTAAAATATGTCAGATATTACAAATACAAATCTAGAAATTAGATGCACTGCAGTCTAACACAGAAAAAGACACAATGAGCCAGGAGGTAATGAGAAAGAAGCTCATTGGGGGAAGGAACAAACCTCTTCAGAGGAAAGGGACAGCGCTCAGTGGCTATTGGTCAATGTCCAGAAATATTTCAGTACTAACGAAAGCTAATTTATATTATTTCGTATTTTCGTTGTTTTCATTTCCGTTTTCCGAAGATTCGTAATTTATTTTTCGTCAGTTTTGATTTTCGTTTTTTATTCTATGTTCGGCATTTCGGTTGTTTTCTTTTCGGTCTTCGTAATATTAGTAAGTTTGCATTTTTGTTCATTTTGTTTTTCGTAATTATTATTTTTTTTGGGTTCGGTATTTTCGTTGTTTCTATGTTTTCGTTTCTTTCTTCTTTCGTATCTTCGTTGTTTTTCATATTCGTTATTTTGAAAATATCGTTATTCGTTATTAATTGCGCTAAACCGTTCGTTCATTCGTATGTTAACGAATCAACTAAAATAACGAAAATTGACGGAAAACGTATTCGTAACTTAAAAAATTGCACATGCCTAATTGTTTCTTTGGGTCTGGTAACCTTGGATTGCACATATCCAACCCTCCAGATTTGACAACACGCCTCTCTCGATTTAGTGCTCCTCTGACGCACACCACGTGGAACTCTTCTTTTCTTTTCCTTTCCTTGTTTTACGTCAAGTTTTTTTCTCTTTTACATAGTTACATAGTTACATAGTTAGTCAGGCTGAAAAAAGACAAAGTCCATCCAGTTCAACCACAAAAAATAAAAATGTTCTCATTCTTCTGCCATTTCTACTCATTTATTCTATATGCCTAGCTGGCCACCAGGCATTGTCCTGGGTGGAATGGTTACGGTGATAGCACCTTTCCTCTTTTTATACTGCATTCTTACCTACAGTGCCTTGCAAAAGTATTCACCCCCCCCCTGGCTTTTTACCTATTTTGTTACAGTACAGACTTGAGTTCAATGTTTTTTTTTATCTGAATTATATGCGATGCATCATAACACAATAGTCTAAGTTGCTGAAGTAAAATTTGATAAATATATACATAAAACTAGGGTTGTTCCGATACCATTTTTTTAGGACCGAGTACTTTTTTTCATGTACTCGCCGATACCGATTACCAAAACTTTTTTTTAAATGTGTCCCCAAATGCAACATGTATCCCCAAATGCAGCCATGTGTCCCCAAATGCAGCCATGTGTCCCCAAATGCAGCCATGTCCCCAAAATGCAGCCTTATCCACAAATGCAGCCTTGTCCCCAAATGCAGCCTTATCCACAAATGCAGCCTTGTCCCCAAATTCAGCCTTTTCCCCAAATGCAGCCATGTCCCCAAATGCAGCCTTGTCCCCAAATGCAGCCTTGTCCCCAATGAGAAAGCCAAGCCCTCCCCCCCTTGTCCGAGCACTTTGATAGACACATCACCCATCCAATCCTGGGATGGGTGATGTGTCTATCAAAGTGCCCAGACAAGGGGGAGGGGCTATATATGACGAGGCGTGGCAGGGAACACACAGCTATTCAAATGAAAGCTGTAATGTTCCTCGCACTGATCAACTAGATGGCGGCGGCGGGGGGGGGGCTTGGCTTTCTGTTTTGGGACTAGACAGCGGCAGCAGCTCTCTCTGCCCGCTCTCCGCCTCCTCTCCGCCCGCTCTCCGCCCCCTCTCCACCCGCTCTCTGGGAAAAAAAAGTATCGGTGAAGCATCTGGAGCATTTGCGCGAGTACAAGTACTCGTGCAAATGCTCAGTATCGGTCCCGATACCAATACTAGTATCGGTATCGGAACAACCCTATATAAAACTATTTTTCAGAAATAAAAAAATGATAATTGCCATGTGTGTATGTATTCACCCCCTTTGTTATGAAGCCCATTAAAAGCTCTGGTGCAACCAATTACCTTCAGAAGTCACATAATTAGTGAAATGATGTCCACATGTGTGCAATAAAAGTGTCACATGATCTGTCATTACATATACGCACCTTTTTGAAAGGCCTCAGAGGCTGCAACATCTAAGCAAGAGGAACCACTAACCAAACACTGCCTCTGGTCTTCAGACCAAGGAACTCTCCAA
Source organism: Rana temporaria (assembly GCF_905171775.1). Lineage (NCBI taxonomy): Eukaryota > Metazoa > Chordata > Amphibia > Anura > Ranidae > Rana > Rana temporaria. Next base: position 123,158,552 of record NC_053494.1, on the reverse strand, counting down.
ACAAGTAAGGGACAATGTTGTTGAGAAGTACAAGTCAGGGTTAGGTTATAAAAAAAAAAAAAGCTTATAGAGGCTTATTCAAAGCGACTTGGAGCTGTGATAGCCGAAAAAGGTGGCTCTACAAAGTATTGACTTTAGGGGGGAGAATAGTTATGCGCATTGACTTTTTCTGTCATTTTGTCCTATTTGTTGTTTGCTTCACAATAAAAAAAAAATCTTCAAAGCTGTGGGCATGTAAATCAAATTAAAATTAAATGATGCAAATCCTCAAACAATCCATGTTAATTCCAGGTTGTGAGGTAACAAAACGCGAAAAAAAGGCCAAGGGGGTGAATACTTTTGCACGGCACTGTACATGTATCTAAAGACAATAAGTTCTTATTTCTAGTTGTATTCAGCTGTATATTTGGATAATTCTTTATAAACTGTAGTAAGAATCTCCAAGTCGCATTGGCTAGTGACTTTAGGATCTTTATTGTTGTGAGGTGCCGAGCATTGAACATATCCTCCTGACTTGTTCTTGATCAACATACAATATAAACATCTAATTGTTGTTGGATTGAATATTAATAAAATCCTTTGCAAAAGAAAACTGGTCTGTTCAGGCCACTGGTACAATCTATACAGTAGTTTCAATAATCCATGGGGTCATTGGTTATCCATGGAAAAATAACATCCTATTTAGCTACTATAAAGAACTGACCCCTTTGCAGCACTGTCACCTAAAAGAAGAGAGTGAGCCGCGTACACACGATCGGTCAAAGCGAATGAAAACGGACTGAAGGTCTGTTTTCATCGGTCCAAACCGATCGTGTGTGCACCCCATCGGTCAGTTAACCTTCGGTCAAAAAATTTAGAACTTGCTTTAAAATTTAACCGATGGACTCATAACCGATAGGTCAAAACCGATGGTTAGTATGCAAAAGCATTGGTTAAAAACCTGCGCATGCTCAGAATCAAGTCGACGCATGCTTGGAAGCATTGAACTTAGTTTTTTTCTGCACGTCGTTGTGTTTTACGTCACCGCGTTCTGACACGATGTTTTTTTTAACTGATGGTGTGTAGGCACATCAGACCATCAGTCAGCTACATCGGTTAACCGATGACGACAACGGTCCTTCGGACCGTTCTCATCGGATGGACCGTTCTCTTTGGATGGACCGATCGTGTGTACGCGCAAGGCCAGCTTTAGGTGTTCAGGCGCCCTGTGCGAGCTAATCCTGTGGCGCCCACCCATCTTCACCCCTTGCCCCCTGGTCACCTAAACATACACAAAGAGGCTGTCCGGGGCCCCTCTATCCTCTGCCGGGAGCCTGGGAGGGACAATGAGGAGGAAGAGGTGAGGCAAGAGTCAGCGGAGCCCTTAGGTGGCAGTGCACCCTAGGAGGCTGCCTTCCTAATACGCCTAGTGGTAGCACCGACCGCCTGGCCCTGCTGCGACTCACATTTTGCGAGCTGCGATGGCCGCACGGCGCCCCTGTTGCCCATGGCGCCCCTGTTGCCCATGGCGCCCTGTGCAGCCGCACAGCTCGCACACCCCAAAGGCCGGCCCTGTGTACGCGGCCTTAGGTACATTCTTCTCCATTCTGATATCAGGTCATTTCTTCTCTTCCAGTGGCTGAGCCAAGCAGTGGGGGACTAAACAAGTCTGTTGCTTTGCCCAACGTGAGCAAAGCAGGTTTACTTAAATGTACAATGAAGCAGTGCATCAGCTAGTGTTGCACCATTCAGCTCTATACACTCTTGTTGTCAAAGAGCATTTTGTCAATGTTACAAGCATGAACTAAGCTGACCATTTTAGTACCCATATGTATGAATCCAAGGGGGGCATGTTTAATGCAATGTACGCTTAGTTTAGCAGCTAATAGAGTCAATTTAAAATGGAGAATATATTTCTTAAGAACGTATTTGAATTATGTTACCACATTGGATTGCATTGTGGGGATATATTCCATGAATGAATTCTGAATATACCAGTTTTTCATTGTAAAAATGTAATTCTCTCTTGAATGCATTAAAAGGGCTTTAGCATCATTATTTTCTATTGATGTCACTCAATATTCCATTCATTATATAATGTAATTGAAATATTTATTCAAAAGGCACACTGTCATGGATCTATTAAAGTTATACATTATGCATTCAGATGTAGATTGCTCTGAAGCTACAAACATCAATATTCTTGCTGTTATACTGTGCAACACACACACACACACAGCACAATGGCTTTAAAAGTGAGATTTTTATGCATGCATATTATATATGAAAGATAGCAAATATTTATTGCATGTCTGCATATAATCTCTAACCAATGTTCTTTAACCGCTTAAGGACCGCCGCGTGCCTATTTACGTCGACAGAATGGCATGGACAGGCATATGGGCGTACAGGTACTTCCCCTTTAAGATGCCGCCGTGTGGTCGCACGCGCCACGCCGCGAGCTCTGTGAGCCCAATCATGGTTCCGCTAACTTGATCGTCGCGGGGATACCCGCGATTGTCTCACGGAGAGATAGAGCAGGGAGATGCTAATGTAAACAAGCATCTCCCCGCTCTGCCTAGTGACAATCACACTGATCTCCGCTCTGTGTAATCGGTGTCATGTCACACACAGCCCATCCCCCCTACAGTAAGCATCACTCACCAGGTCATATTTAACCCCTACAGCGCCACCTAGTGGTTAACCCCTTAACTGCCAGTGTAATTTTTACAGGAATCTGTGCATTACTTTTATAGCACTGATCGCTGTAAAAATAACAAATGGTGTCAAAAGTGTCCGATGTGTCCGCCATAATGTTGCAGTCACAATAAAAATCGCTAATCGCCGCCATTACTAGTAAAAAAAAAATTATTAATAAAAATGCCATAAAACTATCCCCTATTTTGTAGGCGCTATAACTTTCGCAAACCAATCAATAAACGCTTATTGCGATTTTTTTTTTTACCAAAAATATGTAGAAGAATACATATTGGCCTAAACTGAGGAAAAAAAAACGTTTTTTATATATTTTTTGGGGATATTTATTATAGCAAAAAGTAAAAAATATTGATTTTTTTTCAAAATTATCGCTCTATTTTTGTTTATATCGCAAAATATAAAAACCGCAGAGGTGATCAAATACCACCAAAAGAAAGCTCCATTTGTGGGGGAAAAAAGGACGTCAATTTTGTTTGGGAGCCATGTTGTACAACCGAGCAATTGTCAGTTAAAGTGACGCAGTGCCGAATCACAAAAAGTGACCTGGTCTTTGACCAGAGAAATGGTCCGGGGCTCAAGTGGTTAAGCTAATGCCAGTCAGGGGGTGGGGGGATTGCTTTTGACTTAATTAGCACTTCAGTATTTAAAGTTAGCATTTCACAGACCTCAGAAATCCAAAGTATATGATGAAAAATACAAATCACAGGTTACTGCCAATGAAAAACGATGTAAAAAAAGCAAATGCAGACATTAAATACAAACATTGGACTTTTCCTGTAAAACTCAAACTTAGCCCTTCCTTATTAAAGCGGAGTTCCGCCCAAAAATGGAACTTCTGCTTTAAGTGCTTTAAGTGCAGGATGAATCTGGCCCCTTTTAGGACGCTGAATGCCTGAATTACAGCGGCAGGCGTGTATTTATGAAGCACCTGATTAAAGCCATAGGCTCTAATAGGCTTCAAAATATGTGGGCTTGTGGGGCAGAGCATTGCGCTACAAGCCCATCCAGGTGTTACAAAGGTGAATTAATATTTGCTGTTGTAACACTGATGCTCAATCCAGCCAATCAGACGCAGGTCTGAGACCTTGTTTTCTGATTGGCCAAAAAGAGAAGACTCCCGATTGGCCACCGAGAAGGAGGAAACGGAAGCCAGAACCGACGCTTGTGGAGACTGGAGAGCAGGGGAACGGAAAGCCGTGCCATCGTCGAGAGCCTGGGAAAAACGCTGATGGGGTAAGTGCACCAGACCTGCCCGCTGGCTGACCGACTGGGTGGGGGGGGATTACTCTTTGCGGCCCCCCAAAAAAAATTACCACCGGCCACCACTGGTTTCACTTTATTTAATCAAGGCAAGTCCCTCTCATTGACGATATGTTCAGTACACATCAGCCCCAGATTCACAAAGCACTTACGCTGACATATCTCGAGATACACCGCGTAAGTGCAAATATACGCCATTGTATCTATGCGCCGTGCCCACAAACTGAGATACGCCTAAAAATAGGCTTCATCCGACCAACGTAACTTGCCTACGCCGGCGTATCGCGAGCGCATATTTAAGCTGGACGCATGTGGCACTCCCATTGATTTCCTATTCAAATATGGAAATGAGGGAGATACGTCGATTCACAAACGTATTTGCGCCAGACGGTTTGCGTAAGTCGTACGTCCGGCGTAAAGTTATTCCCCATATATGAGGCGCAACCCATGCAAAGGTATGGACCAGGGAACACAAGCCATCGTATCTTTTGTCGTTTACGCTGTACGTGAATATGACTAGGCGTAGGTTACGTTCACGTCGTAGGCAGTGATCCGGCGTATCTTAGGGAGTAGTTCCGACGTGATTCTGAGCATGCGCACTGGATGCGTCCACGGGATGGCGCAAGCGCCGTTGGTTATTCGTATCTTTATGACGCTCGGCCCATCATTTGAATGGGGTCACGCCTCATTTGCATGGCTCACGCCCACTTCCACTTACGATGACTTACGCCTAAGGAACCCAGTGCAGATTTGGTGGCAAGTGCTTTGTGAATTCGGTGCTTGCCTCTCTGCGCTGCGTCGGCGTAGCGTAAAGAAGATACGCTACGGCGGCATAAATATGCGCTGATGTATGTGAATCCGGGCCCCCATGTACTTACTACTGTGATCCTGACAGGAACGCCTACTCAGCAGCGCTGGCAGTGGCGGGTGCTTCTGCAGATTTTCTGGGACAGCTGCTCCACCCCGCTCCGCTCCTCACTAGATAAAACTGATCATTGTATTTTGACAGTGGAGAAGTCAAAGGGGGGATTCCTCCATCCACCTAGTTTAAAGCGGTAGTTCACCCTCCTTAAGAACAATGCAGCATACAATCCGGCATAGTAGCGCGAGCTACACTATGCCGGTCTTAATTTTTTTATCCCGGTACTCACGGTTATATCGTGCATTGACGATTCTGTCTGCCGCGGGGAATGGGCGTTCCTAGCAAGAGGGAGGGTGATTGACGGCCGGCTCTGGCACGTCACGCTCCCCGAAGACAGCCGGAGTAGGTCTCGGCTCTTCACGGCGCCTGCGCACAGGCTATGCGCAGGCGTCGTGAAGAGCCAAGCCTATTTCGGCTATTTCCGGAGAAGCGTGACGTGCCACGGCCGGCCGTCAATCACCTTCCCTGTCCATAGGAACGCCCATTCCCCAGAATCTTCTATGTAGGATATAACGGTGAGTACGGGGAAAAAAAAATTAAGACCGGCATAGTGTAGCTCCCGCTACTATGCCGGATTTAATGCTAGAGGGAAACATTTTTTTTTTTTTTTTTTTTTTATATAGGGTGAACCCCCGCTTTAAGTGTATGCAGGGAAACATTACAAACACATACTAAAGGTGAGGATACACTATACAATCTGATTTTTCAAACTCTGCACAATCTCCTTTAGATTTATCATAACTTTGTAATATGGTGACTTGACTCCAAGGGGTAAGGACGAACTGATGGGCTCCCGGGGTGGACTGGGGGCACTGGATGGTAGCTGACACCCCCCTTCTTTTTTTCCCCTCCACCCCCTCCTCCTCCCTGTCTTTCTTTCCCCTTTCCTAGCTTCTTTTCCCCTTTGTAGCTTGACCTCTAGGGTCATATTTACTCTGTTAACAATCTGAGTTAACACAGTGATAACCGTCAAAAATTGTGCGGGATGCGGAGACTTCCTAGAACCCAAACCCAATGTCTGGACAGCTATATATATGTCTATAACAGTGTGGACAATGTAATGTCCACGCATTTGGTCTTGTACATTGAACATGTGTGTCCTGTGCAGGGTTCTCTTTTATCAGCATGGGAATGTACGGGCATTGTGTGCATATCACTGTGCCAGTGTTCCATTCATTCCTAGTGGAACCCACACCTGTGTGTCATATTAGAATACAGAGGCAGCCCCATGTCCCAGTGGAAATGAATGGGGTGCTGGTATGGGGTTACGCAAAACCCTTTGTACCCCGTGCTGACAAAAGACAGCACTGCATGGGAGACACAGTGTTTGCACCTCTTGTGAATGTGCATGTACGGAAAATAGAATCTAAAAGAATAGTTGTCTCCACAGTCATATCAGTGTAAGTCACCTGTAAGTGTTACCTGCCAGCCTCAGCAGCACAGATACAGAGGAGAGAAGACCAGTCAGTTTGCAGTAGAACTGGAGAGGAGAGGGTCCAAGGGAAAGGGCACAGGAGGGAAGGGGTCATGTCACACGGACATCGGGACACCGAAAGAGAAAGTAGAAGTGAGAGAAATGACTGGAGAGGGGAGGGAGGAGCCACTGTTCAGGCAATCACAAAAGCATTGATAGCCGATGCCTTCCCAACCTCATGTGCTCCTAGTATAGTGCACCGTGCAGGCAGAGGGTGGGTGCTATGATCTATTCTAGCCTACATGCAGGAACAAAGCCACTCTCTGTCTTCTGTGTTGCATTCGGCACTGCAGCATATTCTTTACTGGGCATGGTTGAACCCAGCAAACTGCTGCCTTTTCCCACATTACCCTCCTTTCCCCCCCTACTAGTCCCAGCTCTGCCCGCACCCTTCCACTACCCAGCAGGACAATATGCGAGTATGACACTGCATGCTAGAGGGAGGTAAGTGTTAATAATGATGTGCTCGCCTCTAGACACAGACAGCAGTGTAGTGATCCTTACACCGCACTCTTAAGGACAAAGTGATAGTCTGCTCCTGTTGTGCGGCCGCCCCTCCCAGATTGCCGCCTGGGACCAATGGACCCACTAGGACCCATGGTAGGGACGGCCCTGTATTCAGGCATTATTTACTTATCCCAAAGTTTGACTTTAAGAACATGGCATGCATATTTTTCACCTATTTGGTCTTCTGCTTTGACATTTCAGTTTCAAACAATATGACAAGACATTGGAGGTTTTCTTAAAATCTCATGCACAATTTTAACCTAGAAGGTACTGTGGTGCTTACCCTTGAAATGGTCAGTAATGTATGGGTTTCCTGATCCTCCTGATGATAACAACCCCTCTGGCAATGCCACGCCCTCTGCATACCCAATGAGGCAACAGCAAAAAAAATTGCAATAGCAATAAATGGTAACAAAATACAACAAAATTGTACAATACAACAAACAATGCGAAATACCAAGTAATGTTGGACCCACTCCTCTCCAGGTACCTGAATCCTACATCTAGGGGGGTTCTAACTAAAGACAATACTTGCCTAGAGGCTGAAAGGTCCTAGATTCTGTCCAAAACCCCTCCTACTGACCTACTGTGCCTTGAAAAAGTATTCATAGCCCTTGAAATTTTCCACAGTCATATAGTCAATACTTTGTAGAACCACCTTTCGCTGTAATTAGAGCTGCAAGTCTTTTTGGCTATGTCTCTATCAGCTTTGCACATCTAGAGAATGACATTTTTGCCCATTTTCCTTTGAAATTTGGTTTTAGAGCGTCCATAAACAGCAATTTTAAAATCAATTTTAAAATCTGGCTGTATGTTGAGGGTCATTGTCCTGCTGGAAGGTGAACCTCTGCCTCAGTCTCAAGTCTTTTGAAGACTCTAAGGCCTCGTACACATGACTGAACATGTCTGCTGAAACTGGTCCGCGGACCAGTTTCCGCGGACATGTTCGGTCGTGCGCAGGGCCGACCAGACAATTTTCCTGCCGACCGGACAGGTTTCCAGCGGACAAATGTTTCTTAGCATGCTAAGAAACATGTCCGCTGGAAGCCTGTCCATCGGACATGTCCGACAGTCAGTACGACTCACCGGACATGTCCGCTGGCCCGAGAACCCGCGCATGGCGTCAAAGTGATTCGACGCATGCGTGGAAGCATTGAACTTCCGGGTTCGCGCCACGTCACGTCGCCGCCACGTCACCGGCTGTCTGTCCGCGTGGATTTTGGTTTGATGGTGTGTACAACCATCAGACCAAGACCGTTTTCATCGGACATGTCTGCTCGTCTGTACGAGGCCTAACAGGTTTTCTTCTAAGATTGCCCTGTATTTGGCTCCATTCATCTTGCCACAACTCTGACCAGCTTCCCTGTCCCTGCTGAAGAAAAGAATCCCCACAACATGATGCTGCCACCACCATGTTTTGCGGTGGGGATGGTGTGTTCAGGGTGATGTGCAGTGTTAGTTTTACGCCACACATAGCATTTTGTTTTTAGGCCAAAAAGTACAATTTTGGTCTCATCTGACCAGAGCACCTTCTTCCACATATTTACTGTGTCTCCCACATGGCTTCTCACAAACTGGACTTCTTATAGCTTTCTTTCAACAATGGTTTTCTTCTTGCCACTCTTCCATAAGAGCAAGATTTGTGGATCTCTGCAGCTCCTCCAGAATTACCATGGGCATCTCGGCTGCTTCTCTAATTAATGCTCTTCTTGCCCAGCCTGTCAGTTTAGGTGGACAGTTATGTCTTGGCAGGGTTGCAGTTGTGCCATTATCTTTCCATTTTCGGATGATGAATTGAACAGTGCTCTGTGAGATGTTCAAAACTTGGGATACTTTTTTATAACCAAATCCTGCTTTTAACTTCTCCACAACATTATGCCTGACCTATCTGGTGTTTACCTTTACCATCATGATGTTGTTTGTTCACTAAGGTTCTCTAACAAACCTCTGAGGGCTTCACAGAACAGCTGTATTTTTACTGAGATTAATTTACACACGGGTGAACTCTATTTACTAATTAGATGACTTCTGAAGGTAATTGGTTCCACTAGATTTTAGTTAAGGGTATCAGAGTAAAGGGAAGATGAATACAAATGCACACCACACCTTTCAGATATTTATTTGTAAAAAAAAAAAAAAAAACTGTTTAGCATTTTGCTTCCACTTTACAATTGTGTGCCATTTTGTGTTGGTCTATCACATAAAATCCTAATAAAATACAATTACGTTATTGATTTAAACTAGGGCTGTCACTGATTAAATTTTTTGTGTTCGATTAATCGATTTTTTTTTAATCGATTAATCGACTAATTTTGATTAATTATAACGCACATATAGATCCAACTACTTTTAGCTGATCTCCTTGCAGGCTGATTCCCAGTGCAGCTACCAACAACTGGAAAAATGGATAGCAGGATACAAAAAACCACACAAAGGCAGCGCTCGATGGGAATAGCATTAAAACTTTTATAGTCTTCAAGTAGGTAACAAAAACAATTTTGCACTGGAGATAAAATTGATGTAGCTACATAAACTGTAAAAATGAGTAATACCAAACTGTAGCAAAAGCAGTCAAAAAAACATGTAGCTAAGTATGATATACTAGTATAAAAATGCGTACAACGATACCACTGCTGAATCCAGATGAGGAGAGGTTAACATCAGTCCGTCGGCATGTAGATGTCCCATGAAGGGAACTATCACAACTCCCAGTGGATGGTTTTAGAATCACAGGTTGATAGAGGTAAGTGATAGAGGGAAGTGTAACAGCCCTTGCGTGTGGCAGATAGTAAGGTCCCGCCGGCATGCAGATATGAAGGCACAGCAAAGGAGCCCTTCAGATGGACACGGCAAGCCCCGCCGGTATCCGTGATGTCACTGGATCTCCGACGGAACTCCCTGAAGACCCGGAAGAGGTGAGTACCAATCAAAAGAATTTTGATCGATCAAAAAAATTAAAGATTAAATCGATGAATTAATAGTTAATTTCCACAGCCCTAATTTAAACATGCAAAAATTTGAAAATTTTCAAGCGGTATGAATATTTTTTCAAGGCACTGTAATACTAAATGTTGGGGCCCTTAAGTGCTTGGATGAATGTTTTTCCTACAGTAAATATCCCGTTAGGTACCAAATTAGGCTGGCACTGTTCCTTTCAAAGAAGAATAATAGGTTTGTGGTCAGCGGCCTCTGACCACAACTATGCAGTCTGTTGTGAAGCCTCCTCCCATCTCTGGAGTACGGAACTCTGGATGTTCAAGAGGTGCTTCCTGTGGAATCCGTTGCATTGGCAGCAACTCTGGAGGCTGTAGCAATGATCTCTTTTGAAGCCAGTAACAACCCATTCGTCCAAATTGCTGAGTCTCTCACACAGCAGCGGTTTCCAAGCAAATAATGCAGCAGTTTCACTCTAACATAGTGGTTAACATTGGTGACAAGCAGCATCTCCTCTCACTCATCATAAGAGACTGCCCCAAGACGTGGCTGCCTCGTCCCTTTCCTCCTCTCCGCTGAACACTGTTCTCCTGAGACTTGTAGTCTCATACAGTTCTCCACTTAATAAAGGCTGTCTCCTACAGGCTACATCCCCACAGTTCTAAGTGGCTCCCAGCAGTCTTTCACAGTTCTCTGGATTGGTTATTTCCCTTAACAGACTGTGTCCCCTGTATCCTAGGAGGCGTGAGGTGCTCTCCTTGGGCAACTGTGGCTGCAAATACAACCCCATCACAGTGCCTGTGTCCTCCTCTTCCCTCTTTCTCCATACAAAGCTGCTCCACTCGCAGCAAGAGAAAGGGAAAGGACAGCTGCATTGTGAGGGCAGCAGTGACAGCCCAGCCTGTGTAGCTGTTTTCTGGGGAGTGCCATGGACCAGGGCTACAGAACACTAGTTTTACATTGAATTAAACTGAACTCAAATGTGTTTTGCACATGACTGGCCTTGATGGACCCAACTTATCAACACACCTGAGTGTTCAAAGGAGTATTTTAATTAGACAAATGATACACAGCAAAGAAAAATTGAATAAACAGCAGTCAAACCACAGTAACAACAATTGATGGATAAAGATATCAAAAAGCACAACGATAAAATGAGCTAGTCACGGTCACCATAGAATTTTGGAATGCTCTCAGTTCTCAAAGTCTCTGAGCTACAGTAATGCTCTAACTATAGGGTTGTAGCACTCTGAGGCCTAACTAGGGCCTCCCTTCCTATTCCACTGGCCAGTGCTTGACATAGGGCCCCAAAGTCCTTGTGAGAATGCTTACCCCACAGACTGGAGTAATTGTATTCCTCGGGAGGGCAAATCCCCCAAAAATAAAGTTCACCTAAGGATAGAGTCAAGAGGACAGTTTCTCAGGCAGAGGCAGGGCCGTCTTAATACCATCATGGGTCCCTGGACAAAGTAATGCTCTGGGGCCCCTACAATGATGACAGTGCAGGTAAACAGACATCAAGTAGGTAGTAGGCAGACTGCCCCCCCTGTGTATCTATCACTTTTAGTCAGTGGCGGCTGGTGAAGTTTTAGGATGGGGGGGGCGCAATACCCCGCCCTTCCACATTTGGTCCCTCCCACTTCTCATAAGCCACACCCCTTATAGAATCCACCACTCCGTCCCCTGTATTCCACTTGCTTCCACTCAATGTCAGGTGTATACAGCTCAGCGTCACAGCACAGAGTATATAGCCCCAGCATCACAAATCATGGTATATAGTGCAGCCTTACAGATCGGTGCAAACAAACTAAAATATGACACTGTTAGTAATGAAGGACTCTAAATGGGCAGGAGATTACCAGAGACTGCGGACATACTGCAGGAGATTATAAGAAACTGCGGACATACTGCACAGGATTACCAGAGACTGCGGACATACTGCAGAAGATTACCAGAGACTGCGGACATACTGCAGAAGATTACCAGAGACTGCGGACATACTGCAGGAGATTACCAGAGACTGCAGACATACTGCAAAAGATTACCAGAGACTGCGGACATACTACACAAGATTACCAGAGACTGCGGACATACTGCAGGAGATTACCAGAGACTGCGGACATACTGCACAAGATTACCAGAGACTGCGGACATACTGCACAAGATTACCAGAGACTGCAGGAATTACTTGTCCTGCGACTTGGGACTTAAATGTTGCATGACAAGTCGTACCCCATGATTTCCAATGAGAACCGTTCATATCTGTGCGACTTCAAAGTAGTCCCTGCATTACTTTGGTCCCACTTTGATGCAACTTGAGGTCCATAGACCTCCAGAATACACAGGCATTGCTTTAAGTCACATCAAAATTGCAGTAGAATTGTGCAACTTTCAGACTGCATTAGCCTGAAAGTCGCAAGATTCTGCCACAATCTTTTGGTGCGATTTTGCAGCGACTTGAAGCAATGCCTATGTATTCTGGAGGTCTATGGACCTCAAGTCACATCAAGGTGGGACAAAAGTAATGCAGGGACTACTTCAAAGTTGCACAGATATGAACAGTTCTCATTGGAAATCATCGGGTCCAACTCATCCTGCAACTTTCCAGTCCCAAGTCGCAGGACAATTTGCAAGCGGGGGGTGGTGTGGTGTTGACGGACGATATTTTCCCTGCACATTAAGTATAAAAAAAGTTTTTTTTTTAATAACTGGGGGGGTGGTCTGGTGGGGTAGTGTTACCGGCCGCTATTTGTGCTGTAATGAATTTTTACATAGAAAAGAAATGTTGTTAATAAGTGGGTAAATGAATTATAAAAAAAGCCGGTTATTGAAAAAAACTTTTTTTATAATTCATTTACACACTTATTAACAACATTTCTTTTCTATGTAAAAATTCATTACAGCACAAATAGCGGCCGGTAACACTACCCCACCAGACCACCCCCCCAGTTATTACAAAAAAACTTTTTTTATACTTATTGCTAAATTGAATCAAATCTAAAAAATAAACTGTTAATAAGCTTAATATATTTAACTAATATTAAATCTAAAAAAAAAAACATTGATTCATTGATTGGGGGGGGGGGGGGTTGTTGCCTGGCATTATTTTTGCTGAATATTAAATATAAAATATAAAAAAAAATATATTAAAAAAAAATTGGATTAAGCAGGGGGGGGGGGGGGTAGAGATTGGACGCCAGCCGCCGAATATTATATTTTTTATTAAATATTATATTTTTTTTAAATAAGCGAGGGGTGGGGGGGGGTCGCCAAATATTAAATAAAAAAAAGACTTTGAATAAGCGGGGGGGTGCCGACGGCCGAATAAGAAAAACGTTGTGGAAATCACGGGGGAGGTTAGAAGCTGCTGTATAAGCTGGTGGGGTGTTGTGGAGTGGCCGCCGATGCTTACAGACAGGCAGACTTACCTGTTCCTCGGTCGGGCGCACTGAGCTCGAGCTGTTCCGACGTCACTTCCTGTTTTTCGAGTGACGTCGGAACGAGCACAGAGACGGGCGGGTGCACACGGAAAGTGTATGCACCCGCCCGGCCATAACAATACACTCCATCGCGCCAGAAGCAAGTGGCGCGATGGAGAACGCCACAAAGCCTTTTTTTTTTTTGCCAATGTAGCGCCGCGTCTGCAATCCCGTGATTGCACAGACGTGGCGCTACTCCTACAGCACTGTGCCGGCGTCCGGCGCGCGGACACAGTGCACATAAGGCCCTTTTTTGGAATTTTTTTTTCTTAAAGGGACAGATTTAATTTTTTTTTTTTTTTTTTTTTTTTTTACTGACTGGGGGATGGGGGGCGGCGCCCGGGCGCCCCTATGGACGGGCCTCCACTGCTTTTAGTGCCATCATGGGGCCCCCAATTTTGTGGCAGTGTGGGCTCAAGAACCAGCTGCTTTGGGGAAAGTGCAGGGGCCCCCCATGCAACTGGGGCCCCTGGGCAGTGCCCATGTGTGCCCTCTCATTAAGACAGCCCTGGGCAGAGGTACACAAACAGGTGGCCGACAGGCCTCTCACTACCCTGAAGTCCCTTCTGCTGGTACCTCTTTTTCTCTTGGGGGTAAAACAAACTGGTATGGCACTCGAAACAGCATCTCTTGAACAAGCTGAGACAGCCAATCTGAAACAGCGATCGGGAACGGCAAGTCTCTTTATCAGCAGCAGTCCCCTCAGGTCTGCCACATGGCACATGGTTCCTAAGGACAGCTCTCTGCAGCCAAATCCTTACTCAAGCAGCCATTAGTAGCAGTAGTTTCTCAGCAGATCAGAAAAGAACAGTAATTACAGACACTGATACACAGACTTTCCACAGTTTATGTTCTTCTGCAGTGTGGTCTCAAGCAGCAGCAACCTGTAGTTCCATAGCACAACTGTCTTCTTGCTCCTAGACTTGTGGTGTGTCCATTCTTCAGAAGCACACTCCAAGGCAGCTGCAGCTTGTGGAAACCAGGTGCCTCTCTGCCACTCTTAAAGGATCACTAAAGATATATATATGTATATATATATATATATATATATATATATATATATATATATATATATATATATATATATATATATATATATATACAGTACAGACCAAAAGGTTGGACACACCTTCTCATTCCAAGAGTTTTCTTTATTTTCATGACTATGAAAATTGTAGATTCACACTGAAGGCATCAAAACTATGAATTAACACATGTGGAATTATACATAACAAAAAAGTGTGAAACAACTGAAAATATATTTCATATTCTAGGTTCTTCAAAGTAGCCACCTTTTGCTTTGATTACTGATTGGCACACTCTTGGCATTCTCTTGATGAGCTTCAAGAGATAGTCACCTGGCGCAGCACCCCATCACTCTCCTTCTTGGTCCAATAGCCCTTACACAGCCTGGATGTGTGTTTGGGGTCATTGTCCTGTTGAAAAATAAATGATGGTCCAACTAAACGCAAACCAGATGGAATAGCATGCCGCTGCAAGGTGCTGTGGTAGCCATGCTGGTTCAGTATGCCTTCAATTTTGAATAAATCCCCAACAGTGTCACCAGCAAAGCACCCCCACACCATCACACCTCCTCCTCCATGCTTCACGGTGGGAACCAGGCATGTAGAGTCCATCCGTTCACCTTTTCTGCGTCGCACAAAGACACGGGGGTTGGAACCAAAGATCTCAAGTTTGGACTCATCAGACTAAAGCACAGATTTCCACTGGTCTAATGTCCATTCCTTGTGTTCTTTAGCCCAAACAAGTCTCTTCTGCTTGTTGCCTTTCTTTAGCAGTGGTTTCCTAGCAGATATTCTGCCATGAAGGCCTGATTCACACAGTCTCCTCTTACCAGTTCTAGAGATGTGTCTGCTGCAAAAGGTGGCTACTTTGAAGAACCTAGAATATGAAATATATTTTCAGTTGTTTCACACTTTTTTGTTATGTATAATTCCACATGTGTTAATTCATAGTTTTGATGCCTTCAGTGTGAATCTACAATTTTCATACTTACCTCCACTGTGCAGCTTGTTTTGCACAGAGTGGCCCCGAACCTGGTCTTCTGGGGTCCCTCGGCAGCTGTCTCGGCTCCCCCCGCAAGGACTCAACACCTCCATGCGAGCATGCGAGCATGGTGTTGAGTTCTTGCGGGCGCGCTCCCGTGATACAGCCGACGGCCATAACCGCTCACTGTATCAATCAGCCCTGCCCCCTGGTGCGCCGCGTCATTGGATGTGATTGACAGCATTGCGAGCCAATGGCTGCGCTGCTTTCATTCCATCCACTGTAACCAATCAACGGCCAGGTTGAGTGGCGAACAGGATGTCGGGGGCGAACGCGGGACTTTCGAGGGGTCAGGTAAGTATAACGGGGGGCTGGGGGGGCCGGTATTGTCGGATGTCTTTTCACCTTAATGCATAGAATGCATTAAGGTGAAAAAACGTTTACCTTTACAACGCCTTTAAGCTCTTCTCCCTCCCTCAGCTCGCCCATCCAAAAACCTTTTCCTTTTCCTCCAGCAACTTGAGGGATGTAGTTCTTATCTAAATACCTGGACTGTGGTTTCCTATGGACTACATTCCCCAGCTGTTCCTGTGCCCACTCTGCCATGAATTTTGGGGTGGGGTCCTCTGCCTGCTGTAGCACTTCCTGGTTTCCGATGGCGTGCGTTCCAGCACGCTAACACGCCGGCTAGAGGCACACATGCTGCACGGGGAGGACAGTGAAACATCTCCAGAACGACTCCTGTCCCCCAACACAGGAGGAGAACAGGTAGGGACTATTCTAATATGTCTTGGCCATTTGGAGGGTGCCTGTGGTTTTGGGTACTGTGATCACCTGTTTATGTATAGGTGGGTCTTGAGTTTCCAGCCGCTTGTCGTGCACTGACAGGGAGACTGAGGTTTGTACAGAGGTGCGCAGATTGCTCTGTCACTATCTGTCCTTCTCAGCTGTGGCATTCTGGGTTGGCAGTTGAGTTAGGGAATGCCCCGCGATAGGGGTGGGACTTGCAGTCTTTGGCCAGTAGCGTCGGGTGACACCCACACATACACACATGCACCCAAATAAAAGTAGGACACGCAGTAGGAGAGAGGTATAACGGGCTATCCAGGTTTTGAAGAAGGGGGTACGCCCCAGAAACGCGTCAGCCGTTCAGATGTCTGAAGTTCCACTGGCAGGTGGCGCGAGGCCCAGTCCAGTTGTCTGAAAAGCGCATACTTACGATTGTCTTGTGAGTAGGACCATTGCTTTTTATTCTGTTTTAATTAACAATTTTAAGTGGTAATGCACAAGGTCGGTGCCCCCTCCTTTTCTTTTCTGTTTCGTTTTAGCCATATGAACACCCTTTGTTCTGTGGAGGGCTGCAAGACTGCTGATTTTTGCCGTTAGACTACACTGCTGTACCCGGTTTGGCGAAACACCAGAGCGCAGGAGGTTTTGTGCTTTTGCTGTAGCGGCCCTTCACACTTCTCCTCTGACTCTCCCTACATTCCTACAGTATGCAGGAAAACAAAGTCCAATCTGCAGCACTTCAATATTTTTTTTTTAATTGTCATAATGCTCAGCACAGTGTATCATAAACAATTGTCAACTGGTTTAAATCAGTGTTTCTCAGCTTCAGTCCTCAAGGCGCCCCAACAGGTCATGTTTTCAGGCTTTCCATTATTTTACACAGGTGATTTGATCAGTTTCACTGCCTTAGTAATTACCACAGCCGTTTCGTCTGAGGGAAATCCTGAAAACATGACCCGTTGGAGCACCTGGAGGACTGGAGTTGAGAAACACAGGTTTAAATAATACTTTTCACCTTTTTTCATCCTTTGTTGCAGCTTAGTGTCACTGACCTTCTGCAGCCTTTCAGCCACTTCCTGTCTATGTGCATGTACTCCAGTGATGGCTGCATAGCATTTTTCGGTGCAGTTTTTATTTATGATAACAGTGGACCATACCTGTGTAAAGTGTATTTGAACAGCCACATTGGTGGTTATTTACTAAGACTGGAGTGTGCAAAATCTGGTGTATAGAAACCAAGTAGCTTCCAAATTGTATTGCCAAAGCTTAATTAAAAAGGCTGAAGTTGGAATCTAAATGGCTACAGTGCTCAGCTGCGCCAGATTCAGAGTGCACCAGTTTTAGTAAATCTCATGTTGTCTCATATGGAAGCCTGTGGCAGGGTGACAATAGAAGCACAGTTGGGAGACATTGAACGAAGTGTTTTCACTTTATAGCAAGAAGTGCTTTGGGACTTTTATGGCAGGTTCGCCACATACTATTTTAATGAAAACTGCAAATTTCTAAAATTTTGAAAATTACGTTTTAAATTACTTTAAAGTGTTAAAACTTTATGGGATTTTAGTGTTTGGGTTTCCATAAACTCTAACCAGAAAGGGTTTGTGACAGGACCTAAGGTGTAACTTACTTAATCAGGATCCGTAGTCTAAACGCGACAGTCTCCCCCCTTGCAGTTAAATAAATGTAGGGTGAGAGCTGATTAGTTTTTCTAGTGGATGAAAGATATGCACATACATTATACAAAGCTGTGGCTTTAAAACATTAAATAAGTGTGCATCAATAACTTGAGCTGAGAAAATGGGATTAAGTTCCGTCTGCTGCTGACCAGGCAGCATTGCTGGATCCTTACATATTATTTTAATTAAATACGCACTCATGGTTTTCTTACCTCTGCCAGCTTTTTCTTTCTTGCACTTACTGTTTCCATGCTGTGTTCTGCCAAGATTTAGGGAAATGTTTATTTTGTGGCTTTGAATGGCCCAGTTGACTCATTCATTTTATTACATATATCTCAGCTTTGGACAGTAGAGTTTAATAAAGTGTCACATTGCAGGCATCCCAGGCTACACCTGCACGTTTATCTGCAATGCAATCACTCTAATTACATTGATTAGATTAGGCTGCGGTGTCTCCACATCTCATAAACCGTTTCTGCTGCAGACTTACAAATGTCAGCTAGCCAAATACGATGTGGAAGTTCTGAGTCAAAAGGGTCATTTTAATTAATGGAAATGACTGACTTATGTAACTGAGGTGCCACTTAAACCTTAGAGTGATTACTGTAAAAATGCAATGGCAATTACTGAAATATAATGGCATAAAATATAGCATTAGGTAACACTTAAAAAATGCTTGCCCACTACCCTTTATCTACATGCTTGGAAAATGCTGCTGGTATTTGAAACTTTTACTTTTAATGTAAACTGTTTATGTTAATGTTATCTTCATTATCTGCACCTTGAAATCATTTTCTGTCCTTTACTAGCTGAGGCATGGTATTTGCAGGAATTTTTGCTACACCTTACTCCAGGTATCACACCCATCAGTTGTAGGGAAGAGTACCGAGAAACACCAATTGCTGCAATTTGCACAATATTGTCATAACTAGAAAACAAATTGGGAAGAGAATCGGACTGTTCAGGCCCAAAAGAGGAGTAACCCTTCAAGATATGTTAAAACATTTTTTTCCTAATTTCAGTATTACAATATTAAAAAGAACATTGATATCAACATGATCATCTATAATAAAAGCAGTAGAATGCACATATTAAGCAGTATCCTGCATAGGGTTATATAGCGAGAGAGTGAGCATGTGAGGACATACTTACCAGTGCTCATTCTCTCGCTATATAACCCTATGCAGGAAACTGCTCAATATGGCTTGTGCATTCTACTGATAATAGTGAAGTGATAAGCGCAATAAAGAGTGGACATAAACACAGCCAAGTGCTATGTAAATAACCTAGTAAAGGCTAAAAAATATATATAGGGGGATAAATGCATAACACAAATGTCTCATACAGTGAAAAATCTTTGTGGATCAATAAAACAATAATAATGATGGTGATGATGTTCTTCCTGTGGTCTTCTAAATAATTCTTCAAAGCAGTGAGTTCACAGCGCGCTTACCTTCCTGCAGTGATAGTAGCTCCTTTAGTGCATAGGTCTCTGCTTGTGGTGGTGGTGGTGGTGGATGTTTGCTGTGTGGTTCCCACAGATCTGGTTCTTCCTGGCGTCCAGTGATGTAGACTCCAGGTGTTCATCAATGGTGCTCAGGGTAAATAAGATAGACTTCCCATGGTGAAGTACGCAATGTACAGTTTAATGTAAAAGATAAAAACGCTGCTTACAAGGGTAAATGAAAATAAAGTCCACACAATGCTTCTTGGCTTTGTTTCCTAATAGTTCCTTCCCTTACATGTTACGCCACGTCACGTGGCTTCATCAGAGGTCCACCTCTAACCCCAACACTAACCTTAACTCTAAAGTGCCCATTTACTTTGAAGTGCATTAAAATGCATTATGTCATGCTTTCATTAAGGCAGCTCAGTGAAAATGAATGCCAAAGCACCCTAACATGGTAAAAATCGTACTTTTATTGTAATGCAATGCATTAGCATGTGTTGAGGTTCTGCAATGCAGATGTAATGCCTTAGTGCTTTGAGGTGCAATTTAAAATAAATGCCATCAAAATGCAGGTTATGTGTGTTACCATGTATTGTGGTAACATGCTCAAAAATACGTTACCACACCACAGGAGTGTAAATGGTCTCTCATGGTAAACTTTATGGTAAACTTTGCAAATTTTTTAATGTTAACCCTCACCCTTTGTTTATAATCATATTCATGTGTTTGGTATGTCAGCATATGGCAGTTGAAATTAATGGCTTTGTTATAAACAAAGCCACATCACACAGGTCTTACAACCTGGGACAATGTATACTTCTAACTTTAAAGTGGATTTTTTTGTTTAAGAAAATGCCACTTAGCAGTGCAGCATAGCAAGAAGAGAGGCTAATTTTACTTGAGTATCACCATAGGGGAAATCATTGTTTTTTTCAGCTTAATCAAGTTTGGCAAAATTGCCTCCTTATCCCAAATCAAAACCACAAGAACATTAGAATGATTCCCAGAAGCAAATTGTTCAAATTGAAAGTATAGATTAATCCACAATTATGGGAAATAATACACATGATTTTCCTATATTTTTCTATGATCTTGGCCATCCAGGGAATGATAAATGGTCAATCCATCATTTCAAATGATTGATGCAACAAGGAGAAAGATTGATCAGATTTAATTGATTCGAGTTTTCTCTAGAACTGATTGTTCTTTTTCAACAAAGATGGTAGTTTATTGATTGAACCGCCCATGTAGTGCAGTCAGTTTCTGAAAGATGCAATTCTTTTATCAAAACACTTGTCATATTGAAAATGGTGACATTACATATACGCACAGCATTGGGTTTACCATAGGTGAGCAGATATCAATAACTGAAGAGATATATTTTCTCCTAACACAAGTTGTCACCCATCTGTAATATTTCTCTGAAAGCGACAGCAGTTTATATATGGTACCTCTGATCCTTCACTCTTCTACATAGTATATTAAATGATGGGAACCTGGTTGCAGGGAGATTTTCCAGCTTGGTTCAATAACAAGTACTTATACCTGTCTGAAGCCCTTGGTGTCACACTGAATAGGAAAATAAATAACCTAAAACTTGGCAACGATGCCTAAAATTGGGAGAAACACTGGCCCAGATTTACGTACATAGGCGTAAATATAAGCGGGCGTAGCGTATCATAGTTACGCTACGCCGCCGCAACTTAGAGAGGCAAGTGCTGTATTCACAAAGCACTTGCGTCTAAAGTTACGGCGGCGTAGCGTAAATGTGCCGGCGTAAGCGCGCCTAAATCAAATGAGGAACAGGGGGGCGTGTTTTATGTAAACTAAGCATGACCCCACATAAATGACGCTTTTTTCGAACAGCGCATGCGCGCGCATGCTCAGTATCACGTTGAATTTTCAAATTAAATTACGCCCGCTCAATGCCTAGACGACGTGAACATGCCTTACGTCCAGCCCCATTCACGGACGACTTACGCAAACGACGTAAAATCCGACGCTGTTCGTACATTTCCGACGTCCAAACCTAACATGACTTACCCCTGCTTTATGAGGGGTAACTTTACGCCAGGCGTATGTCTTAAGTAAACGATGTATCTTGATACGCCAGGCGCACCTACGTTCGTCAATTGGCGTATCTAGCTAATTAGCATATTCAACACGGAAATATACGGAAGCGCCACCTAGCGGCCAGCGCAAATATGCACCCTAAGATACGACGATGTAAGAGACTTACGCCGCTCGTATCTTAGTCGAATTTATGCGTAACTGATTCTAAGAATCAGTCGCATAGATACGACGGCTCTCATTCGTACTTACGACGGCGTACATGGCGATACGCCGTCGTAAGTTCTTTGAGGATCTGGGCCACTGTCTATAGAATGGGTGTCCAATCTGTGGCCCAAGACGGCTATGAATGTGGCCTAACACAAAATTGTAAACTTAAAAATTTTGATTTTTGTTGGAATTTTTTTTAAAAATGTTTACACTTAGCAAAAACACATGTAGCCGAAGAAATGTTTTACAGTGTCTCTGTACTGGACTTTTAAAAATAAGTTTTATGTTCCCAAAAAAAAAATAAACTCACTCTTTACAATCACGCTTTATCCATGTCATCAGTTTTCGGCAGCACCTATATTTGTGGGCAGCTATTTTCAAGGATGAAGCACACGAAGGGCAAAATGAGAAACAAAATATTTCATGAGCACCGTTAGAATTCATTGAGAACTGCTACAACATTTATTAGATCATATACTGACGCGTTAGTTTATTAAAAACAATGTCAAATATCACAATCGTTTTATTACACAGATTGCTACATTATCTATATCAGTGTTAACTTTTTTATTTTATTAGTTGAACTAGATGGACTTGTGTCTTTTTTCAACCTGACTAAGGCCCCGTACACACGACCGAGTTTCTCGGCAGAATTCAGCCAGAAACTCGGTCGGAGCTGGATTCTGCCGAGAAACTCGGTCGTGTGTACACTTTTCAGCGAGGAAGCCGACGAGGAACTCGTCGGGCCGAAAAGAGAACATGTTCCTCGTTGTTCAATGAGGAAAGTCGGCCCGCCGAGCTCCTCGGCGGCTTCCACACTGAACTCGACGAGGAACTCGATGTGTTTGGCACATCGAGTTCCTCGGACGTGTGTACGGGGCCTCACTATGTAACTTGTGATCTGCCCAACTTTTTCTGCTTTAAAAGGAGCTAAATTTCCATAACTAAAGTTTGCATACTTATATCCAATATTCAGCTCCACTTTAACCTTCCTGGCGGTATGATTATTTCAGATTTTAGGTGCTGAAAGCAGTACCATTATTTTGCAAGGAAATTTGGCGTTTTATATTGTAGGCCTGTAATTCTTAGGAATAACTCACTTAAATCTGTCCAAACAAGAGTCTAGTAGACATCTCGGGTATGATAAAGTTTGAAAAACAAATTCATAAATTATAATATAATAAATAACTATAAATAATTATAACAAATTATAATGTAATTAGAATAAAAATTATTCAATAATGTAATCAAATCTAAAACGCTGACATTTTCTCAATTGCAGAATTGTCGCTGTCATTACTTTTATTGTTTGATGACGAATTTCCCCACAAATCGATATCGCTCAATTCTGCAAGTGATTCTAATTTATTATTGCTGTTTTCTAGCTGCTCTAAAACCACTTTTGATGTAAAGGGACACTTTTTGGTTGCTATGGACAATCTCCAGTTTCCAGGCAGAAAGAACAGTTTTTATTATATAAAAGTGCATGGAGGACACTGGACAGACCACTAGGGACAAAGGGGTGTGTAGGAAAAGTGATTGTCACCGGCGCAAAAATAAGTTCTAAATAATACTATATTGACCTGCTGCAGTGCTGTATAAACCTTCTATGAGGTGTAGGTGAAAAAATTAAAAAGGTGTTGGTACTGCGCTGGTATAATAATGTGATATAAAAAAAAAAAAAAAAAAAAATTATTATTTTTTAGAAAATTTTTTTTTTAGTTTACCCAAATTTTTTTTTTTTTTTTTTCTATTTGACCCCTATAGTGATATAGTGCTAGATCCAGTACAGTGATGTACGTGATGGGTCACTATAGAAACAGCTCTTGTGAACATATGTACTAGCGTGATGCTATGTGCATATGCTGTGCCATCAAAAATAAATAAATAAATAAATAAATAAATATGGCTACCCCAAATGATGTGCTTGTGAAACAATATTCCAAAGTGCTATAAGTGAGTCTATAAACTATTATGAATATACATGCACAAGTGTGCGAACATATAAATAATGAATAATATTATTAATATATAAAAATAATAATAAGGTGCATTGGTGCCAAAAATTAGTTTTTCACAATTCATGTGCATTCATGCTGCAACACGTCCCCAATTATGGGTAAGCGCCAGTTCACAAATTCCAGTCCAAACAGAAAGTGTTGCTGAGTTTAAATCCTGGTGCTATATTTCATGCATACAGGGTGCTGTCACTTCTTCCACCCGACAAAGATAAGTGCTACCACCACCAACTGCTGAAATGCAAACTCACCAGACCCCAGCTGGTAATGTGCCTCAAAAACTTATTCCGTTAAAGTTGGTGAGTCCTCTCAGGATGTTCCTCAATGCCTCAAAGAAACCAAGGGGCTCATCATGGTGAAATACGTTTAAAAATATGTTTATTTAAAATTCATAATAAAAAACTACTCACAAGAGAGGTGCTTTAAAACCAGCACCTGGTGTCTTTGGCAGTGTCAGTCTTTTAGACAGCCGCTGACCAGCTTATCGTACGGGTGCGTTCCTGGCTCCTGCTGTACCTGTGGTCTCACTGGTTAAAATTACACTCCCCCTTGCGCTGTCCACATAGCTTCATACGCGTTTCGCAGTTTTGCGTCTTCAGAAAAGCAGCTTTTGATTCTGAAATTCCACCACGAGTCAGACTCGAGAATACCGCAGAGGGGGTTAAGCAGCATAAGATTGGTGTCAAACTTCCATTATAATAACCATACATAAAGTTCAGTTCACAAAAGTAAAACATCAAAATAAGGACCTTTATTTAAAAAAATTACAGTTATTTTCAGCTTGCTATGCCAAACCAAAAATGTCTTTCACGAAGAAGAGCGTGTACCACTATTAGTGATGCTGAATTCAATTACAGAAAATACAAACTATGTTAATCAACATGTGGCAAAACATAAAAATAGAAGCACAGATTTACAAGACATGTACATGCAATGCAAAACAAAACAAATAAAATAAATTACAAACTTCCAAAAACCACAACCCTGTACAAAACCAGCAACAAAGGACGTTCCATTATGTGGGTCATTTTAAAGCACTTAAACCAAAACAAACAAATGATATAAGATGATAATATCAAGCAAATATTGCACAATAGAGAATAGCAGCATAGAATCATAAATAGTCAATAAGGCTTATGAACCACATAAAATATAACAATCAGGCCAAAATGTACAATCATATAAAACATGAAGACAATATTACACAGTAGAGGGTGTTAGCATGTATAGTAAATAGATGGACATACAGTATACTAAAACATTGTTATAAAACGGGCATGCTGGAAAGCCAGCATCTGACCAGCATTCGATCAGTGCTGGCAGACAATGTGCTGATTAGTCCCTGTGTTAGAACACAATAGCACAACGTAGGAGATTATTGCTTAGTTAGTACAGCAACCTCTCAGTTTTTTTCATTCAGTCCCCCAGGGTTGAATGAAAAAAAAAAAAGGAATGTGTGCACCTAGCCTAAGGCTTTCAGAAGGAAATGTCTCTTCACCTCGAATGCCCCGTATACACGATCAGGCTTTAGCCCAGCCAAACTCCATCGGAGTAAAAGAGAACATGTTCTCTATCTCTTCTCTCCTCACAGACCTGGTATGTGTGTGTTTACACACACATGTCCCTGTTCTACCTCTCGTGCCCACGATCGCTCGTGGCCGACAGTCATCGTGACTGCAGGGGGCGCGTGCGCCTGCTATCCTGCTTAAAGGGACCGACATACAGCTATGGCGGTTCGCGGAATCGTGCCGACCAGCCGCAGTATAATGACAGGCTGGTTGGCAAGCGGTTAACAAAGAAAAGGGCCTGCCTGAAATGGGACGATATCATCAATAAATTTGAACCACTCCAAAATGTGTGAATAAAATTGTACATACCTGCTAAATACCACCTCTCTTTCTCCAGCCTAGGAACAAATTGGAGACTTGCAGCTCCCGAGGTCTAAACAACATTTTTTTTTATCAAAGATAAAATACTTGTGAGATGAAGCAAGGGCCAGATTCACGTAGAAATGGGCTACGCTGCGGCGGCGTAACGTATCCCATTTATGTTACACCGCCGCAAGTTTACAGCGTAAGTGCCTGATTCACAAAGCACTTACCTGTAAACTTGCGGCGGCATATCGTAAATCCGGCGCAAGCCCGCCTAATTCAAATGGGGTGGGGACCATATAAATTAGGCGCGTTCCCGTGCCGAACGTACTGCGCATGCTCCGTCCTTAAAATTTCCCGATGTGCATTGCGCTAAATGATGTCCCAAGGACGTCATTGGTTTCGACATTAACGTAAATGGCGTCCAGCGCCATTCACGGACGACTTACGCAAACGACGTGAAATTTAAAAATTTGACGCGGAAACGACGGCCATACTTAGCATTGGTTAGACCACCTAGAGGGCATGCTTAGTTTTACGTGACGTATCTCTACGGAAACGACCGAAATTTAGAGCAACGGGCAAAGCGGACGTTCGTGAATCGGCGTAACTAGTCATTTGCATATTCTACGCCGACCGCAATGGAATCGCCACCTAGTGGCCGGCCTAGAATTGCAGCCTAAGATCCGACGGTGTAAGTCACTTACACCTGTCGAATCTTAGGGCTATCTATGCGTAACCTGATTCTATGAATCAGGCGCATAGATACGACAATCGTATCTCAGAGATACGACGGCGTATCAGGAGATACGCCGTTGTATCTCTTTTGTGAATCTGGCCCCAAGTTCTTAAATAAATTCATTCAGATGATTATGTATAGTATCTCACAAAAGTGAGTACACCCCTCACATTTTTGAAAATATTTAGAAATTACACTTTGCTATGATGTAAATTAGTGAGTGTACAGCTGTATAATAGTGTAAATTTACTGTCCTCTCAAAATAACTTAACATACAGCCATTAATGTCTAAATCGCTGGTAACAAAAGTGAGCACACCCCTAAGTGAAATATTCCAAATTGGGCCCAATTAGTCATTTTCCCTCCCCAGTGTCATGTGACTCGTTGTGACGACCACTGCCTTGCTAAAGAAGCTGAGGGTAAAGGTGATGGACTGGCCAAGCATGTCTCCAGGCCTAAAACCTAATGAGCATCTGTGGGGCATCCTCAAACGGAAAGGTGGAGGAGTGCAAGGTCTCTAACATCCACCAGCTCCGTGGTGACATCATAGAGGAGTAGAAGAGGACTCCAGTGGCAACCTGTAAAGCTCTGGTGAACTCCATGCCCAAGTGGGTTAAGGCAGTGCTGGAAAATAATGATGGCCACACAAAATATTGACACTTTTGGCCCAATTTGGACATTTTCCCTTAGGGGTGTACTCACTTTTGTTGCCAGCAGTTTAGACATTAATGGTTAGGTGTTGAGTTATTTTGAGGGGACAGCAAATTTACACTGTTATACAAGCTTTACACTCACTACTTTACATTGTAGCAAAGTGTAACTTCTTCAGTGTTGTCATATGAAAAGGTTAAAATAAAATATTTACAAAAATGTGAGGGGTGTACTCACTTTTGTATGTCCATTCATGACAAAGATTCATTCCATGTTTCTGTTGTTTAGATGTCAATATTTTCAATAGGTGTGAAATTTTGTTATACAATAATTGAACTTTAAATGTGTTTAAATATACCGTATATACTCGAGTATAAGTCGAGTTTTTCACCACATGTTTTGGTGCTGAAAATTCCCCCTCGGCTTATACTCGAGTCACCTTTTTGCACCTGATCTCCCAGATTTAGGGACCCGGTACCAACCGGCCGTAGGTCCCCTGGACCACACATATAGCCCCACTCTTCCTCTACAAGTGTGCAGAGATTGTTGTCCGGGGGACCTATGGCCGGGGAGCACCGATTTTTCAAATTTGGGCACCCCTTCAATAGACTCCCATGTTAAATGGTAATTTCTTTGGTAAATTTGGGGACCTGGTAATGGAACTTGACACAAACGTAGCCCCAGTTCTCCTCTACAACTGTGCAAAGTTTGTTGTCTGGGGGACCTAGGGCCAGGGAGCAGTGATTTTTAAAAGCTGGCCACCCCTTCTATATACTCCCATGTTAAATGTGTCTAGTAGGCATGGGCACAATGAGGCATGGGCACAGTGAGGCAAGGACACAGTGAGGCATGCACATGGACACAGTGAGGCACAGTGAGGCATGCAGATGGACACCCTAGGCTTATACTCGAGTCAATACGTTTTTCAATTTTTTTGTGGTAAAATTAGGTGCCTCGGCTTATATTCGGGTCGGCTTACACTCAAGTATATACGGTACATCTCTCAGAAAGTAAATCTCTCCCCATTGTTGTAGTAAATGCATTGTATCTGGTTAAGATGTCATACTCATAACTTGAGGTTGTAAAAAGAAATAGTTGAAGGTGAAACATTTCTCAAGGCTACCTAATCCAGGGATAATAGGTCTCCCTGGTGGTTTAGAACTGTTTTTATGCATTTTGGGCAACATATAAAAAGGTAGGGATCACTGGGCATTTCATTGACAAATATTCCCATTGCTTTTAAGTTACAATGCCCTCACTTTTGGCCTCCAGCAGCAGCCAATACAATTTTTTTTGAAGGTTTCTGTAGTGTTTGATGGTCTTACAATGTTTGCTGTTGTTCAATTGATTTGTTGCCTCTTCCAAGTTTATGTTACTAGGCTGAACCACAGTGTTGCCACCTTTGTCTGATTCTTAATATTGAATTTTGTTCTGGTCAAGAAGTCATGTAATGCATGGTTTGTTGCCATCCCTAGGTGGGAGACATTTCACTTCTGAAGAGAGGTTTGAAAAATAATTTGACAGCTGATCACTTAAGGGATGGTAAAGGTATGGATCTCTAGAGAGATGACATCTCGTTAAATCTAGTTTGTCAGTATTTTCATTCTGTTAACCCTTTACATCTTTTAATACTTGCCTGTATATAGCATCTAAATCTGAAGGTGGGCAGTGTGTTGATGACTTTCAGCAGAGTTCAATTTTATTTCAAAATTACAGCCAGGTGGCTGAAAAGCAAGATCCTTTTGTAAAGATTGTAGGGACCATGTTTCAGATAAGTATTAAAAAAAGTAAAAGCAGAAGTGGCTTTTATTTTTTTTAAGGCAAATTGTCTGAAGACCTTTGATGTTTAAGCGCTACAGTCACTGGCCACATTCTGAAAATGCTAGTTGCCCTGATCCAACTGTGGCTTTTCTAAATAATAAACCACATAACATAACTCAACGCCAATTCAAACTCCTACTTTATGTCACAACGGCAGCAAAGCAATCCATCGCAAAAGCCTGGAAATCAACCACACTTTGTGTAGTATCGGTAAAACAACGTGTTACACAAGCAATGATTCATGCCAAAATGGAGGCAATCATACTTGATATATTTTCCAAATTTTAAACGCTATGGCTTCCATGGATAACACACCATCTTCCACCAGACCTAGACTGCTCACTTCTTTTACCCTGAAGAAATTTACCATCTTTCCAGACATTACTTCTATATGACTTTAAGTATATTGAAACATAATTATAGTTGCAAATATATCTAATGGATTAAATGTTTTTCTCATTTAACTCAATATATAGACATGAAGCTTTAGTTAAACCTAGAGTTTATGTTGAGAAGTTTTCTTACTCATATTTGTTTATTTTCTATTTATTTAAAAATATATACTAATAACATGTACTATATTATTTTCAATAAAATATATGACAAAGAATATTCTAGTTGCCCTGGACTGAAGGAACATGTATTCATAACTGGTATGCTTAAATGTAGAGATGGAGTTGGCAACAATTAAACTTCCAAATTCCAGTCCCTGTGTTCATCCTATCAGTGACTATGGTAATCACATACTTAATAATAACCAAAATACTGATAGCATGCTTTTTTAAAGGGATTTTGCCTCATTTACCTCAACCTGGCTTTGGAGATTGGTAAAAATATTTCAACTTGTACTTATATAATTGTGCTAAAGATTCTCATAAGTATTTGCTGTACTGACCTAAAAAAGTCAAAAAAGTGTATGGCACGTGAATGGCACTGGAAAATCAATGAGTCCCTTATAAGGGACCCAGAGTATGAGGAAAAGATAAAACAGGAAATGGAGACCTTCTTTGACAATAACGAGGATGGAGAAGTGACCCCAATGTGTATTTGGGAAACACATAAGTGTTATATCAGAGGAATATTGATATCTCTGGGAACACATAGGAAACGAAAGATAGGAGCACAGATGGATGCTCTGATGGGAGAAATCCGTAGACTAGAAAAAGTACATAAAAGATCTTTGGCAATACAGGTAGAGGAAGAGCTGAGGAAGACACGAGAGGAATTGAACCTAATATTAACGGATAAAGCGAAAGCATCATTAAGAAGGTGTAAACAAGCGTTTTATGAATTTGGCAACAAACCAAGTAAGATGCTAGCGAGAGCTTTAGGTGAAGTAAGAGCCCAAAACCATATAGAGGGTATTAAAACAACGGGGGACAAAATAACGAAATCCCCACAAGAAATTGCTGAAATATTTAGAAACTATTATGTGAGTTTGTACCAACTAGAAGGGGAGCAGAGGATGGCGAAAATGGGGGAGAGGGAGGGAAAAATAAAAGAATACATAGAGAAGTCAGGAATGCCGAAGCTATCAGAAGATATAGGGAGAAGTCTAGAAGGCCCGATAACAGCAGAAGAAGTTAGAAACACGCTTAAGCAGTTAAAACCAGGTAAAGCACCCGGCCCAGACGGATTTACCCTTCTTTATTATAAGACTTACGCAGAAAAGTTGCTGCCGAGATTCTTAGATGCTTTCAACTCGATACGAGAAGGACAGAAGATGCCAGAAGAAACTCTTATGGCACACATAGCGGTTATACAGAAAGAGGGGAAAGACCCAGCGCAATGTGCAAATTATCGCCCAATATCTTTACTGAACGTTGATTTGAAGATCTTCGCAAAAATTTTAGCAAATAGAATATTACCATACACGCCTAGCCTGATACATCAGGACCAAGTAGGCTTCACGCCAGGAAGAGAAGGTAGGGAAAATACGCAACGAGTGATAAATGCGATTCACCTCTCGCAGTCACATAAAAAGCCCTTAGTATTAGTATCTACGGACGCTGAAAAAGCATTCGATAGGGTTGATTGGAAGTTTTTAAAATCTATTATCCAACATATAGGACTGCGGGAGGGAATGCAAAGATGGATTATGAGCCTATATTCCAGACCAAAAGCGAAAATAAAGATAAATGGCATTATGTCAGAACCCTTCGATATATGCAATGGGACACGACAAGGGTGTCCTTTATCGCCATTGATCTTTGTTTTAATATTAGAACCTTTTTTAAGAACAATAAGGCTAAGCACAGATATTAGAGGAATAAAAGTAAGGGGGGGGAGCAGAAGCTCGCGGCATTTGCCGATGATTTAATGTTTTTTGTGACAGAACCAGTACTATCTCTGCCCCCACTGCTTGCGGAGATAGATGAGTATGGAAAAATCTCAAACTTTAGAGTAAACTATGACAAATCAGAGGCAATGGGGGTAGAGATGAATAATACACAACAACAACATTTAGCGAACTGCTTCCCGTTTAGATGGACGAACTCACATGTAGGATACCTGGGGACTAAAATACCGAAGAAACTAAGCAGAATATTAGAGTTAAATTTAGCCCCGTTGGTAAGACAATTGAAAAAAGACTTACAGAAATGGGACAAGGAGGTGTTTACTTGGTTCGGGAGGGTTAACATCCTAAAGATGAATGCAATGACGAGGTTATTGTATGTACTACAGACACTCCCAACAAGGATACCGCAGGGATTCCTTAAAGGAATCAAAGCGAAGTTTGCAGGATTCATATGGGCAGGGAAACCGGCAAGAGTGAGAAGAGATATCTTAACACTGCCAAAGGAAAAGGGGGGAGTAGGATTCCCAGATCCGCTAGCCTATTATGAGGCAGTTCACCTGTCGAGAGTACTTGACTGGTGCGTTGCGCCAAAGATCAAACCTTGGATCCTCTTAGAACAAGAAATGACGGATATCCCACTGGAGGGGCTATTATGGCTCTCTAAATCGGTCATACCACAGACAGTCAAGAGACACCCAACGATAGGGACGACAATAAGTACTGTTAAAAAAATACTCAAAAACCTAGAGGACGAAACGGAAGTCAACCCGATGACACCAATTCTAGGGAACCCACTGTTTACTCCTGGCCTGAACGATCCAGGATTCGGGAACTTAAAAAATAGAGGTCAAACCAGATTGATACACTTTCAGAGAGAGAATCGGGTAATGTCTAATGAAGAAATAGAAAGGGAACTGGCCGAACATCTAGACCCGTATAGGAGAAGACAGTTAGGGGGATTTCTCCGAACTATTCGAGGACAAATCAGGGTGAGAGAAATACTGACGGAATTTGAGAAAATGTGTCTTAAGAGAGAACCAGTAAGACATTCACTATCCCTGTTCTATTCAATGGTAAACGAAATAAAAGCGCCACGAGTAATAGGTTTTATTCAGAGTTGGGAAAGAGACCTAGAGGTAACATTCACGGAAACTCAGAAGAAAAAAATCTTTCAATTTAATCATAAAGCATCAATAGCATCTAAATTCCAAGAAGGAGGATATAAGATTCTGAGCAGGTGGTACAGAACACCGGAGGTCTTAAATCGGATCTTTCCCCAAGTATCAAATATTTGCTGGCGATGTCAGAAAGAAGAGGGAACTCTGCTACACATTTTTTGGAACTGTGAAGGAGTCAAAGACTTTTGGAAAATGGTATCTGAAGTGATAGAAGAAATAACTGAGATAGTGTTGGGGGATGAACCGGCGACATATCTGCTATTAGATTTACCCATGTCAATAGAAAAATTTAAGAGATCCCTAGTGAGACATTTACTGGTTACAGCCAGATCGTGTATCCCGGTTCTTTGGAAGAGCGCATGTTCCCCAAGCAAATCACAATGGATAGCCAAAATTACTGAAATGCAAAGCATGGAAACCCTCACAGCTTCTTTGAGGGAGGGGGAGGAGAGGGTGGAAGAGATATGGGCACCATATGTCAGATATAGGACGCGGGGGGGGAGGGGTAAGGGTGAGGAGGAGAGTCCATTAGCAGGAGGAGGGAGAGCTTTGGTTTTTTTTTTTTTTTTTTTTTTTTTTGTTTGTTTGTTGTGCCGAGTAAAGGACTCGGGGGAAAGGGGGGGGGAGGGGGAGAAGATGGGGTATTAGTGCCTTAAACAGGGGAAGATCACGTCAAAGATGGTAGAAAAGGGAGGAAAAGAGGAAAAGGAGAAAAAGTACTTGGGTAGAAGAGAGGTAGAGGGAGAGCGGCAGATAAAAATAGAGGAAATCTAAATAGGAGAAAAGACAAACATAAGAATGTAGAGTATGAAGCTGTTTATATTGTTTGATGTGATACGAACCTGTGTTTGGAGGCAATGTGATATGTTGAAAAATGAAAAATAAAGAATTTGTAAAAAAAAAAAAAAAAAAGTGTATGGGATTGGTATAGTGCTTTGGAATAACTAGTTAGTGCCTCATAAGTGATGTACTCAATGATCACATAAAAATTGGCATTGATATAAAACAACTACTGTTCATTAGTGTTGCTCACGAATATTTGCATTGCGAATATTCGTTACGAATATGGCATATTCGAATTTTCGCGAATAACTCGAATTTCGCGGCCAATATTCGCTATTCCGAATATTCGTATTTTTTCAATTTTATTTTTAAAACAGATTACATCCTAGTGATCTCCATCGACGTCTAAAAGCATTGCTGGTATGATTAGAGACCCTGGGCCGAGTAGCTAAGCTGAGGCGATCCTTTTATGTTGCCAAATATTCGCAATCGCGAATATTCGATTTCCGAATATTCGCGAATACTTTCTCCGCCCTTCTTTTGCATCAGAGCTAATCAGAGTTCTCCTACCACAGTTGTCATAGGAGAGAGTGGAATGTTTCTGTGCGTTTTTCCAGTGTATCACATCTTCAAAGAATTTTCCATCTTTTGTCCCGTGTCATCATCATTTGCATTTCACCTCTTTAATGAGAATAATAACTGTTTAACATAAAGACATTTAAGAGATGTCAACGTAAACGGTTTACTTGTATTTTCCAAATCTATGGTTATTCAATATTTATTAAACTAATCAATATACAAATTGGTCAAAGTAAACCCTCAAATCTATATAATAATGTATTTATTTTATTAATACCTTGTTAGTTGCAGGGTCCATTACGTAAAACCACACTTTTTCCAAAGGGCAGGTGAAATTGAATGTTTCAAAATTTCGCAATCAATTTCGCATTCGCATTAGCGAAATTTCGCAATCAGTTTCGCATTCGCATTAGCGAAATTTTGCAAATTTTTTTTTGTTGATAAAATATCACGAATATTCGATTTTAGCGAATATTTCACGAATATTCGGCTATATATTCGTGATATATCGCAAAATCAAATATGGCGTATTGCGCTCAACACTACTGTTCATTTAGTCTCTTTAATCTTTTTTTTAAGGTGTCACTATGCTGTATGTTGCAGATGCTTTGGCTATGCCACATGAAACTGAGAGGTGGAAGTTAAAGTCTAAGTCAAACACACTTTCTACTTCAAGGCAAGACAAGTAATTTGCACCCCTAATCCACAGACATTTAGCGCTCCCTGAGTGCCTTCCACTATTAAAACCCTTTATGGTACATTTTTGGATGTACCACTCTCTCTTTGTTCTCCTTTCTCTCCCTATCCTAATTTCTTGTTTTTTTACCATCCCTCTCTCTAGCTGTCTTTCTCTTATTCTTTCTCTCCCCTTTTCTTCGTCCCCCCCCCCTCTTTTCCTCTCCCTTCCATGTATTTTCTATTTTTATTCCTTCTCTTACTCCTTGGTGAGGGATGGGAGGAGTGTTAGTGCTGGGGGGAGTTCTGATCAGCCAACTTAGGTACTCTTGATCACGGTCATCTGCTGATCTAACTGTAGTGGGGACTTTTAAAGGCAACTCTAATCACAGGTAGTGTTACTCGCTGTGTCTCCGGCTTCACTGTGTCTCCAGCTCTGTGGTGTCTCGCAGCAGTAACACCTATGCCAAAATCAGGAGATAGGGTCTCTTCCAGCCCTTCCCATTTCACATTCCTCACCAATCAGCTGACCTCTAAACTCTGCCCCCCAGCAACGCAGTTAACTGAATGGGCAGCTGCGAAGAGGCTGAGTGGGCGGCCGCAGGCTCCAGGAACAGCCCTGCTGAGCGACCGCGAAAAAGCTGGGAGAGCGGTGCAGGCTTCAGGAACAGCCCAGGACATGTTATCATATATATCATATATCATAGACTTGTTACAGTGACACAACTAAATCCTTTAAAATAGTACAAAAATAAATTATTTTCAGTGAGCAGAAGGTGTTTTCAGTGAGATGTTTGCCATTGCAGTGTTTACCTTAAAGTGAAAATATTTTTTTTAGGATAAAGTGGGGATTGGTTAAGACCCTTGTCTGTGTCCTTTTATGGGCCGCACAGACGACCGAACATGTCTGCTGAAACTGGTCCGCGGACCAGTTTCAGCAGACATGTTGGGTCGTGAGTAGGCCCGAGCGTGCAGGATTCCAGCAAATATTTCTGGACTTGTTTTAAAACAGTCCGCTGGAATCCTGCCCGCTCGGACATGTTCGGTCGTCTGTACAGACCTACCGTACATGTCCGAGCGCCCGCCATCCCTCGCATGCGTCGAATGACTTCGACGCATGCGTGGAAGCATTGAACTGGCAGGGCCGCCCACATCATCGTCGCGGCGACGGCGCGGCCACGCCCCGCGTATTGTTTACGCGCGGATTTCTGTATGATGGTGAGTACAGCCACCATACAGAAATCCCCGGGCAGACATGTACGGTGAAAACGATCCGGCGGACCGGTTTCATCGTACATGTTTGGTCGTCTGTACACGGCCTTAGATTCGCCTCTCTTCTTTTTTATACTTGGTTGTGACATGACGCTACTTGTATATCAAGTCAAAATGTATTTAAAATATTGCTTGCGTTGCAAAACGCTCTCAAACCAAGTTACTCTTCAACCAAGGTTTTACTAGTATATGCTAAAACAATGGGCCAGATTCACAGAAAAAGTACGCCGGAGTATCTGGTGATACTCCGGCGTACTTTCAAATTTGCCGCGTCGTATGTTCATTTTGAATTCACAAACAAAGATACAACGGCATTTGGCTAAGATCCGACAGGCGTACGGCTTTGTACGCCTTCGGATCTTAGGATGCAATACTTCGGCGCCCGCTGGGTGTAGTTTGCGTCGTTTTCCGCGTCGGGTATGCCAATTAGCTGTTTACGGCGATCCACGAAGGTACGCATGGTCGTCGCATTCTCTTACGTCGTCGCTAGTCGGCTTTTCCCGTTGTAAAGTTGCGATTGCTATTTAGGTGGTGTAAAATTAGACAGCCCATGTTAAAGTATGGCCGTCGTTCCCGCGTCGAATTTCACATTTTTTTTTTTGCGTAAGTCGTCCGGGAATTCGAAAGTATGTAACGCACGTCGCCGTTCAAAACATTACGTTGGGGCGACGTCATTTCGCGCAAAGCACGGCGGAAAATTTCAAAACGGAGCATGCGCAGTACGTTCAGCGCAGGAACGCTCCTAATTTAAATGATACACGCCTCATTTGAATTAGGCGGGCTTGCGCCGGACGGCTTTACGCTACGCCGCCGCAAGTTTACAGGCAAGTGCTTTGTGAATCTAGCACTTACGCTGAAAACTTGTGGCGGTGTAACGTAAATGGGATACGTTACGCGGCCGGATTTCTACATGAATCTGGCCCAATATTTTTAAACCATTAACACAGATTGATAAGATTATGTATATCAGTGTGATCTTGTGTACATACTTTCATAAAAAAATGATAGTCCCTTTAAAGCAGTGGTTCTCAACCTTTCTAGTGCCGTGACCCCTTGATAAAATTTCCCAAGTTGTGGGGACCCCAACAGTAAATGTATTTTCGTAGCGTGGGTGGTCAGCACCCAAGGCAAGACAAGTAATTTGCGCCTCTAACCCACGGACATTTAGAGATCCCCGAGTCCTTTCCACTCGTACAATCTTAAAACCCCCTATGGTACATTTTAGGATGTACCACTCTTTTTGTTCTTTTTTTTCCCCTTTTATCTCTCTATCCTCATTTCTTGCTTTTTTTACCCCCTATCCCTCTCTTTAGCCATCTTTCTTGTTCTCTTATTCTTTCTCCCCCTTTGTATTTGTTCCTCCCCCTCTTTTCATGTATTCTTTATTGCTTTTCTTACTCCCTGGTGGGGGGGGGGGGGGGGTGGGGGAATGGGATCAGTGACAGTGCAGGGAGGGTGGGATCAATGGCAATGCAAGGAGTGGGTGGGAGCAATGGCAGTGCAAGGAGTGGGTGGGATCAATGGCAGTGAAGGGGGAGTTCTGATCAGCCAACTTTGGTGCTCTTGATCAAGGTCATCTGCTGATCTTAGAACTGTAGTGGGGACTTTTAATGGCAACTATAATCACAGGTAGTGTTACTCACTGTGTCTCCGACTTTGTAGTGTCCCTCAACAGTGACAACTGTGCCGAAATCAGGAGATAGGGTCTCCTCCAGCCCCTCCCACTTCACATTACTCACCAGTCAGCTGACCTCTAGTCTCTGCCCCCCAGCCATGCCGTGAACTCAATGGGCCAAGTGGGCAGCCTCGGGCTCCAGGAACAGCCCAGCTGGGTGGCCACAAAAAGGCTGGGAGAGCGTGTGGGCTTCAGGAACAGCCCAGGATTCGGGGACCCCTGGCAAATAGTCATTCGACCCCCAGGTTGAGAACCACTGCTTTAAAGGGATACTCTCTTGATTTTACTGTATGTTTGTATATCACGGGATACACCACTGAGTTTTATAACAATCTTCTGAAACCTGGGTCACGAGAACTGGAACTGAATGTGAAATGTAATATATCTGGCCACCCTAAAGTATTTAGTGCATTTTTCTCCAGATTACTTGTGGAGAGAAATGCACTAAATAAGATATCATAGAGCTAGAGCTTCAATAATGGTATCTCCCAAGGTAGAACATCTTTGGCTCTGTTATTATACGAGGCATGAGAAATGCTTATGCTGCTTACACACGATTGGAAATTCTGACAACAAAACTGTGGATTTTTTTCCGACAGAATTTTGGCTCAAACTTGTGTTGCATACACATGGTCACACACAATTCTGACCGTCAAGAACAAGGTGACGTACAACACTACGATCAGCCGAGAAAAATGAAGTTCAATGATTCCGAGCATGCGTCGACTTGATTCCGAGCATGCATGTTTTTTTGTGCGTCAGAATTTCATACAGACAATCAGAATTTCCAACAAGAACTTTTCGGGAAAATTTGAGAACCAGCTCTCAAATTTTTGCTGTTGGAAATTCCAAAAGAAAAAAGTCCAAAGGGGACTACAAACGGTTGGAATTTCCGACCAAAAGCTCACATCGAACTTTTCTTGTCGGTAATTCCGATTGTGTGTACGCGGCATTATAGTTCCTTCTATATTGCCTTGTTGGTAGCTTTATTGTCTTGAGTGAATTTTCCAAGAAGAAAGTAAAATCTGGAAATGTTTTTTATGATATAAAGATAATTTATGGCATGGGCAGAATTATGTGTGATCATTTTCCAATAGCGGATGGCTGAAGAATGCAGCATTACGTACTATATTTGGCAAGCAGAACTGTACTGAAAAATGTCTGAGAATGGTATTGGATCATTACTGATATCTGTGACTCTGACAGGGTGAGTTTGTGCTTCTGATCAAGAGATAGGGGTTGGCAATATCTAGAAGCATCCTTTCTTCACAGTATACATACAGTACACGTATTTCTTTTGGGTTGGGGACACCCTACATCAGCTTTTAGGGTTTTTATTATGGCAACAGTTCTTGAATCAATTTGACGAACTTCTGAAAGCATTCAGAGTTCATGGACAATGCATTGTCTCTGGTTTGGCTGGTTCACACCAACGCAATGTGGTTGAGTACAAGCAGCCCATCTGACTTTATATGTGATTATTGCTAGTGGCTATTATAGCTGCTAGCAGTAATAACTCTTCCTCCAGCAGGGACGGCTTACCCCACCCTCCCTGTCAGGGGAACACAATGGCTTTCCCGTCGTTGCAGGAAAGAAAATCGCACCATCTATGGCCTGCCTTATACAAGATCCTGCAATGAAATAGTTTACTCTCAATTGACTGCACAATGAGAACTTCTCACAATGTGTTTTATAAACTGCAGCAAATGAAATAGAGTCTGCCTTGTTTCCTGGCTGGAGGAAATCCAGCATTACCTAGCTCGCTCTTCCCTAATAGTTTCCTCCTCTAGCCCATGCTTTTAATAAATTGGATTTAAATTCTTTCAATTAAGAAGACTCAAGATCATATGTGGGCATTAGCATGCAAATGTAGCTTGCCTTCGACTACTCTTGCCTTAGATCTCTGTGATGTACAGCCCACTTGTGATGACCTGTCTGCGTTTCATGAAGAAACACAAAGACCTAGTCATGAAGACAAAAAAGGAACAGTTACTCGAGAAATGGTAATTGATGGTCGGACTTTAGAGGCAAGACGGGAATATCAAAAAATATAAATTCTATTACAAAAAATAGAAAATTTACAAAACAGATCAATAAAAAAAACCATATAGGATATATGATATGGAAAATATCCTCTGTGCATCGTCTACGCGTTTCGCCGTTGGGCTTCATCAGGACGGGCAGAAGAATGTAATAGTAGAAAAATAAATTTCATTATCTTAGAATAATCCGGATCATATACATATATGTTGAGAAGATGATAGACAGGAGTTCCAAATATAGAAGAAAAAGGCCAGGAAATATCTCCAAAAACTCCAGAAAGCTCCCTCTACCTAAAATATCGGATGTGGAGGTGCACCATACATTCAGTAAACCAGTTCTAATGGCTCAGAGATATACGGACGTTAATTCCGGGGCAGTCCAAAGAGGGAATAACGGAGACAAGTAGGTACCCGATATAGCGCAGCCAGGTACATCAAACCTGGATCCAAGTACTTGTGTACTGAGAGCCCTCAAGGGTAAGACAGCCAGAGCAATATTGTATGCCCCGGGGGATAGCCTGTGCTATACATTACTACATCTAAAATAAGGACTGTCTTTAAAAAGGGAGGGTTTTATTTAAAAATGTCATTAGTACATTGATTGAGGGGTGTTGGCGGAATAAGAGAAAGCAAAATATGAGCAGATTACATTTCAGCTTAAAGTGTAAATTAGAGATAGCAATAATTACTTTATTCAGCAAACCAAAAGGCATGCATACAGTGCTGGGCCACCTTGTTACAAAGCTCAGCAACTGAATGTCATCTTGAAATAAATGACTATTTTTTAAAATGATAATAATGATAATAGTAAAATGATATAAATATGCAGTTTATCAACTTGAAATACTGATAGTAATGAAAAGCAAGTTTTCACAAAAATACACCCCTTCCCATCCTGTATCTTTATCTTTAAAGTCATAAAAAAAGCAATTTGCAGCATAGAGAACAGTGAAAAGCACACTAATGCCATCACCTTTTATGAGTTCAGATAGCACTTACCGTATTTTTCGGACCATAAGACGCACCTAGATTTTAGAGGAGAAAAAAAAAAAAAAAAAAAGATTCTGACCCAAATGGTGTACCAGTATTCAGTTACTGTAAATTCTGTTTTTTTTTTTTTTTTTTAAATGGCACTACTATTGTACTGTATCGTATGCTGTATTCCGTATGTTACATGCTGTCCAGATGCTGTCCAGATGCTTGTGAGGGAGCAACCAATGATGTTACACTATTATGGTCAGCTGACTCAGGAGAGCACTGAGTCCACGGAGCAATACGTAGTGACGCCATGTGGGCGTAGCTCCGTGCACTGGACATGGCGCAATGCTGCCTGGGGCTTCTTCTCTGTAGCCCGCTTCCCATGCCGACATGCCGCCGTTAAACAACCTGGCTATGCTGCCGTTAAACAAACTGACTATGCCACCGTGAGCCCGCTGATGGTGCTGGCTGGATGCCTGCTATCCCCGGTATGTTAAATGGCGGGACAGGGACGGGGGGCTGTCCATTCAATATTCGGACTATAAGACGCAGGGACTTTTTTCCCCATACATTTGGGGGGGAAAAGTGCGTCAGTGCCTAGGCAAAGGAAATGTTCTGCGATTTTTCAGTACACCTTAGGCACAATTAACTTTTCAAAATGTTCCCAATAATATACTGTAGCAAATCTTCACCTTTTTAGTTCAGGTTCACTTTAACAAGCTGTCCAAACACTCCCAACTTTCTGACTATTCTCTTTAAAAGATAGGTGCAGCTTAAATAAATCATCATGTATTAAACATCTCAGCAAACCTCTAAACATATCTACATACTACATACATTTTCCTCTTAGCCCAAAGTATGTGTTTTGATGACCATCATTTTTGTTTGCTTGCTTGGTTGCACGTGGCAGATTTTACCCAGATTAGTTGTGCCAGGGAAGAGTCACTGTGCTGATATTGAACACAAGGACAGTATAAACTTGCTCCGTATCTATTCTGTGTGATGCTATTTAGAAATTAACAATCAAAGGGGATTTGAAATATTGGTATACCTATGCTTTAGGTCCGAATTAGACTTATGTGTGTGTATAGTACAGGTCCTTTTTCTGTAGCCTTAGGCAGTTTTTAAGCATTGTCATGCGCCAACATACACTTATTATTTGTAGTTTTCTTTTGAGTAGGCCATTTATCTTTGCTGCCAAGTTGAGGAGATCCTGAGGAAGCTGATAGTTGTGAAACGTGTCAACCTCTTGGATCATAAAGCAAAGATAATTTGTTAAAGTACGCATATAAGAATACCTTTCTACGATTTTTAAACACATTTTTATGGAATTTTGTAATAAATGATATACATTCTGTATGGCTGTCTTTCTCTGGTACCAGTAAAGTCCAAAATAAGAAGTGTTTTTTTTTTGTAGATACCCTGGCATGCATTATGACATGGGTTAATTTGCGTTTTCAATGCATTTTTGATTTTAGAATTTGTAGTGGATAGGATTAACCGCCATTGATCAAGGCTTGTTCGTACCTGTTACCAGCACATCAAAATACGTTATATATGCATTTCATCTGCTGTCCTTGACTTCTATTGACCTCTCAACGCTCTAAAATGTAAAAAAAAAAAAAAACACACTGTACTGCAGCATTGAGATTATACTAGGCACTATATCTATATTATGGGAACCAGGAAATGTGGGTTTTAATGTGTTAGAATGCATGTGTTAACTGCTTTCCGCCTGCACTATTGCTGAAAGATGGCTACAGTGCGGGCATCAATAGAAGTCCTACCTTCCTCTCGCAGGTAGCGCGCTCTATGATCACAGAGTCTGTGAGGCTCGGCTGATCATAGATCGGGTAAAGGGTCAATCACAGCAGGCCCTTTACCACGTGATCAGCTGTCAGCCAGTGACAGATGCCTGTATTCTTTTAATTTTCCCTTAACGCTGTCAGCATGAAGGAAAAATAAGCCACCTATCAGTGTCCACCAGTGCCACAAATTAGTGTCCACCAGTGCCACCTATCAGTGCCCATCAATGCTGCCAATCAGTGCCTCATCATCCGTGCTGCCTATCAGTGCCGCCTACCACTGCCTTTCAGTGCCCATCAGTGCCGGCTAATAATGCCCATCAGTTCCACATATCAGTGCCCATCAGTGACGTCTATCAGTGCCACCTCGCTGTGCCACCTATCAGTGCCCATCACAGCCACCCATCAGTGCAGCCTCATCAGTGCCCACCAGTGCCGTCTCATCAGTGACCATTAGTGCCACCTATCAGTGCCCATCAGTGCAGCCTCATTAGTGCACACCAGTGAAGCAAAAAAAATTGCCTGTTTGCAAAATGTTATAACAAAATATGAAAAACTTTTTTTTTCTTTTTTTTGTTTAGCAAAAAATATAAAACCAAGTGGTGATTAAATACTATCAAAAGAAAGCTCTATTTGTGTGTAAAAAATGCAAAAAATATCGCATGGGTACAGTGTAGCATGATCGCGCAATTGTCATTCAAAGTCTCAGAGCGCTGAAAGCTAAAAAATGGCCTGGGCAGGAAGGGGGTATAAGTGCCCAGTAAGCAAGTGGTTAAACAACAGCAGTGTAAATGGGCCCTTAAGCGTTTATACTACTCAAAAAGGAATATTGAGTGTATTTTAATGCATTATATTATGAATGAGAATAAATGTCAAAAAGAAGAACCAAGGAGAACATTTCTTTATTAGATTCCAAAGAAACATAATTTGCATGGCAGCTTGGAAAAGAACAACTGTGCTGAAAACATAGAAAAAGCAATAAAACAACAAAGCTTCAGATACACTGATCAAAATGTGCAATAGGTGTGTTCATTGGGGAAGAGTAATCTATTCAGAGTAGGAAAGACTTAAAACATAGTTATAAAATTCCCATCATGATGGTT
The DNA here is from genome assembly GCF_905171775.1 of Rana temporaria. Classification (NCBI taxonomy): domain Eukaryota; kingdom Metazoa; phylum Chordata; class Amphibia; order Anura; family Ranidae; genus Rana; species Rana temporaria. Next base: position 123,115,588 of record NC_053494.1, on the reverse strand, counting down.
TCACAAAAGCAGAGCTCATGCAATTACACTTTTAGAACTTTTATATAATTTGGTCTTACTCTGAATAAGTTCTCAATTATTCAACACCAACCAACACTGAAGATTGTGGGGCAGATCCACGTACATTGGCGCATATTTGCGTCGGGCCTAGCGTATCTAGGATACACTACGCCGCCGTAACTTAATTTTTTTTTTAATCCTCAAAGAAAGCGCGCCGTAAGTTATGGCGGCGTAGTGTATCTTTGGCGGCGTAAGGGCACGCAATTCAATTCGATGTGATGGGGGCGTGTTTTATGCAAATACGTCGTGACCCGACGTAAACAAGTGCGCATGCTCGAAATTAAATCGGAACAAAGCCAATGTTTACGACGGTGACGTCATTCTATGCAAATCCCTATTCGCGAACGACTTACACAAACAACGTAAAAAATTCAAAATTCGACGCGGGAACGACGGCCATACTTAACATTGAGTACGCCTCATAATAGCAGGGGTAACTATACGCCGAAAAAAGCCGAACGCAAACGATGTAAAAGAATGCGCCGGCCGGACGTACGTTCGTGGATCGCCGTAATTAGCTAATTTGCATACTCAACGTGGAATTCTACGGAAACACCACCTAGCGGCCGCTGAAAAAATGCACCTAAGATCCGACGGTGTACTAAGACGTACGCCTGTCGGATCGATCCCAGATGCAGTCGTATCTTGTTTTGTAGATACAAAACAAACATACGAAGCGGGAAATTTAAAATTAAGCGGCGTATCAATAGATACGCCGGCGTAATTCTTTTGTGGATCTGCCCCTCTGTTGTCAGGTGCAACGTGGGAAGAAGTGGTGGAAAAGCCCAGTATCAGTGGGTTTTCTGTGTGTGTGTGGGGTGGGGTGGGGGGTTGTTCTGTGTGTGTGTATATGTGTGTGTGGGGGGGTTGTTTTGTGTGTGTCTGTGGGGGGGTTGTTTTGTGTGTGTGTGGGGGGGGCTGTTTTGTGTGTGTGTGTGTATATGTGTGTGTGTGGGGGGGGGTTGTTTTGTGTGTGGGGGGGATGTGTATGTGTGTGTGTGTTGCTTTACTGAATTGAATGAATTGACAAGGTGAGAGTGGCTCTTTAAAGCGGGGATTCACCCTAAAAACAAATTTCTAATATTAGAGCCAGCATACTAAGGACATTTACTTTCGGCAGGTCATTTTTTTTTTTCTCCGTACATACCTTTATATTGTGATTTTGTCCAGGGCTTCCGCGTTCTGATGACTGTGGCACTGGGCGTTCCTATCCCTGCCTCAGGGTTCCGATGACTGCGGGACTGGGCGTTCCTATCCTTCGGTTCGATGATTGACGGCTTGTGAAACAGATCCCCTGTCGCACAACGCGCGTCACCAGATTTCCGGAAATAGCCGAGCTGCGAGTCGGCACTATACGGCGCCTGCACTCTCCATGTAGAGCTGACTGCGCAGGCGCCGTATAGTGGCGACTCGCAGCTCGGCTATTTCCGGAAATCTGGTGATGCGCGTTGTGCGACAGGGGACCTGTTTCACAAGCCGTCAATCATCGAACCGAAGGATAGGAATGCCCAGTCCCGCAGTCATCGGAACCCGGAAGCCCTGGACAAAAATCAGAATATAAAGGTATGTACGGAGAAAAAAAAATGACTTGCCGAAAGTAAATGTCCTTAGTATCATTAGTATGCTTAGTCTGCTAGATGTAATGTTAAAAAAATATTTTTTGGGTGAACCCCCGCTTTAAATACAAATATGACATTGATCCTAAACCATTACAATTTCCATTTCAATAACCTAGATTTGTTCCCACATTCTAAATGAACCCTAGAGCTGCTGAAAAGATGGGCAAATATTTAGAAAGAGTAACTTAGACCCCTCTCACACTGCCGACGCCCATAGTGTCGGTTGTAAAATATCTGTAAAACACTGTTATTTTACCGTCGGATTTGCGGCGCATTTCCTCCCGCAATGCGCTGCTACAGCGACGTATTGCCGGCGATACTGCGGCGCTGCCCATTGATTTCAATGGACAGGAGCGCATTAGCAGCGGTGAGTTCACCGCTGCTAATGCGCTCCAAAGAAGCTGCTGGCAGGACTTTTTCTGGCACCCTGCCAGCGCACCACTCCAGTGTGAAAGCCCTCGGGCTTTCACACTGGAGTGAATAGAGCAGCAGTTTAAGGGCGGATTGCAGGCGCCTGAAAAATGCCCTCAGAGTGAAAGGGGTCTAAGTGGTAAGTAAGCAGTGGCGGCCCATCCATTAAGGGCACACAGGCACCGCCCCCTCATCTATGCGTCCGGCCCCCTCATCTATATGCAGGAAACGCCGGACGCATGGATTCCAATTTGTTTTTTTTTTCAAGCACGTGATTAAAGCCAGAGTCTCTAAAAAGCTTCAAAATAGTGTGGGCTCGGGGCGCAGAGAACTGCGCCCGAAACCAACCCAGTTGTGTGACAATAGCAAATGAATATTGTTTTCTGCCCGCCCCCCAAAAAACACCTGCCACCACTGTAAGGCCCCTTTCACACTGGGGCGGGAGCCGCGGTGGCGGTATAGCGCCGCTAAAAATAGCGGCGCTATACCGTCGTAATTGCCGCGGGATTCGGCCGCTAGCGGTGCGGTATTAACCCCCGCTAGCGGCCGACAAAGGGTTAATACCTCTGCAGAGGCGCATTGTGGGCGGTATTACCGCGGTTTCCCATTGTTTTAAATGGGAAGGAGCAGTGAAGGAGCGGTATACATACCGCTCCTTCACCGCTCCAAAGATGCTGCTTGCAGGAGATTTTTTTCTCTCCTGCCAGCGCATCGCCTCTGTGTGAAAGCCCTCCGGCTTTCACATTGAGGTTGCTGGGCAGGAGTTTTTCAAGGGGGTATAGCAGCGCTATTTTTAGCGCTGTACCGCCTGAAAAACTCCTCAGTGTGAAAGGGGTCTAAGTAAGGTGGTGTTGAGATGGACACTAGCAATGATGACATACTAGAATATGTAAACTGGCACCTACTGAATAAATTGTGCACATAGGCACATTTAGACAGGCAGATATAAAAACAGAATATGAACTGTTAAAAGCAAAAGAAGGAAGTTTAATAGCATTTGTGATATTATTATATTATATTCATGCTTTTATGGGTAATGCAATACCGGATTTAAAAAATAAATAAAAAATAGTTGAACTTATTCTTTAAATAAACCTTGAAACATTATAGCATTTATTCATGAATAGTATCAGCCTACTCTTTGTGCATATTCATTTTTTGAAATGAAATAGCACTGTCACAACGTTAGAAAAATTTTCCAGATGATGTTGTACATTGTGTTTATTTAGTTCTTTTTTTGCAGACTACAAAAGAACACTATTTTGTCAGAAGTAAATGCTTGCTGTAATTTAATACAAATGTGTACGTTTTCGTTCCAAAAGGATTTTTTTATTTTTTTGCTTCAAGACTAAAAGAATGCAGAGGGGGATATCTTCAGGCCAGAATCAAATCCAAAACATTTAATAAACGTATTTGTTGCCTTAGAAACAAGTAAGTGATGTTATTTCTAATGAGAACGTACGATGAAATTCGATTTTTACTTGTAAGGTTTAAAAATCCTTTTTTTTTTATTTTTAGCTCCAGGTTAAACATTCAGCTAAATAAATTAAACAAGCGTCTATTGTGTGTTACATTGGTGGTTGGCCGAGTATTGGAGATGTTAAATGAAGAAAAGAAGCATGTCAGTTCATTACTGAAGTCAGCTTGCAATGATCTCTCCTATTAGCAGAAGCTCTGTCTGGTTCACATGTAGAGAAGTAGAATGGGACCAACGCGTACAATGTAAGCCTCATCTACCATTACACGTATAATACATCAGACTGAAGGGAATCAAAGAGATGTGGACAAAACACCTCAGAAATAGAAAGCATTATTAAACCTGCAGCAGTAAGTCGACAGTCTGGAAAAACACCAGATATTTGTGTAAGGCATCATGGTGATAACTCATTATGTTTTTGGAAATCCCCCAACCTTTTACTATTTGTGCACATGGCAGAGAGTGACTGAAAGCAAATTGAATTGCAGGCATTTTTTTTTTTTTTAGACCGTGTTGATGGGGAGCCCACTGAGTTTTTTAGACAACACCATAGAAAGGCCATTCTTTCCATCTAAACAACTTTGCTTTGTCGTGGGTTTGAAAAACATTAAAGGGAGCTCTTTAATACGAGCCAAGGTTCAAAAAGAAGTTCCGACATTACCACATGTGGATCCAAGCTGTCAGCATGTTTTTTAGTTCAACCCACTGTTTAATCAAAGAAAAATGCTGCCAAGGTGGACTGCTTAAAAGGAAACTGGCTGAATGGAATTGCTACGCATAGAAGGGGCTACCTACTACTATGCCATGATGTATAAAAAAAAACTTGCCCTGTACAATAATGCATCTGTTATTTTGGCTGGCATGTTTGTGAACTAGGTTTTTTTTTGTTTTTTTTAGCACATAACAAGTTCAAACTATCCATCTGGAGAAATAAATCATCATAATAGCATTAGTGTCACCAATTGTATTTGTGCACTTCTACTTTTACTATACCGCTTTGCTTTGTCCATGCAATTGAATAGCATTCATAGGTACTGTATAGCTAATTTACAGAGGCAGGTAGGCTATTCTGTTGTTATGCCTTGTATACACGATCGGATTTCCGACGGAATTCGGTTCAAGCTGTCTTGCATACACACTGTCACACCAAGATTTATATGGAGACCTCTCAGTAGAAGAAAATAACATAATCTTAAAGTACCATCATCCTAACATAATTTTGAATAAGGAAAGGGTTTGTTGGGACCCCAGAGACCCAAAGAAGCCAAGGGAAATGGGTAGGGGCTGGTGGACTGTATCGGTACTAGATAAATCAGTTATACAAAAGAGTATAATAAAGGTAAAAAAGTTCAATTTATTAAAAAATAATATATTGAACTTTTTTACTTTTATTATACTCTTTTGTATAACTGATTTATCTAGTACCGATACAGTCCACCAGCCCTTACCCATTTCCCTTGGCTTCTTTGGGTCTCTGGGGTCCCAACGAACCCTTTCCTTATTCAAAACACTGTCACACCAAATTCCGACCGTCAATAACGCGGTGACGTACAACACTACGACGAGCCGAGAAAAATGAAGGTCAATGCTTCCGAGCATGCGTCGACTTGATTCTGAGCATGCATGTTTTTTTCTCTGTCGGAGTTCCCTACAGACAAACGGAATTTTTTTCTATCTTTGTTCTCTTTCTAAATTCCGATGGAAAAAAAGTCAGATGGGGCACACTCACAGTCGGAATATCCGATGAAAGACTTTTTCCATCGTAAATTCCGATCGTGTGTACATTAGGCATTAGTCAATACAAAGAATGTTGTGCAACAAATTTTATGATTTGTCCATAAATGTTTATTTAAAAAATGGGTAAATGCAGGCCACCCTGAATTAATATGTTTACAATCAGTTATCAGAAGCTATCAACCCTCTAAAATCTGATTTTTGTCAAGGGTGGTGGAAATAAAAAAAATAAAGGGCCAGATTCACAGAATAGATACGACGGCGTATCTCCTGATACACCGTCGTATCTCTTGTCCTATCTATGCGGCTGATTCATAAGATCCGACAGGTGTAATTGACTTACACCGTCGGATCTTAGGATGCAATACTTCGGCCGCCGCTGGGGGATTTCGTGTCATATTCCAGCGTCGGGTATGCAAATGAGGATTTACGGCGATCCACGAAGGTTTTCGCGTTCGTTACGTCGTCGCTAGTAATTTTTTCCCGTCGCAAAATTACACCTGCTTTAACATGGCTTAACTTTAGTTGAGCCATGTTAAAGTATGGCCGTCGTTCCCGGGTCGAATTTCAATTTTTTTTTGTTTTGGCGTAAGACGTCCGGGAATACGAATGGACGCTACGCACGTCGCTGTTCTAAAAAAAGACGTCACATCGCGCAAAGCAAGGTGCAAATTTCTAAACTGAGCATGCGCAGTACGTCCGGCGTGGGAGCGCACCTAATTTAAATGGTACACGCCCCATTTGAATTGGGCGGGCTTGCGCCGGACGTGTTTACTATACACCGCCGCAAGTTTACAGGTAAGTGCATTGTGGATCAGGCACTTACACTGAAAATTTGCGGTGGTGTAACGTAAACGGGTTACGTCGTGCCGCCGCAATTGTACGAGAATCTGGCCCAAAGATTTTAAGGCTAGTGTCCAGGTTGTAGATTCCTTTTTCCTTTTTCAAACCATGCAGAATGGCAGGCTCTTCAGGCCTTTTTAAAGTATAGGTATGTCAGACATTAGAAGTACATTAGATGTAACCTTTTTTAGCCACTTAAGCTATCCATAGGCTTGGTGACTTGCATAAAGGTATGTTCACCAGTTTCTTTTGGTTGAGTTATGCCGCGTACACACGATCGGTCAAACCGATGAGAACGGTCTGATGGACCGTTTTCATCAGTTAACCGATGAAGCTGACTGATGGTCCGTCGCGCCTACACACCATCGGTTAAAAAAACGATCGTGTCAGAACGCGGTGACGTAAAACACAACGACGTGCTGAAAAAAAGAAGTTCAATGCTTCAAAGCATGCGTCGACTTGATTCTGAGCATGCCTGGATTTTTAACCGATGAACGTGCCTACAAACAATCAGTTTTGTTCTATCGGTTAGGTATCCATTGGTTAAATTTAAAACAAGATTGCTTTTTTTTAACCTTTGGATAAATAACCGATGGGGCCCACACACAATCGGTTTGGTCCGATGAAAACGGTCAATCAGACCGTTCTCATCGGTTTGACCGATCGTGTGTATGCGGCATTAGTCTTTGCTAGTACTTGAAGCATTTGTTGTCACTGAGCAGAGGCTAGCAAAAAGCTCTTCAACTTGCCAATTCAATCAGATAGGTGAAAATAAAGGCAAAAATGCCTAAGAAAATTAAACAAATGCAGTCACCACATCTAAGGACATATAAGCTGCAATATAATACATTTTATCCTTGGGTTTAGCTACACTTTAAGTGCTGATGGAAGGTTACTGTACAAATATTTTTACATGCAGACACAAAATGAGTCATCATTCATTTTTGGTTACCTGTCCACCATGGGAGTCTCCCAAGTCTGTGCATGCTAAGTATATGATTTGTGGATTTTAGAACCAATATTTAATGAACATGCCTTTCAAAACACACACACACACGGTCAAACTTTCAGCATTATTTCAAAAAGACGAAAAAATGTGTTCTTTTGCAGAGCAGAGCCCCCCACACATCGGAACGTAGATCCATTCTCCCCCATCTCGACCTGATGCTTAACCACTTAAGAACCGGACCATTACGCAGGTAAAGGACCTGGCCAGTTTTTGCGATTCGGCACTGCGTCGCTTTAACTGACAATTGCGCAGTCATGCGATGTGGCTCTCAAACAAAATTGGGGTCCTTTTTTTCCCACAAATTGAGCTTTCTTTTGGTGGTATTTGATCACCACGCGGTTTTTATTTTTTGCACTATAAACAAAAATAGAATTCAGTTTAGGCCGATACGTATTCTTGTACATATTTTTGGTAAAAAAAAAAATCGCAATAAGCGTTTATCGTTTGGTTTGCGCAAAATTTATAGCGTTTACAAAATAGGGGATAGTTTTATTGCATTTTTAATAATATTTTTTTTTACTACTAACGGCGGCGATCGGCGATTTTTTTTATGACTGCGGCATTATGGCGGATACATCGGACAATTTTGACCAATTTTTGGGACCATTGTCATTTTCACAGCAAAAAATGCTATAAAAATGCATTTTTTCTTGTGAAAATTACAATTGCAGTTTGGGAGTTAACTACTAGGGGGCGCTGAAGGGGTTAAGTGTGACCTCATATGTGTTTCTAACTGTAGGGGGGTGGGGCTGGACGTGTGACGTCATTGATCGCCTTTCCCTATATCAGGGAACAGACGATCAATGACACCGCCACAGTGAAGAACGGGGAAGCTTTGGACCGGGTCATGGGCGTGTGCCCGCGACCCACGGCTGGGCACTTTAAGAGGATGTACAGGTACCTGCTTGTGCCCAGCCCTGCCATTCTGCCGATGTATATGTGCAGGAGGCGGTCCTTAAGTGGTTAAGGAGGCCCTATCTACTCCTAGGGTCCTGACTCGCCAGCTGACGCGGACGAATCGGTTGTTTGCAGAGCACACAGCCATTTTATCTTTTTGATATAATGCATCTTAGGCTAAAATTCACTCACCATTCGTTCAAGTAAAGAAACATCACCACACTGCTATGTTCATCTTCATCCTGGCAGCATCTCTGCTTCAGACTACCCACGTTTTTTTTATCAACCCCACAGGAAGTCATGTCACGGCATGTGACCTCCTCCATGGGAAGTGAGGTCACAGGGTGTGAGCTCCACACAGCACATGACCATATAAGGATATGTTAAATACAGCTAATACAATATAATATATGAATACAACAAAAGAATGTGGTGACCCCATAGACAGCCAGTCAGACATTTGTATTCTTTCAAAAGAACCAATCACAGACATGTATACATTCAAATAGACTAGCAGTGACGTGAACTGCTTCCAATGATATGAACCATACGAACATTTTGGCTCAATGGGCCATAATTGTCGTACAGTTATGCTATAGTTCTCGTGAACGCAGATCTGTCCGCTCAGAGTCATTTAATGCAAACGCCAAGAAGTGGTCAGTCCCTTGGTGAGGCATAAAGCAAACCTGTCTTCACGCCACCGGTCTTCCACCAACGATTGTATGTGCAAATACATTAATAAAAATGTCCACAACAATACTTAGCACACAGATATTTGAGGCCAGAAATAGGAATATGAAACATTGCTTGGAAGTGTGGTACAATTGTCTGTTTTGGCAGAGTTCCAAGCTGAAGACATGATTTGTAAACACCTGCTGAGTGTCCTCTCCTTACACTAAATCGAGTTTGCATTTCATTCTAGTTACAAACACATCTAGACAACAATGTAATAAACTTATTTTCATACAAATAGGCTTGACCAAATGTAGTTAACCTGCATCTGCCAAAAACATTGTATTTAGTAGGCGACCAAACAATGTTTACAACGACCGATTACTGTGCCCACGAACCTGAAAGTTGCCATTTTAAACTGTACAACAGTAAAGAAAAGCACATGGAGCAACATGCAAGTAATAATAATAGGAACACAGGACAAATACTTACTTTTTAGAAGCATTTTCCTGATCCTTCTGTACAGATCGTGCTCCCTCAATTTCAGGTCTGACCAGCGTTTCCTCAATTGCTCTTTAAATCGTTGTGCCCCAAAATTCCTGTGCAGACTTCTCACAACTTTAGTCATGATCTTGGCCTTTCTCACATTTGGAGTACAGTCCATACTTCCCATCATAGTCAGTCCTCTTCAAGATGTCCGCCATCTCTACAAAGGACATATTTGAGGCCTTATATCTTCTCCTGGATCGGGACATTTCTGGCTCCGAGCTTTCCTCCTCGTTAGTGCTATTATCATGCACCTGCTGTGTCTTCGCCATGTTCCTCTCCCACTGCGTCGAAAGAGAAGGGGCGGGAAATATACTAGAAAGAACGTCAGGGGCGGGTGACGGGTGACGTGTGCGGAGTTTCATGCATGCACAGTGTATATAAAGCCAACACGTATGTGTTGTACCTACGATCTGTGAGCGGAGGAAGGAGTACCGGAAGCGCCGATCGTGAGAACGAAGGTAACATTTTAACTTGGGGCATCAGTGGCCTATACTGCTTCTAGATTGAGGCCTATATTGTGATAAGATTAGGAAAGTTTAGCCTGACATTAGTGTTTTTCTTGTGTTTTGTCTTGCAGAGAAATGAATAAATTCAAGGACCCAACATTCATGAGTCAGTTCATACATATGTACAGGGAGCTGACCTGTTTGTGGCAGCTTAACCACTTAAGCCCCGGACCAAAATGCAGCTAAAGAACCAGGCCAGGTTTTGCGATTAGGCATTGAGTCGCTTTAACAGACAATTGCGACGTGGCTCCCAAATAAAATTGACGTCCTTTTCTCCCCACAAATAGTGGTATTTGATCACCTCTGCGGTTTTTATTTAAATTTATAGTGTTTACAAAATAGGGGATAGTTTTATTGCATTTTTATAAAAAAAATTTGTACTACTTACGGCGGCGATCAGCAATTTATTTTTTGGCATTATGGCGGATACATCGGACAATTTTGACACATTTTTGGGACCATTGTCATTTTCACAGCAAAAAATGCATTTAAATTGCATTGTTTATTGTGAAAATGACAGTTGCAGTTTGGTTAACCACAGGGGGCGCTGAAGGGGTTATGTTTCAGTGTGTGTTTACAACTGTAGGGGGGTGTGGCTGTAGGTCTGACGTCATCGATTGTGTCTCCCTATAAAAGGGATGACACATTCGATGCAGCCGCCACAGTGAAGCACGGGGAAGCCATGTTTACACACGGCTCTCCCCATTCTTCAGCTTCGGGGAGCGATCACAGGGGGGTGGCTAGAAACGAATAGCCGCCCCCTCATCCCAGATCGCTCCCAGACGATAACCGACCGCCGCATGTACCGAGGGGGTCCCAATCGGACCCCCGACCCACGTCTAGGCAGGGACGTATCGGCATGTCCATCTGCCTGTACGTGCCATTCTGCCGACGTATATTTACATGTGGCGGTCGTTAAGTGGTTAAACACCCTTTAAACAAAAATAAACCAGCTAGGCAGGCAGCGATGGAGAAACTGCTGGCATTTGTGAAGTCGGAGGTCCCCACGGCAGACATCAGATTTTTGGCAACCAAAATTGGTGGCTTGAGAAGCACATATAAGAAGGAGCAGAATAAGGTCCTGGCTTCCCAAAAATCAGGAGCAGCAGCAGAAGACATGTATGTACCCAGTCTGTGGTACTAAAACAAAATGCGTTTTCTGGAAGACCAGATTAAAGTCAGGGAATCACTTTCAACACTTCCTTCCCCCCTTTCATCCACCCCAGCTGAGGCTACTGTATTTATTGTCCAAAAATTTATGATGTTAACTAGATGTTATTATTGATAACAAACTAATGATTTAACAAAAAGTGTTTTACATAGATAGCAGTGGCCAAAAATAATTGGGACAAGAATGAAAACTGCTGGGGTCAGAATGATAGTCTTTTCTATTTATTAACATTCAATTTGCAACAGTCATGAGCTGAGCATGTCCCTTTTTATACACAGGAAGACCTCAGCCAGGACGAGGCTCTGAAATGTGGCAGCCATGAGGAGGTGGGGGTAAGTGTCAGCCAGGAGGTGGTCGGGCCCAGTAGCCCCACATAATCCCAGGTGCCTCCCCTCCACCTTTTAACAAAAAGGCCCAGGAAGGGGAGGAATGTGGAGGAGGCAGCACTGGGCCTCATTAGGGAGGCTAATGCGGCCCTAAGAACACCCCCCCCCCCCCCGACGTTCAAGAAGCCTATGGCTACTTGGTAGAAGCTAAAATCCAGAAGCTGGAGGAGGGCCAATGCCTCATCTGCAAGGAACTCAAATTTATGGCCCTTAATAAGTTGATGAGTGGCAAAGAAACACCAAAAACCCACTTTTGTGAGCTCGACTATCCTCCTCCTCCTGCCACAAGTCCACCACCAGAGCCACAGGCTGGAAGGAAGCATGTAGGGAAGCACGGAGGGAAGACAAAAAAGTGATGGCCTAGGTTAAGTCTGGTCTAAAAGAAGACACAGGCTGTTGTATTACCACAGCCTGGGGACATATATGTCATCTGCTGCTGTTCCTGATCTCTCAGAGTCCAGAACCAGATTGTGTTCCCTATTATATGGACTTCTCAGGCTATCAATTTTGTTTTTCAAATAGTTGATGTCTGCCCTGGGGTCCAAAGGCTTCGCAAAAAACAGCAGTTTCTCCATCGTTGCCTTCCTCTTTATTTTGTTATGAGCAAGAATAAATGGATATTTTTTCTCTGCAAATACTTGCTTTTGTGTTTTTCTTCAAAAAGGACAGTTTATTTGTGAGTAGGCAGGTACATTTCAAAAATACAATGTCAAATTAACAAGGACACCAACCAACCTCCTTGAGTTTAAAAAATACAAGAAAATTATAATAATGTTGTTGTGGTAACTTGACACACACACACACACACACACAAAAATTAAATAATAAAAAAAACAGGAGATCTTGATTAAAATAAAAAAATAAAAAAAGATGACTATAAAAAAATTCTAAACATTATTATGGAGATCTGGCTTTAAAAAAGAAAAAGATTATTCATGAGATCACAAGAAATAATAAAGAAATGAGCTTGCCAGAGCTCTGTGTGAATATCGGCAGCAAAACAACTATTATTCTAGCATTATAAAGAAGAAAAGAATGCGCTGCATTAAAAGATGATAAAATTTGCAGCGTGACGAATGTGCTATCTCCTTTACAAGCGCTAGTTTTATCAGACCGAGCGCTTCCGTCTCGTACTTGCTTCAGAGCATGCATGGTTTTTGGTGCGTCGGAATTGCATACAGACGATCGGAAATTTCCTCCAATAACTTTTCTTGTCGTAAAATTGGAGAATCAGCTCTCAAATTTTTCTAGGCTAAAAAACCGACAGAAAAATTCTAATGGAGCCTACACACGGTTGGAATTTCTGACCAAAAGCTCACATCAGACTGTTCTTGTCGGAATTTATGATCGTGTGTACGCGGTATAAGCCTTTATAACAGAGGCAAAAAATGATTGGCAAATAAGATTGTAAAGGCTGCTGCACCTCAAGCCCCAGATATCAAAATTTAGAAACTCCTTGGAAGGGGGATTTGTCGGGGTAACACCGGTATATTGTATGGATCAAAGCGAAATATATTGGACTTACTCCAGTGTTAACTTTAAAAGAGAATTCCCCAAAATAAGAAATAACTTCTAGTGCTATAGTTAATGACTTTTTGGAATCTGCCAAGTATAGGAGCTTTTCATCCACGTATAGAGACTATGGGGCAGATCCTCGTACAGCGGCGCATATATGCGCCGGGCGTAGCGTATCTAAGATACACTATGCAGCCGTAACTTACTTTTTTTTTTTAAATCCACAAAGAATCCACGCCGTAAGTTATGGCGGCGTAGTGTATCTTTGGCGGCGTAATGGCGCGGAATTCAAATGGCTGTGATAGGGGCGTGTTTTATGTAAATACGCCGTGACCCGATGTAAACAATGTTTTTTTTAAACTGGGCATGCGCCGTCCGTGGCGGTATCCCAGTGAGCATGCTCGAAATTAACCCGGAATAAGCCAATGCTTCCGACGGTGACGTCATTCTACGCAAATCCCTATTCGCGAACGACTTACGCAAACAACGTAAAAATTTCAAATTTCTACGCGGGAAGGACGGCCATACTTAACATTGAGTACGCCTCATAACAGTAGCTTTAACTATACGCCGGAAAAAGCCGAACGCAAACAACATAAAAAAATGCGCCGGCCGGACATACGTTCGTGGATCGCCGTAACTAGCTAATTTGCATACTCGATGCGGAATTTGACGGAAACGCCACCTGGCGGCCGCCGAAGAATTGCAGCTTAGATCCGACAGCGTACTAAGATGTACGCCTGTCGGATCAAGCCGAGATGCCGTCGTATCTTGTTTTGAAGATACAAAACAAAGATACGACGCGCACAATTTGAAATTACGCGGCGTATCAAGAGATAGGCCGGCGTAATACTTTTGTGGATCTGCCCCTTTTTCTCCACCAAGCTACCAATTCTAAACCCATGGATGAAAGGATTCTGTCTAATCATCACTGCCAATGACTGAATTGCTAAAGCAAATAGCAGGGGTGACAACAGGCACCCCTACCGAGTACCATGGTGAATGAAGAAAGGGTCTGTAATGTAGTTGTTAACCGGAATTCGGGTCATCGGTGGGGCATATAACAGTTTGTGCCATGTAATAAACTGTTTACCAAAACCAAACCACTCCATCAAGTCAAACGTTTTGTGCGTTTCGAGAATAAAGGCTTTATTATTTTTATATCACTACCTGCAGTAACGAAGATGAGCTCAGCCTGCTTTTTCACCATACGGGTACATTCACACTATGTGCATTGACATATTTCCACACTGGATAAACACAAGTCACTGCAAGGGCTCATAGAAAATAATGCATTGCACTTCCCCCTCACCACAGCTCACTGCAAGGCAAAACTGCCAGCTGTCTGCATGCTAAAACAAAGCTTTTTACAGGCAGTGTGAATGAGCCCTAAAAGTTTACCTACGATAAACAAATGCTTTTGTCCTTTATAATAAAGATGCAATATTTATACAAATTATATGGGAGCTACATTAAAGATACTGGTTTTAATAAAAAAAACATTTACTGTGAATTTATGAAAGCTTATGCCTTAATCAAACCTCTACCCAGAAGTAAGCAACACAGTGTGAAGAAAATGAATATAATATTTTCTATATTTGCTTCCTTTTTATTGTATGGTGTAAGTGTGCATTTTCCATACACATGCTGTGTTTTTATTATTTTCCGCTTCCCAGTTACATTCCTTAACAAAATAATGTTTTGTTTTTTTTGTCTATTCTTCAACTCAGAGTTTTCCCACTGCATTTAACTTACAATCTCATTTCATACAGCGTCTCCTGTTTATATCTGACATTGTTCTGTGGGGGGATTTGCTGAGCTAAGAAACAATCCAGGCCTTTCTTTTATAATGTGAATGGCAAATTTCCCTGCCTGTTTATGTTATGTACACATATAGTGATCTGCTTACATGTCTCACATTGCATTATGCCCTTACACTCTAGCTGATTCCTATTTATGTCTGGACTAGACTGTTTGACCTCGTGTTTGTAACAGTTATTGAATAAACTGGAATCTGCACAATGCTCTTTGTTTTGCATCTTCTGGTAATGTTGAATAATCCAATGTTGTGCCTAAAGTGTTACTAAACCCAGTTAAATCAGTGAGTGTATGCAGTAAAGTATGCTTGTTGTACTCATTGTGGAACCTAAGGGGTTAATCCCCTGCATTGTATAAAAAGGCTGCTTGATCTCCACTGATTCCAGAACATGTCCAGATAAGACAGAGCTTCTGGAGTCAGGCTGCACATGCTCAGTTTGGTGTTTATTGCTAGAGAGTTTTTTTCCTTGGGAGAGTGTATGTGATCAGCACAGGGCCAATCAGCATTTTCCAGACAGAGGGTCAGGGGTCCTAGATCCTGATAGGACAGCTCAGTGCAGTATAAAAACTTCTCCTTCAAGCTTTACCAGGAACTGATAGCAGTTACAAGACTGCTATATACTGCTGATGAGAAAAGTTATTTAGCAGTTTATATTTACTAAAATAATTGCATTTTCATGTTCTGTGTACTACGGGAGACCAGATACAGTGAATGCTGTGTCTTAATTTTTCATTCATTTAATATAGGGAATATTAAACAGTCACGTAAGGGGAACTTTATCCCCCCTACTCCTTTCACACCTGTGTTTTTCTTTTTTCTTTCCCTTCGTATCTGGTTTCCTGGGATATCTTTAAATCACATACTCATACATCCATCAAATTCAACGCTGTACTGCTGCTGTAATCCTCCAAAGACCACCAGATGTTGGATCCCATGCCACCATCTGCCACCTTCTTTACTTACATCATCAAGGGGCTGGCTGTCTTTTCTGGGTTCTTGCAGCCAGCTCCTGATGACAAGCGCCTGTGCAGTGTGTTCTAGATGGCCCTGCAGCTTCCTGGGATGTGTGATGAGAATATCCCAGGAGGCTTCAGGTAGCTCGGGACATCATTCTCGCTTAGGTAAGAAAGGTGGGAATTGCAATTTCTTGAAAGAAGTTGAGAAGAAGAAAAAGAAAGTGAACCTAACATAGCTGTATATCCGTGTGTGTTTAAAGATGTGGCATTGCTAACCCCAAATATGATACAATGATACTATATATGCATACTTTTACCCAAAAATGTCTCAATTAATTAAACTGCATGAGTTATGTTAACTGTGTTTGTTTGTTATCGTCTCATTATTATTTTCTCATCAAAAAACTAAAATGTGCATAAAATAATACTGCATAGATAATACATTTTTACACATTTACCCAAAATAGTTATTTATTCACCACAATCCTTTATTTATAATAAATCATTATTTTATCTTATCTTGAGTCATTATTTCAGGGCTGTCACTAGCAGCAACCCACCAGCAATAGGATAGCTAAATAAGGA
The DNA here is from genome assembly GCF_905171775.1 of Rana temporaria. Taxonomy (NCBI): domain Eukaryota; kingdom Metazoa; phylum Chordata; class Amphibia; order Anura; family Ranidae; genus Rana; species Rana temporaria. The sequence continues at coordinate 123,099,379 of NC_053494.1, read as the reverse complement.
ACTCTTCTATCTTCTGCTATGAGATTGCCTAATTGCTGTCCAAAAATCTGCAGAATCTCACTTGCTAGAGTAGAGAACAATGATGAAGATACACATAGCTGGTTTGGCAAAAAAGGTAGACATGGCATAGGATAAAATGAGTGTTCTCTCTTACTGTCTACTTACTGCAAGTCAGTACCATCGGCAGGTGCCGATATGACATGAATCTTATTTCCATCTGAAACACCTTCTTCTGCTTTCTTCAACATACACCACACAGTTAATACCAGACAAAAAGTAGCAGAAACCTGTAACCAGACTGTATTTGACAATGTATTTACATATTCAGAACGAGCAGTGAAAACCCTCCCTTACCTCTATAGCTATAGGCATTGTGGAGAAATTTGTTTTCAAATTGCACAACAGAAGCACATTATATTTTTTTATATTCTCCAATATTTTTTTCAGTTCTGTAGCCTGTATTTTGAAGCCTATTCATAAAATGCAGGCTGTTGTATTGAGCCTGTTGTATATTACATCTGAGGTTTTCTTGATTAACACAGTATAAAGATCTTTATAAATAGAAGAGAGTTCACCGTGGAGCGCATTGCACATTTGCAGAGCACATCACCATGCTTTTTTTAGTTATTAAAATAAAAAAATATGTTTTTAAAGCAGTACAGCCATACCTTAATAAAATCAACAGCAGAGTCATCGTACAAAAATATCACATGTATTGTATAAAAAAGTTATATTAATATAATAAAGCATTCCAATTCTATGATAGATTTGTACTAGTCACATTCCATGTCATATACACAATGCATTTTCCTTCAAACCATATTGAACAGTGACTAAAAATAATTTACTGCATTAAGTAGGATTTCAGTTAAGATTTATTTATTTTAATTAAATGCTCAGACACTGCAACAATCATCCAAACTGAGCAGCTTTTTATATTGAATATATTGTGTTATTGTGTGTGAGTTTCCAGTTCTGCCATTGTGATTGTAAAGAGGTCTCATTTTATCCAGTTGCTTTTGTGTTATAGACAATGCAGTAGAAGTAAAAATCAAAAGCTGGTGACAGCTATATATCTAGATATATTGTATATAAAATAAATTATTGGGGCCCCCAACACTGGTGGGCTCTAGAACTACTCCTAATTATACCCTTAAACAATGGTTTTAATTGTAATTCAGCATTAATATGTTTTAACAAGGTGATCTGAAGTAGTCCTTAAATAGCAGGTAGGACTGCTTTGAGGCTTAGATCCCTCTGAATGAGTTGCTGCTGTGCTGAGCCTGTGCTAAGTAACAAAGGAGAATGTTTTTTACATTACAGTCAATGAGAACTAGACTGGTTAGAACTTAATAAATTAGTAAAAATCTCAAATCTCAATTTTCAAGCCCTGAGCCAGGAATTTTACAATCCCTTTTCTGATACAGACTAGGCCATCTGCCCTGGGGTAGTGGTTGTAGTTGTTCCCTTATATGAGCATAAATGCCAATTGCAGATGGATTTATCCTTTGTTTTCTTTTCCACTAAGATTACATTTGCAGCCAAATCATATTGCATTGACTGGAAATAAGTAAAAATTATAAAAAAAACTGATTTGGTAAAGCTATCTCTTATGCCCTGTACACACGATCGGTCCATCTGATGAAAACGGTCTGATGGACCGTTTTCATCGGTTAACCGATGAAGCTGACTGATGGTCAGTCATGCCTACACACCATCAGTTAAAAAAACGATTGTGTCAGAACGCGGTGACGTAAAACACAACGACGCACTGAAAAAAACTAAGTTCAATGCTTCCAAGCATGCCTCAACTTGATTCTGAGCATGCATGGATTTTTAACCGATGGACGTGCCTACAAACGATAATTTTTTTTCCATTGGTTAGGTATCCATTGGTTAAATTTAAAACAAGGTTGCTTTTTTTTAACCTATGGATAAATAACCGATGGGGCCTACACAAAATCGGTTTGGTCGGATGAAAACGGTCCATCAGACCGTTCTCATCGGTTTGACCGATCGTGTGTACGTGGCATAAGCCCAACAGTATAAATATATTAAAAACAGAAAAAATATTGCGCATACCATATGTGAAAAAAGATAAAGCAAGAGGAAAGCTGCGTCTCAAAAATGTCATACAACATCAATAATACAAATTAAAAAAGAAGGAGTCGCGCTAAATAACACAAAAATGCTTATTATCCACTGTATGACGTGGACACAATACTAAAGGAATATCTATTCAGCATATGAAAGCTATCAGAAATATAAGCACAAAGTATAAAAATTGAAAAAGTGAAAAATAAACACAGTCCATTAATAGACACAACAAGAGATAGTAAGTCCCAAGTGTGAAGCAAATCCACATGCGATGTGATTGTTGACGAACAGAAGACCTCCACCAACAGAAAACACTGACCCTTACCAGAGTCAAAGATCTCAAAGAGATCAGATACAGCGTAAATATAATGACATCCACCATCCACAGCGAGAATGCAATCAAGCCTCCGTCCAGTGCAGTCAAAACAGGTAGTTAATCACTATCCCAATGGTCACCAGATGACAGTATTCCGGAATATGTAAAGGAATCAGGGGAGACTCACATAGTGTAAAAACATATGGGATTTAATAAGTAAAAAAGATTGTGCGCACTTACAGCAATCCTGTAGTAAAACAGCATAAAAATCAGCCGGCCGGCTTGTAGGAGCGTGTACCCGTCTCTTCCGGGTCCTCACACGCGGCGCTCTGACGTCACCGTGTTACGTGTGAGGACCCAGAAGAGATGGGTACACGCTCCTACAAGCCGGCCGGCTGATTTTTATGCTGTTTTACTACAAGATTGCTGTAAGTGCGCACAATCTTTTTTACTTGTTAAATCCCATACGTTTTTACACTATGTGAGTCTCCCCTGATTCCTTTACATATTCCGGAGTACTGTCATCTGGTGACCATTGGGATAGTGATTAACTACCTGTTTTGACTGCACTGGACGGAGGCTTGATTGCATTCTCGCTGTGGATGGTGGATGTCATTATATTTACGCTGTATCTGATCTCTTTGAGATCTTTGACTCTGGTAAGGGTCAGTGTTTTCTGTTGGTGGAGGTCTTCTGTTCGTCAACAATCACATCGCATGTGGATTTGCTTCACACTTGGGACTTACTATCTCTTGTTGTGTCTATTAATGGACTGTGTTTATTTTTCACTTTTTCAATTTTTATACTTTGTGCTTATATTTTTGATAGCTTTCATATGCTGAATAGATATTCCTTTAGTATTGTGTCCACGTCATACAGTGGATAATAAGCATTTTTGTGTTATTTAGCGCGACTCCTTCTTTTTTAATTAGTATAAATATATTATCCAGGATTTAGGGAACATTATCAAAAATCATGTTGTATAATGTCATATACATAGTTACATAGGCCCAGATTCACGTAGAATCGCGGCGGCGTAACGTATCGTAGATACGTTACACCGCCGCAAGTTTTCATCGCAAGTGCCTGATTCTCAAAGCACTTGCATGAAAACTTACGCTGGCGGCCTCCGGCATAAGCCCGCGTAATTCAAAGGGGCGTGTGCCATTTAAATTAGGCGCGCTCCCGCGTCGGACCTACTGCGCATGCTCCGTTTTGAAATTCCCGCCGTGCTTTGCGCGAAGTGACGTCATTTTTTTGAACGGCGACGTGCGTAGCGTACTTTCGTATTCCCGGACGTCTTACGCAAGATCAAAAAAATTTAAAATTTCGACGCGGGAACGACGGCCATACTTTATACAGCACATACGTGTGCTGTGTAAAGTTAGGGCAGCAAAAAACGACGACTAACTTTGCAACGGGAAACTAGACTAGCAGCGACGTAGCGAACGCGAAAAACCGTCGTGGATCGCAGTAACTACTAATTTGCATACCCGACGCTGGTTTACGACGCAAACTCCCCCCAGCGGCGGCCGAGGTATTGTATCCTAAGATCCGACAGTGTAATTCAATTACACCTGTCAGATCTTAGGGCTAACTATGCGTAACTGATTCTATGAATCAGTCGCATAGTTAGGAAGACCCTAAAACAGAGATACAACGCCGTATCAGGAGATACGCCGTCGTATCTCTTTTGTGAATCTGGGCCATAGTTACATAGTTAGTCAGGTTGAAAAAAGACACAAGTCCATCCAGTTCAACTGTAAAAATAAATAAAATAAAAAATATCATACAATCCCATATTCCCAATTCTATACCCACAGTTGATCCAGAGGAAGACGAAAACCCCCAACAGAGCATGATCCAATTTTCTACAGCAGGGGAAAAAATTCTTGCGGACACCCTGAGAGGCAATTGGATTTCCCCTGGATAAACTTTACCTATAAATGTTAGTAACCAGTTATATTATGTACATTTAGGAAAGTATACAGACCTTTCTTAAAGCAATCTACTGAGCTGGCCAGAACCACATTGCAGTGATAATGATGTGCTAAATCAAGCATTATTCGTTTGTGTTGTTAAAAATACAAATTTAAATCTTCAAACTGACTATGATAATAAGCTACAACTGTCACAAGCTAGAAATACAGTCCCAAAATGCATAGTCAGCAATAACTGGATACAATTTTGGGAATGGATAGGTTGTTAATATTTTTGTTGTTACTTACCTATATACTGTAGCACCAATGTGCCACAGCAACCTTCTGCAGGCTTGGAAAATTGCAAAATAAACTTTTAAAGGATTAACTTATTATAACAATCAATGAAACATACGCTAAGAAGGTCTTGTATAAGTAAATATTAAAGATTTTATATAGCATTGCAAACCAATGAAACAATTTATAAGATGTAACTTTAAAGCGTAACTCCACTTTTGTTAAAAAAAAAACCATTCCCATCTGGGTGATCTATGTACATTACAAGGATTATAACAACTGTTGTTGCAGATTCCTACCTTTTGTTATTCTAAAGAAATCACTGTATGTTCCTCTGTGCCTCTGTGCCATGTGGCTCTAATGAGAGTGGTTTCGTCATTATCAGTCAGTTGTGCAGCTGCAAAGGGCCTGCATTCCTTTAGACATGATTTTCTATTGTTAATATCTCACCAAAAATTGCATTTTTGTTGCAGGGGATACCTGAAATCTGACGTGTATCTTAGGCACACTTCCGGGAAAATCGAGGAGCCAATCACACAAGCAGGAAATGATGTTTCTGGGGGGGTGGTCAGTACACATTCTGAGTACAGAACAACTCCAGGTAGCCATATTGTATTGCATTGTCCAAAATTACAGCGGCTGCATATTGAAAAGGAAAGGTAATTTTAATAACATTCAATTACAATATGACTTGTGTCGCAATTGTATACACTATATTATTTTTTCTTTATTTGCAATTTTTTTCCCCCCACAAAAGTAGATTTGCCCATTAACCTGCCTGGCGGTATTCCCGAGTCTGACTCGGGGTTAGATTTAGCTGCTGCGATTGGTAACCCCGAGTCAGACTCGGGCTTGCCTCGCTAGATCCACAGGCACTGTTTACTTACCTTGTCCCTGGATCCAGCGATGCCACCGCGCTGTGTGAGCGAGCGGGACCTCGCTCGATTCACACAGCGTCCTCCTGTGCCGCCGATCTCCGTTCCCTGCGACGTTACGACGCACGGGGACGGAGAACGGCGCCAAATTCAAAAAAGTAAACAAACACATTACATACAGTATACTGTAATCTTATAGATTACAGTACTGTATGTAAAAAAAAACACACCCCCCTTGTCCCTAGTGGTCTGCCCAGTGTCCTACATGTACTTTTATATAATAAAAACATTTTTTTCTCCCTGCAAACTGTAGATTGTCCATAGCAACCAAAAGTGTCCCTTTATGTCAAAAATAGTTTTAGATCAGCTAAAAAACAGCGATAATAAATTATAATCACTTGCAGAATTGTGCGATAGCGATTTGTGGGGAAATTCGTCATAAAAAAAAAAAAAATGATAGCGACAATTCTGCAACTGAGCAAATTTCAGTGATTTTGATTTGATTACATTATTGAATAATTTTTATTATAATTATATTATTATTTGTTATAATTATTTATAATTATTTATTATATTATAATTTATAATTTTGTTTTTAAAAAAATGTCATACCCGGGATGCCTATTAGAATCTTGTTTGGTCAGATTTAAGTGAGTTATTTCTAAAAATTACAGGCCTACAATATAAAACGCCAAATTTCCTTGCAAATAATGGTACCGCTTTCAGCATGTTTTTTCTGAAAGAATCATACCACCAGGGAGGTTAAATAAGAAAGCATCCAGAACAGGTTAATAAAATCTAAGGAATATATCTTCCATACTGATAATTGCTGAATAAATAAAATTACTTAAAACATATCTCAGTCTATCGATCAGTATTTAGAAGATGTAACTATTGAACAAAGCACGTCAGTTTTGCAGAAGCAGCACTATGAAAAACCAGGTGGAATTGGGAATTAATGCAAAACCTCAAGCCTAAATATATGAAACCCTTAATAACGATGGAATAGGCAATAGTTATGAGTGAAGTTATCATAGTGTAATTGATTTCATCATGGAATTACAATGGTTGCCAAGTTCTTGAAGGATGGTTTAGTTTACTTAATACAGTTTCCTTTGTGTTTGTGTTTTTATACATTTTGTCTGATCATTTGGGTACTGTTGCTTTCAAATTTTGATTGTAATTCTTTTCAGTGTGTTTTCTTTTTACTTTTTGTCTGTTTTACCCCTCAAGAGCTTCCCTCCAGCAACCTTTTCTGCATGGATTGCATGTTATCAGACCTTGCATGCTATCATGATTAGGGCTGAGCCGACAGCCCCCCGTTTTCGGCTTTTGCCCGCTTAGCTCACGTTCGATGGGAGACAAAAATTATATATAGAGACGGTATTTCTACTGCTTCTATATAGGACAGCTTCTTACTGCCACTGGTTTCCAAGGAAGCCACAGATGCTTGCCCCCCTGCATCCCTCAGAACCACTGACGTCTCTGGAAATCCCTGACATATACGGAAAAGGGCTGGGATAGTAGTGACACAACAACCCAAATATGGCTATCACTTTATTTGGTAAATAATGTCACCACCAGCTCTGCCCCTTACCATATGAAATTAATAACACCTCGGGTAGCTGTCATTCAGCTATGAGTGGTGTTGGAATTGGTCATGTGCACTGGGCTGTTTTTTTTTTTTTTTTAGCAAATCAGTGAGCATTATGACTAATGACAGATTTAAAGTGGGGGGCTTTTTTAGGATCTTTATTTTTTAATAAAGCACTTTTCAAATATATGGGTGTCTTTATGTCTAGGTTACCTTTTTTGGGGGGGGAGAATGAGTTGTAGTACTATGTACCTCTACTCATTCACATGGTGAAAGGGGACAGTATCTGCAGGCTCCCTTTTTCCACATTCCGATAAGCCCCCACCCACAGGCCCCCAAAACTACCAGGGTTGTTGGAAAGATGTCCTTTTCCTTATCTCCAGGGGGATTCCTCCGGACAAGACACCCCCAATGTTGAGGTATTGTGGCCTGTTATGCTTCTTTTAAAATTGCTGGCAAATGACTTTCCTTGCCAGCTTCTTTTCTTTTTTTTTAAAAAGCACACAGACCACTTCAAAGGTCCCCAAAATACATAGAAACCTCTTGGAGAGGTCTGTGTGTTTTTTTTTAAGAAGCTTTATAAATGTCAGTGTTGCTGCAGCACCCCTTCACATTAAGGATTAGGACACCCCAGACATGTTATTTAAAAGAATATGGCATTTTTAACATTCTACTTTAAGCATTTAAATACGTAAAGCACTGCTCCTGGCCAAATGGAATTAAACTTTTTGCAATGGTACATATTTCCCAGGATAATGCCCACCCTTCATGCTATTCATTTACACTCCCTACCTATTTGCCCAGAAAATTGGCATTTTTCATTTGATACATTCAACCCTCATTGATTTCACTACAGTTCGGATTTGGCACCTGAACTTCTAAGTCTGCCAAACCCTGCTTAAACCAAACACAGGGCAGCATGGCTCATCCATAATCATTAAAAAAGCTTTTCACAGATACAACATATAAATGTATTTCAGACATTAGGTCCTCACCACTCAGTCAACAGCTCCAGCTTCTACTCAAAAGTGGAGAGATGATGATGTGGAGACATATTGCTATTCAAGTGCTTTAGCTGCCACTTTTGCAACATCTCTTAAAGGATCCTCTAAAAAAAGTGACATCAATTTGTGCTTATTGAATTTGTGTTTACTGAAATCCCACATAATTATACGATAAGTGATTTTGCTCAGACATTAATAATGTTTATTTTTTATGCTGTGCTGATTTCATTCTGCCTTATCACTGATTGTATTAGTCCCCTCATTACTCACTGTGATGGGAGTCATTTTGGGTGGGGGGCCCGTGGAACCCAGAATCCCTTGGAGAGGTTGGAAGTCCAGCTCCCCATGCACATCATATATCTAAGTTACCCTGTGTCAATTAGGGGCACAGGGTGACCGAGAACCCCATTCTGATCTGTACTAATCGGACTTAATGTACAACCACACTGGAATGTTGTGTGTATATATATATATATATATATATATATATACATACACACACAACTGCAGGATTTTAACCCCATTCTTTTGTTTGTTAGGATTTGATGTTATATGGGGAATAGAATAAGCGTGCCATTCAGACCCATTTTCCTCTTCAATTGGTACAGCCCACCAAATGTGACATGCCGTTCAATTTTGGCCATGGTACAGTCCTAAGTGACTGTATTTCTTGATCTGGACAGTCATGAACAGTAAAACCACAGCTCAACTTCCTGCTTTTACTACCGCCGACCGCCCATGTGAAACAGGCCTTACAGAGGATAGTAAAGAATATGATGAAGACTTATCATGTGCATAACATTTACATCTGGTAATAGGCAAAGCCAGAAAGTCTTGCCCATGCTTTTATTGGAGGAAAATGGAGTTTGTGTACTTCCTCAGCTAGTACAGAGACTGTATCTGTGCAATATTACGTGCAGTAAATACACAATTTCTAGCATTTTCTATTTCTGTAAATGTTCTCCACATAAAACCGTCTGGTTCTGGGGAATTGAAAAGCTATTAATTAGCTCAAAAGTATTGTGCGCATTCATGACCTCTGACAGAAAGTAGTTTAATGGAAGCTGAAATTGGTTTACTGTCTGTGTAAATGCTACAACACTGTTATATTGTTTATCAAACATTTATCTAGTAGCAGGACAATAAATAATAAAGATGGATAGATATGTCTAAAAATGGTGAAAAAGTACATCTAAATCTAAAAAAAAATTTCTTAATTTTAGATAGCATGGGGGCTGGCAGAACCTGTCAGGTGTTTCTGCAATCTGGGTTCCACAGCAGAGATTCGCCATCAGTTTCTGTCCTTAATGCACAGAACACTGCTTTGGGGTGCTAGTGCACGTGCCTTTTGGAGGTGTGTAGGGGTGGCATTCACAATAAATGCTAACCACAAACCACAGTGCACCAGTGCACTGCTTAACATGTGTTAATCTTTCTTATGCTGGCCATACATTATACAGTTTTCATGCAAAAATTTCCTTTATATTTACCTTCAACTATGTTGGGAAAGGTCCTGCCTGTTTGCATACAAATTGAAAGTGTTTAGGTTTTTCCTCATATTTTATGGTTCTGCTAAACCTAAAGAAAAATTGTACAAGAAAATGCATGTTTACCGTGCATTAGAACAACCCAATTGGTGTGGATGGTTCCTGAGTTTATTATTGTTCTAAGAAGAAACAATTGGCGTGGATGGTTCCTGAGTTTATTATTGTTCTAAGGAGGAATGGTTGTTAAAAGAGGAAGATCTAATGACTGGAAACTTTTTGTAATGCCAGCACTAACATTGCTACTCTATTACAGTCATTGTGTAACTGGACCGAGAAAATGGCAAATTACCCTTGTAGCAGAGTATATTCCATCATGTATACAGTAAGTTACCTCTTCATTTACATGGAATTTCTTTTATGTAGCAAAGAGCGGAATCTAATAAATTAAAATTCATTCTGGTCAAATGATATAGTATATGCTATGTTGTGATGGTTCAAGGTACACATACATTTTAATGAATTCATTAACCAATTCAGCCCCGCAAGAATTTACCCCCTTCACACTTTTTGTACGGCACTGTGTCGCTTTAACTGACAATTGTTTGGTCGTGCGGTGTTGCACCCAAACAAAATTGATGTCCCTTTTTCCCACAACTAGAGCTTTCTTTTGGTGGTATTTGATCACCCCTGCAGTTTTCATTTTTTTGCGCTATAAACAAAAAAAGAGTGACAATTTTGAAAAAAAAAACAATATTTTTTACTTTTTGCTATAATAAATATTCCCCAAAAATATATATACATTTTTTTTTCCTCAGTTTAGGCCGATATGTATTCTTCTACATATTTTTGGTACTGCGATATTATGGCGGACAGATCGGGCACTTTTGACACTATTTTGGGACCATTGTCATTTATACAGCGATCAGTGTTATAAAAATGCACTGATTACTAAAGTAAATGACACTGGCAGGGAAGTTAACCACTAGGTGGTGATCAAGGGGTTAAACGTGTCCTAGGGAGTGATTCTAACTGTGGTGGTGATGGGCTACCACTGACTTGACAGCGATCACTGCTCCCTGTCAGCAGTAGATCCCTGTCATGTCATTAGGCAGAACAGTGACATTTTTGCCTTGTTTACATAGGTATCTCCCCGTTCTGCCTCTCCGTGTCACGATCGCGGGCGAACATCGAGTTTGGAGGACACGGCGCCATTTGCCCCCCACTGCCATTGTGCCGACGCATATCGTCGTGCAGCGTTTGGCAAGTGGTTAAAATATATTTAATTTTTTACTCCTAATTCAATAAATTTACTTAAAATGACATGTATTTTAAGAATTTCCTAGTTTTTTGGCCTATCATCTTGATGTTGATGTTATAAATATGTGTATCATGTTCAAGTATAACTGTTAATCAGTGTTGATGATTAAGATTGTGTTAGTTGTAATTAATAAAGCATAGCATGAACATAAACAAGACACTGCATGGATGTCTACCATTAGTAAATTAATGAGAGTTTTAGATAGCTGAAGTAGATCCATCCTCTCCACCTATCTTATGGCATGTAATTATTTCCTATTTCAGGAATTTACTCAGGATCACTTTGAAACTGTCTTTCATAAGCATTTAAAAAGGATATACCGACTTTTCAGTAAATTATGTAAATCAGAGTGAATATTCACTTTTAGATAGATTTTGACACCGAAAGCCATATTTAATAAAAATAAGGGCTACCTTTATGTACACCCAACATATGTCCTGGCCTAGGGTGACAAGGCTTCCAGGGGCAGCACAAAGCTAGCCACATATTATTTTCATGGATCAGTGCATAAAACTAGAACCAACTTGCAGGTAGGGCTTGTCATATGCTGACCATACATTATACAAAAAATCAACCCATTTTCGAAAAACAAACATTCGGCCGTAAGAGCAAACGATAGTGCCGTCATGTAATGATCGATAAATCGTTCAGTGGACATGAACGAATACATTTTTTATTTGTTTTTTTACATACAGAGTATACCTACTGCAAACAGTTTGTACGGCAAACACATTAACCTTACAATTTATCGTTCGTTCGGAAGAAAATTTCCAAACACGTCCTTAGTTTTTTTGGCTCAAAATCCTCCCAGCGATTTTCGATTTTGTGCCCATTAACTGGTCGAAAAATGAACGAACTGGCCAATTTTTTCGTATAGTGTATGGTCAGCATTACTCTTCTTCATTCAGTCTAGGTGAACTGATACAGTTTCTTACGGCCTTTCCACTCTAGCCTCCACATGCATTTTGTAATGTCTGATCTTGTTAGGGTGATAATAGTTCAGCAAAAGACAGTAGACCTGGGTGGCAGGAACTACAGTACATATCCAGTCTTCCAGTATTAAGTACCAGTAAACAGTCACAGCACCTTTCATGAATATTTACATTACTTAGCAAACACATCTTCTAGGTATACGTAATGTCCAAGGTCCTCATGCTTCAGGAAGGCACCTATTGGTGACCACTGGAATGAAATGACTGCTGAGGAGAATACGCTTAAAGGGGTTGTATAGGTCACATATTTTTTTTTAAATAACAAACATGTCATACTTACCTCCACTGTGCAGTTCGTTCGTGGCTGTGCTGCTATTAATCTATGCAATCAACGGCCAAACTCCGTGGAGAAGAGGACACCGGGGGAAGCGCACAGCAGTTGAACGGGCTCAGGTAAGTTAAACGGAAGGTCTGGGGGGCCCATGACAGTGAGGTGTTTTTTCACTTTAATGCATAGGATGTATTAAGGTGAAAAAACACGAACCTTTATAACCCCATTAACCACTTCAAAACCGCACGCCATCATATGACGTCCAAAAAGGGGATCTCTTATCCCGGGTGGACGTCATATGACGTCCTGTACTTTGTGCGGGGATATCTGAATGATGCCTGCACCTAGAGGCATCATTCAGATATAATTTTCTTTCTGCGGCGATCCTGCGCACCGTAAGAATGATCATAGCGGCGGTACCGCCGCTTGATCGTTCTTATAGGCGGCTGGAGGGGACATCCCGCCGCCATCCGGTGCTTCTCCGGGCTCTCCCATGCCATCGGGGGCCCGGAGAGATGATCGTCGTCCGCCGGATGTGAAGCCTAGAGATGACTGGTCACCAGTCATCTCTATGACCGTCGGAGGCCCGGGCGCGATGTGATGACGTCACGCCCAGGTACCCATAAGTAAACAAACCGCAATTGCAGCTAGTAAGAATGAGATCTGTGAATTTTTTTTTACAATCTCATTCTTTCCAGCCTGGAGGAGAGATGTGGGGTCTTATTGACCCCGCATCTCTCCTTAAAGAGGACCTGTCACACACTATTCCTATTACAAGAGATGTAAACATCCCTTGTAATAGGAATAAAAGCGATCGTAAAAAATGTAAAAAAATTTAAAAAAAGTGTAAAAAATAAATAAATGCGTAAACAAAAATTAAATAATAATAAAAAAAATTAAAACGCCCCTGTCCCCGGTAGCTCGCGCTCAGAAGCGAACGTACACGTCAGTCCCGCCCACGTATGTAAACATCGTTCAAACCACACATGTGAGATGTCGATGCATGCGTTAGAGCGTGTGCAACAATTCTAGCACTAGACCTAAACTGGTAACCTGCAAACATTTTAAAGTGTCGCCTATCAAGATTTTTAAGTAACGAAGTTTGGCGCTATTCCATGAGTGTGCGCAATTTTAAAGCATGACATGTTAGGTATCTATTTACTTGGCGTAACATCATATTTCATATTTTTCAAACAAATTGTGCTAACTTTACTATTTTGTTATTTTTTAATTCATGAAACCATTTTTTTTAAGACCGTGCAAGATAAAAAGTTGCAATGACCGCCATTTTATTCCCTCGGTTGTCTGCTAAAAAAACATATATAATGTTTGGGGGTTCTGAGTAATTTTCTAGCAAAAGAATGATGATTTGTACATGTAGGAGATAAGTGCCAGAATAGGCCTGGTATGGAGGTGGGTTTTAAAGCCCTGTATTGAAGGGGTTAAAGACAAAACTACATTAACCAGTAACCTTGCCCAGAGACAACACATAGACAGTAAGTTGGAAAGGGCAAGGCCAGAGCTTTGTTTGTAATTTCCAACATAAGCAATTTCCAATATAAAACACATATTCAGTGGCAGTCACAGTTAACGTAACCTAGTCTATAAGGCCTGTCTTTACCATGCGTGCTTGACATACATTATTAGACTGACCAAAATTACCCATTAAGGCAACGTTTATTTCTGGCAAGGTCAAACACCACCAATAAGGTTGTAACAAGTAATCACTTACAGGGTGGGTGGGCTGGCAATTTTTCAGAATTTTCTAAGGTAACCAATGTTTTACCTCAGCATAGTTTCAATAGAGTTCAGGCCCAGTCCCCTCACTCCCTGCCTAGGTAGCCAATCACTTTAGGACCACTTTCACTTTTTGCGTGTGTCCACACCCAATTACTGAGCCATGCCACATCAGTCAAGGCTCTCTTTTCCTCTGGGATTAATGAACCTTCATGACTGCTGAGCATAAGCTTAACCAGTTGCGTACTGCCCACTGTCAATTTACTGCGGCAGGGCAGCCTCTCTGCCCCAGATCATGTACCTTAATATTTTATTGATTGATCTTTTATCATGTTATGTCATAATTTAGTTATATTATTATTCATGAACTGTATTTATTATGCTATATCATAATTTATCATAAAATATTTTATTGATTGATCTTTTATCAAGTTATATCATAATTTAGGTGTATTATTATTCATGAACAGTATACTGTATGTCTGTGTGTTAATCTATATTTGACTATAGCTCCTTATTTATAAATGTTGCTCCGCCATGCACCTTGATAAAGATACAGAGTAATATTCCCCTCCCCTTCCCGTGTATATTCTATGTAATGGCCCTGTATGGTCCGTTCAGTGTAGTCAGATTGAGAAAGGAGCACGGCTTGCCAAAATACCTGTAGCGCGCATGCTCACGAAACGCATAGCATAGCGTGTGACATCATCCGCCGCTGCCATCCTTCCTACTGTGCCTCATACCTCGTTTTTTTAATCTCCCCACCGCAGCCGGCTTCCCTACACCAGCGGTGGATTCAGTGAAGACAGCGTTCACATGTGAAGGACCTAGGAAGCAGGAATGTCACTGTTTGGTCTTACCCTTTGCTGGGACCACATCCCAATGTGCTTTTTACTTACTACTCAAATGTGAGTTGCCAATCTAATGTATTATTAAAAGTTTTATAAAAAAGTCTACACTTATGCTGCGTACACACGATCAGTCAATCCGATGAGAACGGTCTGATGGATTTTTCCATCAGTTAACCGATGCCTACACACCATCAGTTAAAAAAACGATCGTGTCAGAACACGGTGACGTAAAACACAATGACGTGCTGAAAAAAATGAAGTTCAATGCTTCCAAGCATGCGTCGACTTGATTCTGAGCATGCGTGGATTTTTAACTGATGGACGTGCCTACAAACGATCGTTTTTTTTCTATCGGTTAGGTATCCATAGCTTAATTTTAAAACAAGTTTCACATTTTTTAACCGATGGATAAATAACCAATGGGGCCTACACACAATCGGTTTGGTCTGATGAAAACGGTCCATCAGACCGTTCTCATCGGATTGACCGATCGTGTGTACGCAAAGTGTAGACTTTTTATAAAACTTTTAATAATACATTAGATTGGCAACTCACATTTGAGTAGTAAGTAAAAAGCACATTGGGATGTGGTCCCAGCAAAGGGTAAGACCAAACAGTGACATTCCTGCTTCCTAGGTCCTGTACAGGGCATTAGAGGCACCTCTTTCCTTGTTTTTTTGCAGTTTGTTTGGAATCTGGTTTATGTTCCTATGTGATGGCTTCCCTGAGTGTTTTGAACTTTTTACCCCCCATTCACTACTAAATATTTACATGGACTAACACAGACTGTGTGCTTTACAATATCAGATTTAAAATTGTATATGGGATATTGATGATTTTACGTTTTTGCACCTTTACTTCATAATAAATATTCAGCTGATTATCTGAATCTCCCTACCTATGTTCTGGAAGCTTCTTCCAGAGGCAAGGGCTTGTGAGCAATCTTGAGCAGACCAGAACAACCGTCGCTCCACTCACTACAGTGGAGCAAAATAAAAATAAAATATTTTCCTAACAGCCTAACTGGGAACAACCAGTTCACCTACCTAATAACTAAATTTACCTAAAAGCCCTACTGAAAGGGTGCTATTGTTTTTGTATTATTTAGTTAGCTCTACTTTATGAGCCTAGGGCACTTCTGCTAGCAATTTAGCTTTAATGTTAAAGAAGTTCTAAAATCAAGACATTTTTCGCCTTAATGCATTTCCTGCGTTAAAGTGGCAGTTCACCCGAAATTTTTTTTTAACATTAGATTCATGCTCATTTTGTCAAGGGGAATCGGGTAGTTTTTTAAAATCCAAGCAGTACTAACTGTTTTAGAGAGCGATCTTCTCCGCCGCTTCCGGGTATGGTCTTCGGGACTGGGCGTTCCTATTTGATTGACAGTCTTCCGACAGGCTTCCGACGGTCGCATACATCGCGTCACGAGTAGCTGAAAGAAGCCGAACGTCGGTGCAGCTCTATACGGCGCCTGTGCACCGATGTTTGGCTACTTTCGGAAAATCGTGACGCGATAGATGCGACCGTCAGAAGCCTGTCGGAAGACTGTCAATCAAATAGGAACGCCCAGTCCCGCAGCCCATACCCAGAAGCGGCGGAGAAGATCGCTCTCTAAAACTGTAAGTACTGTTTCTTTTTTAAAAAAACTACCCGATTCCCCTTGACAAAATGAGCATGAATCTAATGTTAAAAATTAACATTTCCGGGTGAACCTCCACTTTAGGATAGAAAATGTTCCACTACTTGTTCCCCCACCCTCTCTAAATATTTGCTTGAGTCCTCTTATAATCCAGCGCTGTGTCCATCTGCAGCAGCGCTGCTCTCTCTCCCACTCTTCACAGGATTCAATAGTAGCAGCTAGAGCCAATAGCCAATGGGGTACACACATAGACACCAGCAGGGAACTCCAGAAGAGAAGTGTTTTAGGGGAAAAAAATTTATGTTAAAGTGGTTCTATGCATTAAGATAAAAAACCTTCTGTGTTTAGCAGCCCCCTTCAGCCCCCCTAATACTTACCTGAGCCCCATCTTCCTCCAGCGATGTGCACTGGTGCCTCGGCCATCCGGAACTCTCCCTCCTGATTGGCTGAGACACAGCATTGGCACCATTGGCTTCTGCTGCTGTCAATCAAAGTCAGTTAGTCACTCAGGAAAAAGGGGGGCAAGGCCAAATTGCGGCTCTGCGTCTGAATGGACACACAGAGGCTTGGGTGCCCCCATAGGATATTGCTTGCTGTGGGGACACTCAATAAGAGGGAGGGGCCAGGAGCACCAAAGAGGGACCAGAAAAAAGGAGGATCGGGGCTGCTCTGTGCAAAACCATTTCACAGAGTAGGTAGGTATAAAATGTTTGGTATTTTTAAAGAAAACAAGAACTTTAGTATCACTTTAAGAACCACTTTATGAGCCAATGTCAGCACAACAAAATCTAATTGAATTTATAGTTTATGTTGCAAAATTTAGGTAAACATTTTAATTAATCCAGGGGTAATAGTAAACACTTTTTTCTGTATAATGCACTGTTAACCTGTTAAAGCCTTTGATAGCACGAACTGCGGTAAATGTTTCTGTACCTTAATATACTAGCAGAGTTCATTGCCTTGCCTGTCAGTGGCTCAAACTTGTATTAATCATTAAAAGTCATTGTTTAGTCAGCCTAAAAGGTTTCGCTGTATGTTTAATACCCTAATAAAGCAAACATGCAGTGTTATAATGTGTTAAGTATTAAACAAATTTTATATACCAATAAAAAAAATCACATTTGTAGTTTGCTGTGTGCCACATTCTGTAGGTAATTTAATCCCTCTAGATGCACTGGGTTGTGAATCACAATGAGGGAAAATAAAGGTCTAGACAAGCCGCAGCTTGTTTGACTGATCACATCCCAAATCATAATGAAAGTTCTAAGTTTGTAGAGATGTCTATGGCAATTGTCCAACAAACATCCACATATTTCATCCAGAGAAACTGATTGGAATGCCATGGCTCTCCTCCAGCTAGCAGGGAAAGGGTTCACTTACTGTACATTGCATTTATATAACCAACATTTACTTAAAAGTCTATCTTGATCAATGCTATAGATGATAACAGAAACTCATTCCTTGCAGTAGATCTGTAACCAAACAGCCTTTCCATAAACCTTTGTCTAAACAAAATGTATGTTATGAATTCCTACCCTGATTCTCCAGAAAGTTGATACATAAATGATTTTGTAGTGTTTAGTATGGTATTTCCAGACAGCATCCGCCCTCATTGAAAACACTCACATTCAAAAGGATTTAGAGTAAATAATACAGTACAGTATATGACAGTCCATAATTTATACATAGAGAACCCCAAACAGTAAGATCTTACAGTGGATTCAACATTTCTTTTAGTTTTGGATAGCATAGAGAAGGGTTAGATAATGGAAAGGTTTCCCTGTTTTTTGTGGGGCTTTTAGGCAGCAATGTCAAAGCAGTAGACTACTGGTTGCTATATAAAAGTGGTATTTATTAACTAAAAGAAAAAAGCTTGGATGTCACAGTATACAATGTATAAAAACAAGTATAGTGGTAAAATATCACATTCCATGGTACATTAGACATGATCATTACACATAATATAGTATTCCATATTGTTGTACAATGTTGATCCCCGACGCGTTTCGACCATTTGAGGTCTCTTCAGGGGGATAATTATTTATAAAGGGCATATCACAAAAGTATAAAATTAATAAAAAATAATAAATATAGAAAGAACATGTCAGTATACATCACATAAATTCTAACAGGAAATATATTTACCGCTAAACATGGAATAAAGGATATTTGAAGCCGCTGGGTAATCCGAAAGGACCTATGGGAAGCCACCGCATTCCCGAGGGTGAGAAGTCCACCCAAAGGGTCTTCAAGGAGCCTCAAAAGTGACACCCCACCGGCGGGGGAGGAGCCGCCACCTGCAATGAACACCCATAATGGCCGTGATTAGATAATTGAGTAGGTAAATACAAACAAACCTATCAGAGTGGTGGCTAGTTTGTATATTTGTATGAGAGATAAAGGGCAGAGGCGAACTGTCAAGTTGCCAATATGTATATATAATGTTGGGCAAGGCATTCCTGAATGTTCCAAAAAGGAAAAAATTGACTAGACAGTGGAGGATAATGAAGAGTAATCAAGTGTAGGGTAATAAATATGGGAGTAGTGACATAATATAAAGCGTACTAAAGTGTATAAGTGTGATGAGAGATAATAATAATAAGAGTGCAGCATTAGTGCAAGTGACAGACTGCCAATGAAATGGGCAGATAATAAATATAATGTAAAATAAAGAAATAAAACTGAATATATAAGTGAAATAAACGGGGTGAGAGTAAATGAAGTGAAAGCAATCATGTGTTCCCAATTATAAAATTGGGTGGAAATGGTTGTACGATCAAAAAATGAGAATAATATCAAGGAATATAAAAGTTGGAAATTGTGTTGTAAGAAAAAATAAAATTGTTACACCATTGGGGCCTTGGATGTGAGGTGGATGTGGTGTGTGTGAGCTAGGGACCACAGTGGTGTGCATGCATGTGTTCTCCTTGTGCCATGATGAATGTGTGTGTTTAACGTGCAAAGATGCCTACCACGAGGCATCTCCTGACTGCTCGCCCCTCAGCAGACGGGGAAGCCTCGGTTAGGGGGGGGGGACTGTCTGGTTCGGGGGTCAGGTCATCACATATGTCAATCTCCAGGCCCTTTCTCATGGCATGGTTGTGCAGCATGCAACATGCACCGATGATCTGGCACACAAAGTTTGGGGAATACAACAGGGTCCCCCCGGACTTATCCAGGCATCGGAAACAGGACTTCAGGAGGCCAAATGTGCGTTCCAAGTGTGCAGCATTGTATTTTCTCTCTCCTCTGGTTTCGGGAATCCAGAATGGAGTCATGAGATGGGGCCCAAGTGCATATGCCGAGTCAGCTGGAAGGGAAAAGACAGGAGGATGTTAGTCATGCTTGTGCCCCTCGTGATGTCTGCATCATGGGGTCGGACAGTCATGTCACTCACCAACCAGCCAGCTGTTCCCGTACACGTTCTGTTCGAATTCTGTTGGGATGTTGCTTTGACAGTATATGTAGCTGTCGTGGCTGGACCCTGGGTGTTTGGCACGGACGTGCCATATGAGGCATTGGAATGCCACTGCTTACGATTGCGGTATATTTCTTTTAGTTTTGGATAGCATAGAGAAGGGTTAGATAATGGAAAGGTTTCCCCGTTTTTTGTGGGGCTTTTAGGCAGCAATGTCAAAGCAGTAGACTACTGGTTGCTATATAAAAGTGGTATTTATTAACTAAAAGAAAAAAGCTTGGATGTCACAGTATATATAAGTTACAATGTATAAAAACAAGTATAGTGGTAAAATATCACATTCCATGGTACATTAGACATGATCATTACACATAATATAGTATTCCATATTGTTGTACAATGTTGATCCCCGACGCGTTTCGACCATTTGAGGTCTCTTCAGGGGGATAATTATTTATAAAGGGCATATCACAAAAGTATAAAATTAATAAAAAATAATAAATATAGAAAGAACATGTCAGTATACATCACATAAATTCTAACAGGAAATATATTTACCGCTAAACATGGAATAAAGGATATTTGAAGCCGCTGGGTAATCCGAAAGGACCTATGGGAAGCCGCCGCATTCCCGAGGGTGAGAAGTCCACCCAAAGGGTCTTCAAGGAGCCTCAAAAGTGACACCCCACCGGCGGGGGAGGAGCCGCCACCTGCAATGAACACCCATAATGGCCGTGATTAGATAATTGAGTAGGTAAATACAAACAAACCTATCAGAGTGGTGGCTAGTTTGTATATTTGTATGAGAGATAAAGGGCAGAGGCGAACTGTCAAGTTGCCAATATGTATATATAATGTTGGGCAAGGCATTCCTGAATGTTCCAAAAAGGAAAAAATTGACTAGACAGTGGAGGATAATGAAGAGTAATCAAGTGTAGGGTAATAAATATGGGAGTAGTGACATAATATAAAGCGTACTAAAGTGTATAAGTGTGATGAGAGATAATAATAATAAGAGTGCAGCATTAGTGCAAGTGACAGACTGCCAATGAAATGGGCAGATAATAAATATAATGTAAAATAAAGAAATAAAACTGAATATATAAGTGAAATAAACGGGGTGAGAGTAAATGAAGTGAAAGCAATCATGTGTTCCCAATTATAAAATTGGGTGGAAATGGTTGTACGATCAAAAAATGAGAATAATATCAAGGAATATAAAAGTTGGAAATTGTGTTGTAAGAAAAAATAAAATTGTTACACCATTGGGGCCTTGGATGTGAGGTGGATGTGGTGTGTGTGAGCTAGGGACCACAGTGGTGTGCATGCATGTGTTCTCCTTGTGCCATGATGAATGTGTGTGTTTAACGTGCAAAGATGCCTACCACGAGGCATCTCCTGACTGCTCGCCCCTCAGCAGACGGGGAAGCCTCGGTTAGGGGGGGGGGACTGTCTGGTTCGGGGGTCAGGTCATCACATATGTCAATCTCCAGGCCCTTTCTCATGGCATGGTTGTGCAGCATGCAACATGCACCGATGATCTGGCACACAAAGTTTGGGGAATACAACAGGGTCCCCCCGGACTTATCCAGGCATCGGAAACAGGACTTCAGGAGGCCAAATGTGCGTTCCAAGTGTGCAGCATTGTATTTTCTCTCTCCTCTGGTTTCGGGAATCCAGAATGGAGTCATGAGATGGGGCCCAAGTGCATATGCCGAGTCAGCTGGAAGGGAAAAGACAGGAGGATGTTAGTCATGCTTGTGCCCCTCGTGATGTCTGCATCATGGGGTCGGACAGTCATGTCACTCACCAACCAGCCAGCTGTTCCCGTACACGTTCTGTTCGAATTCTGTTGGGATGTTGCTTTGACAGTATATGTAGCTGTCGTGGCTGGACCCTGGGTGTTTGGCACGGACGTGCCATATGAGGCATTGGAATGCCACTGCTTACGATTGCGGTATATGTGCTCTGTGGCACGGGGGGGGGGGGCCGAGTGCCACATATGTGCAATCAATGGCCCCCACGGTGCGTGGGAATCCTGCAATCTTGTAGAAATCCTGCATTGCCTTCTGCCGCAGATGCTCACGGGTGGGTCTGATGATGTGGTGGGACATGCATGTGAGGATTGCGGGGACAACCTGGTGCACTCATCTGCTCATGGTGGATTGTGACATCCCAGCCACTACTCCACTTGTACGCTGGAAAGATCCACTTGCAAGGAAATGCAGTGTTGCCAGTACCTTGACCAGTGGCTCCACTGCATGTGCGCGTTGTGTCTTGCTGGTGATTTCATCATGCAGGGCTGTGGCTAGTTCCAGGATGGCAGCAGGGCTGAATCTGAAGATGCGATACACCTCCGATTCCCCCATGCCAAAGACGTTCATGCGCATTCGGTATATCCTCTCCCGTGCCCTCTTACGTGCCTGTGGACACAGTAGTAGTGCTATGACCATGGCTGCCCCTGGCATGTTGGCAGACAGATGTGTTGTCCTGCAAGTGTGGTTGCGCAGACCGCTCTCATCGGATGGACTGATCGTGTGTACGAGGCTTAAGCGTTACTAGCCACCAGTTGCCCCACCCAACACCTTCCCTGCCCCACCCCTAAACATGACCTTGTAAATTATCTCATTAAATTGCACTGTTAAATATTTTAAGCAGAATTACGTTCCAAATATAAATATTAACAACTTTAACAATAGTAACATAAAGCATATCAGTACCCATCTGTGCAGCCTCAGAGCCGGTTCACACTGCGGCGGCACGACTTCGGGGGCGACTCTGCAAGTCGTCCTGAAGACGACTTCAGAGGTGATTAGCAAAATGACTTCTGTATAGAAGTCAATGCAAATCGCCCCAAGCCGCCCCCGACGTCGTACAAGAACCTTTTTCTAAGTCAGAGCGACTTGCGTCGCTCCTATTAGAACGGTTCTATTGCATAGAATGGGACGCGACTCGTCAGGCGGCTAAGCCACCTGACGAGTCGCCCCAGTGTGAACAGGCTCTCAGTGTGCCCGTGAACGCAGCCTTAGTGTGCCCGTGAACACAGCCTCAGTGTGCCCCATTAATGCAGCATTACAGTGCCCCATGAATGCAGCATTACAGTGCCCCATCACTTGCAGCATTACTGTGCCCCATCACTTGCAGCATTGCTGTGCCCCATCACTTGCAGCCTTACTGTGCCCCATCACTTGCAGCCTTACTGTGCCCCATCACTTGCAGCCTTACTGTGCCCCATCACTTGCAGCATTACTGTGCCCCATCACTTGCAGCATTACTGTGCCCCATCAATGAAGCCTTACAGTGCCCCATCACTTGCAGCATTACTGTGCTCCATCACATGTAGCATTACTGTGCCCCATCACTTGCAGCCTTACTGTGGCCCATCACTTGCAGCCTTACTGTGCCCCATCACTTGCAGTATTACTGTGCCCCATTACTTGCAGCCTTACTGTGCCCCATCAATGCAGCCTTACTGTGCCCCATCAATGCAGCCTTTCTGTGCCCCATCAATGCAGCCTTACTGTTTCCCATCAATGCAGCCTTACTGTGCCCCATCAATGCAGCCTTACAGTGCCCCATTACTTGCAACATTACTGTGCCCCATCACATGTAGCATTACTGTTCCCCATCACATGTAGCCTTACTGTGCCCCATCACTTGCAGCCTTACTGTGCCCCATCACTTGCAGCCTTACTGGGCCCCATCACTTGCAGCCTTACAGTGCCCCATCAATGCAGCCTTACAGTACCCCATCACTTACAGCATTACTGTGCCCCATCACTTGCAGCATTACTGTGCCCCGTCACTTGCAGCATTACTGTGTCCCATCAATGTAGCATTACTGTTCCCCATCACTTGCTGATTACTGTGCCCCAACAATTGCAGCATTACAGTGCCCCATCATCACTTCAGACTCACCATTGTCTCACACAAACACTGCCCTGGCGCCGCTTTGAGCCAAGGCTGCAGCGCTCTCCTTCTCCTCCTCTTGTATCACACACACAGCGTGCATCTTCCGCTGTGTATCATGGAGCTGGGTCTGTGTTTGGCTGCACGGTGTGAAAAGGTCCCGCCCCCCTAGACTGGCTAATGTGATAGGGAGAACACTGATTTAATCTACTATCACATTAGCCAATCTAGGGGAGCGGGACCTTATCACACCGTGCTGCCAAACACAGACCCAGCTCCATGACACACAGTGGAAGATGCCCGCTGTGTGTGTGATACAAGAGGAGGAGAAGGAGTGCGCTGCAGCCTCGGTTCAAAGCGGCGCCAGGGCAGTCCAGCCCTGCCGCTCTCTGTGTTCTTCGGCTGATAGTTTCCTGGCTGATCGCTTCAGCCAGCAAACCGTCAGCCTGGTTCACCCCCGCTTCTCACTCGCCCTGCACTAAATTCCACTCGCAAAATGCTAGCAAGCGAGTGGAATTTTTGAGGGCTGCAAAACGTATATATTATTTGTGTGTAGGGGGGAGGATTTACCTACCTTATCCAAAACTTATCATCTGTGCATCTGTGTGTATTCTGTCCCAAGGACATTCAGCTAAACCTTCTTATCCCATAAACTTCAGATACCATGGGGGTAATCCACAAAGAAGCGGCGCAACGTAATTTTTCCTATTTAAGTTACACCGCCGCAAAATTTCTACCTAAGTGCCCGATCCACAAAGCACTTACCTAGAAATTTTGAGCGGTGTAACTTAAATCCGGCCGGCGCAAGGCGTTCCTCTTATCCAGGGGGCGATTCCCATTTAAATGAGGCGCGCTCCCGCGCCGGCCGTACTGCACATGCTCATGACGTCATTTTTCTCGACGTGCATAGCGCAAAATTACGTTACGTCGGGCTTTGTGGATCGCGACGGGACAATAAAGTTGCGTCGGGTAAAAAAAAAGATACGGCGCCAAAAAAAAAATTTAAAATTAAAAAAAAATCGCGTCGCTAGCAAGAAAGGTCTGTTTTTACAAGGTGTAAACAGTTTACACCTTGTAAAAGCAGCCCTAATTTTGCGTTTGCAAAATAAAACTTACGGAGAAAAAACGAAGCTGAAAAGCTTTGTGGATCTCCGTAAGTCCTAATTTGCATACCCGAGGCGGCATTTCGACGCGAAATGCCCCCAGCGGCGGATGCGGTACTGCATCCTAAGATCCGACAGTGTAATTCAATTACACATGCCGGATCTTCTCCCTAACTATGGGAAACTGATTCTGTGGATCAGTTCCATAGTTAGGACCAGGGATACGACGGAGTAACAGCAGTTACTCCGTCGTATCTCTTTTGAGGATTTGGCCCCATATTTCTTTGATCTTAGTTTATTAGAACAAGCTAGGTGAAACTACAAAATAACAGAAATAGACCTCAATAAGTACACGATTGCATACAATACAGCACACATAGCAGAAACAACGATATACAATACAAGATGTGATAGTAAAAACATACTTTTTAAGTTCTCTAAGGGGTAATGGCGATAGATTGCGCAAGACATGTTCTGCTCCCTGGAGTGTCTTCTCAGAGCATGGTGGCTGTTCACTTCCTGTGAAGATTCTACCCAGAATTCCCTGCTTACTAACAACTTCCTTAACTACACACACAGTAATTAAATAAACAGAACTGAAGCAATACCAAAAACGAACACTAGATGGAGCTTGCACTCCACACACGATTGTCTTATGTAAATTACAACAATTAAATCTTAATTTAGTAACACAGATACAGGTAATCAGAATATAAGTCTGGTGGACAGAACAGTGTGTAGGGGGGATTTACCTATCTTATCCAAAACTTATATATTATCTGTGTGTAGGGTAGATTTACCCACCTAATTCAAAACTTATATATTATCTGTGTGTAGGGGGGATTTACCTACCTTATCCAAAACTTATATATTAGTCCTTTAAGAGGTGGTTGTCATAGTTTTCTTTTTTTTTCGGGATGTTTATCTTTACCTAATGGTTCTGTCATTACCATACTTCCTGTCCTGTAAGTATAAACACAAAGAAGAAAGAGAGAAAGCACCACTACCTAAGTGTACCATTTAAAACATGACATATACACAGACAGTCTTCTGCTTCTGTTGGCTCTTCCTGGACTTCCCTTGGTTTACTTCCAAGCACCCTACATCAAATCCACCCAGAGAAGCTTGCTCACGATTGACCTCCTGGAAGGTTTGCATCTGCTGGAGAGTGAGACTTAATTTCATAAATATGTTTTAAATGCTACCCTTAGATATTACAATTTTCTCTCCTACTTCTTTTATACATGGTTTCCAGGGTGTTAATGCCCTTTATAAATCTTTTTTCAGTTCCTGTCCTAGGGTGACTGGGCTTACACAGTGTACTATATTTATGGAGAATTAGTGTTGTCACCCTAAAAAAGAAAGTGTATTAAGACCACAGAACACCCCCCTCATCTCCGTAAATTAGTGGGTGTTTTTGCTCACAGAGGTTATCTGAGCTGGGCCGATTACACTGCCTGAGATTTTAGTTCTGCAAAGTGGATTTGGAAGTTATGAGCCTACTGGATTTGGGGCAGCGTCAACATGTATTTCTTTTGCACATATCAAATGCTTTTCTAATCAAGAAGGTTAGCTCTAAGTGTCATTTCTCTCTGCTGCTTAGTTCCTCAGTTACAGTGGCGGCTGGTGTTTTTTTTTTTTTTACATTCCTGCCCGTTTTAAGGGGTATATGTGATGTTTGTGATAGATCCCTGTAACCAGGGCTGGACTTAGGGTGGTGGGGGCCCCTGGGCTTGAGTGTTGAAGGGGCCCCCTGGAGCCAAGAATTGGGGGGGATCGAAGTTGTTGAGCGGGGGGGGGGGCGAATTGAAGTTGTTGGTTGAGCATTAAAGTTGTTGAGCGGGGGGGGTTTGCAGTTGTTGAGAGGGGGGGAGTGCCTCTCACCTGTGCCAACAGCCAGAGCCACAGACTGTCATTAGCCTGGCTATTGGACTTTCTTCCCTTCAGCAGCCACAGTCCTCCACACACCGCTCCGGTTCCTCCTGCTTCCGTGCTGCCTCCTCTTGCAGTGCGGGAAAATTTACCCTTTTGCAGGACTGCGGGAAGAAGCTGTCTGTGTGGGAAAGTCCCGCAGAATCCGTGCATGTTGGGAGGTATGCACAGGGCCGCCATCAGGAATTTTGGGGCCCCTTACACAGCTTAAGGCATGGGCACCCTGGAGCAGAGAACCGGGGCGGGGGATATATATATATATAAATATATATATATATATATATATATAAAAACGGGGGTAGCCATCCGGGGCCCTGGGGACCTCTGGGCCCTTCCTTTAATAAAAATTAAAAATAAACCTCTGGGCCCTTTAATAAAAAAAAAAAAAAAATAAACATTTATAAAAAATACATAAAAAAAGGGAGGTTGCCTTTTGGGCCCCTGGGGACCTCTGGGCCTTTTAATAAAAAATATAAACAAAAATAAAAAAATAAACATTTATAAAAAAAGGGGGGGTTGCCACATGGGGCCCTGGGGTCCCATCTGAGCCCTTTAATAAAAAAATATATATATAAAAAAATGTAATTTTTTTTTATAAAAAAAAAGGTGGGTTGCCATCCGGGGGCCCTGGAGACCCCTGGGCCCTTTATTAATAATAATAATAATAATAATAAATATAAATATATATATATATATATATATATATATATATATATATATATATATATATATATAATATATATATATATATATATATATTATATTATATAAAAAAACTTTTTTTTTATAAAAAAATAAATAAAAAAAGGGGGGGTTTGCCGTCCGGGGCCCTGGGGGCCTTTGGGCCCCTGGGGACCTCCGGACCCCTAAAGAAAAAAAAATAAAATAAAAAAAAAAAAAAAAATTTTTAAGGGGGCCCCCTATTGGATGGGGCCCATGGGCTTGAGCCCAGTCAAGCCCAATGGTAAGTCCGGCCCTGCCTGTAACCTTTGCCCTTTTTCTCATGATGCATGATGGGGGAGGAGAAGCTGTACCAGGAAGTCAGACAGTGTGTGTGGGGAACTGGAAGCAGGCACACGAGGCTGAGAAGGGATTACATCTGATAAGAACAGAAGCTGTTTGGATTAGGACTCCTCCATGTAAGAATGACATAATGTTTCTGAGTAATAAACCTTGCTCTGGTTAAGAAGTACATCCGCCTGTGTGTGTAACTTGCTGAGCAGATACTGGCAGCATTGCCAGCAACACCCGAGAGACACAGAGCGGCAAGGGGACATAACAGTGGCGACAAGGACTGTGGATTTCAGCACACATGGCCTTCATAGGGTTTATTCAACCATTTGATCCTGCAGCTGAGTCATGGAACTCCTGGGTGGAGAGGCTGGAACAGTATATGGAAGCAAATAATGTGACTGTTGAAAAGAAAGTTGCAATTTTTCTCACTGCATTGGGTCAAGCTGCATATGGAACCCTCAGAGGCCTTGTTTCTCCAGACAAGCCGGCCTCTAACTCTAAGCCCCTGCCTGAGTTAATTCAGATGTTACATGCACACCCGAACAACCCGAAGCCATTAGAAATCGCAGAACGGTTTAAATTCTGGAATAGGAGGCAGCGGGCCGGGGAGGATATAAAGTCATATATCATTGCTTTACGTAAACTAGCTGCCTCTTGTCAGTTTGGAGACTACCTGCAGACGGCTCTCTGTGACATGTTCATCATGGGACTCTGCGACCCAGCCATACAGAAACGTTTACTCACAGAACCCGACTTGACTCTGACGAAAGCCACTGACCTTGCTACGGTCATGGAGTTGGCAACACGGGACACCACCTACAAATCCTGCAAGCCAGGGTGAGGAAATATTCCACACTGCTATCACTCAACGCTCAAGACGCCCATCCCCTGCCACTCAGCTTAGACCTCGCCACCCTAATTCTTCTGTCTCTGGGACCCCGACTTGCTACCGTTGTGGCAACACTACTCACAGTGCACCTGCTTGCAAGTTTAAGGATGTTGTTTGTTTTCGCTGTGGAAACACTGGTCATATTGGGCGTGTTTGCCGCAGCTCTCGCTCCCCGAACACTACCACAAAAGACAGCATGTTGGACTGTTTTGAGTAGCTGGGGGTACTCCTGTGATTAAAGTGGATGTCACACTCAATGGCTGTCCTGTCTCCATGGATGTTGATACAGGGGCAGCTGTGTCTGTCATTTCATGGACTGATTTAAAGGCATCGGGTCTGTCCCTGCCGCTCAAACCTACAAAGCTCACATTACAAACCTACAGCAAGGAACTACTACAGCCCTTGTGTTATGTGAAACCCCTTGTTACATTAGGCAACCGCAGTCAAAGTCTACGCCTTTATGTTGTAAGGAAAGGAGGTCCTCCGCTATATGGAAGGAACTGGATCAAAGCCCTGGGCATGCCTCCTTTTGCCATTGCCCAATGTACATTGCTTTTTGAAGTAGACCATTGGGTGGAATCCCTGAAGTCACGTTTTAAAGAGGTTTTCGAGGACTCTTTGGGCACCGTAAAAGGAAAGATAGCCCACCTCCTTTTGAAGCCTGGTGCTACACCTCGTTTTTGTAAGGCAAGATCAGTACCTTTTGCCTTGCAGAAGAAAGTGGAAGCAGAACTGGACCACCTTTTGGCTGAAAAGATCATAACGAAATTTGATAGAAGTGAATGGGCATCGCCAATTGTGCCTGTCAAGAAAAAGAATGGAGACATTAGGATTTGTGGTGATTTCAGGGTAGCCCTGAACAACCAACTTCTTGTGGATCAATACCCATTGCCTCGACTTGAAGATTTATTTGGCTCACTGGCTGGGGGGCAAAAGTTTACAAAAATAGACCTAAAGCAGGCTTACCTGCAACTGCAAGTACACCCAGATTCACGCCATCTGTTGACCATTAACACTCATAAAGGATTATTCCAGTATAACCTCATGGTTTTTGGCATAGCCCCAGCTCCAGCCATCTGGCAGCGGATCATGGATGAGGTCCTGGCAAGAATACCTTTCACCAAATGTCTACTGGATGACATGCTCATCACTGGTCCCACTGATGAAGAACACAGAAAGAATGTTGAAGCTGTGCTAGAGAAACTCCACAAGTATGGTTTACGTGTCAATCTTTCAAAATGCGAATTTCTCAAGTCTCAACTGGAATTTTGTGCCCACACGGTGAACCAACACGGGTTACACACTACTGAGGAAAAGATTAAAGCCCTTACCCATGCCCCCACTCCCCAGAATGTAACCCAGCTCAGGTCCTACCTTGCCCTCTTAAATTACTACCACCGTTTCTTGCCGAACCTCGCACACCAGCTCTACCCATTGCTTCGCTTACTGGATGCAAGAGCTAAATGGATATGGACAGATAGATGTGAAGAACCTTTTCGGCTTTCTAAAGAACTCATTCTGTCTTCTCGAGTTCTGGTCCACTATGATTTAAAGAAACCCGTCATCCTGGCTTGTGACGCCTCGCCTTATGGACTGGGTGCCGTGCTTTCCCATATCATGCCAGATGGCACGGAGCGCCCCATTTCTTTTGCCTCCAGGGGACATAACAGTATACAGAAGAGAAGACTGCAGATAAACAAGTAAATCTTATGTAGGAGGATTTGATTAATCTCTGTAGTGCACTTGAAATTGCACTGAAAGTGCACTTGGAACCCCCAATGTGTTTAATCAAAAGACATAGCTTTACATTAAAGGAGAAGTCGTTTTCAACAGAGATCTGGCAGAAGTCTGCTGACCTCACCAATTTCAGTCCAGGCACTGCATCATCCTGACCACAGAGTCTGGATCCGCCAAGTGCCTGGACTGACACCCAGCTCAGCCTCTCGCAAAGCCGCTGAGAGCCTGAAATGGCTGCTCTGCCCCCTCCACAGCTCGGCGCTCCAATGACTGAGGAGGGAGAAGAGCAGAGAGCTGTGACTGACAGTCTACAGCTCTCTGTTCATGGAGCTCTGAAAACCAAGCGATCAGCGGTGTTCGATCGCTCGGTTCTCAGGTCAGAGGCACCGGGGGAAAGATGCAGCATCGCACTGATGCTGTATCCACCTAGGTAAGTATGATTGGGGAAAAAAATAAATCCTTTACTTCTCTTTTAAGGTAAGGATCTATCTTGGACATCCTGTGCCCTGCACAAGGCACAGAGAGTTTTGATAAAAACACAATCTAATTTCCAAGCTAAAAACACATGTACAGGGCTTCTGCAAGTAAGCCACATTCCTTTTCATTCCATGCCATGTCATAAATATTTGTCTTTATAGATTTCTCCATATTCCAGCACGACAGTTAGGCAGTCTAATTGGATTCATTAGGTTGTCATTTTGTACTTCGGGACCCCTGTGTGGCAGTATAAGCTGCACAGGCACTATATGTTCCCCTGAGAACTACCCTCTATCCTTGCATGACCAAACTTAGATAAGCAGAAATCTTTAGACTTTATCATATGCTAGTACTGGAGCATAACAAATGAGAAAATGTAGAAGAACAATACTAAACTGCCCTTTGCACAGAAGATTGAATATGATAACATTAGACTTTTGTAAATTTTATCAGCAGCTTTTGGGAGGCTTATTAATTTCGGCATGGTGTCAGAACTCTATTTCATGGCATTTTGTATGCATGCTTGATTTTTTTTGTAGCATTTAGTTCCGAAAAAAGAAAGGCTCGATTTGAACTAAAATTTGTCTGAACAATGTTACTTGGGCTGGAGATTTCGAAATTATACATGGTCTCAGCTGGTATCCAGCTTAATTAGAGTATCGCAAAGGAGAAGCAGTTCAATTCAAAGAAAGCTGTCTTGTGCCATAACAGAAAAGCGACGTCAAGGCTCCAAGATGAAGGAACAAGACAAACTCAGCAGGACTAAGGTTGTTTTTATAGTGTATTAAATGTGAACGGTAAGATAAAGTTTCAAATCAAGAACAAATGCAAGATGTAGGCATAAAGTACACTGTAGTAAGCATTTTATGTTTTATCACAGTACAGGTATTAGGACTTGATCCAGCAACTCTTCTATTATTTCAATTCAATATTGTTGTTAAAACTCATCAATTAGGTGATAATTAGTGTATTAAATAAAATAACAAAAACATATTTTTCATTTGTTTCATGTGACTTGCCCGTGACTTAGCATTAGTGGATGGACATCTGTATCAGGTTTGGTGTCAGTTGGATTAAAGTGTTCCATTAACTGATGCGCCAACCATGGGCTAGATTCAGGTAGATTTCGGCCGGCGTAGCGTATCTCAGATACACTACACCGTAAGTTAGAGCAGCAGGTCCTGTATTCACAAAGAACTTGCGCTGTAACTTACGGCGGCGCAGTGTAACTGGGCTGGTGTAAGCCCGCCTAATTCAAAATAGGCTGGTTGGGGGGGTGTTCTATGTAAAATACTAGTGACCCCACGTATTTGACGTTTCTAACGAACAGCGCATGCGCCGTCTGTGGACGTATCCCAGTGCGCATGCTCCAAATGACATCGGCAAATCGTCATGCTTTCGACGTGAATGTAAATTACGGCCAGCCCCATTCACGGACGAGTTACGCAAACAACGTAAAATTAGAAAATTTTTACGCGCTTCCGACGTCCATACTTAACATTGGCTGCGCCATCTTTTTGGTGGTTTATCTCTACGCCTGAAAACCCCTTACGTAAACAGCGTATCTTTACTGCGACAGCCGGGCGTACGTTCGTGAATAGGCGTATCTAGCTGATTTACATATTCTAGGCGTAAATCAGTGTACACGCCCCTAGCGGCCAGCGTAAATATGCAGTTAAGATACGACGGCGTGAGAGACTTACGCCAGTCGTATCTTAGTAGCATTTAAGCGTTTCTCAGTTTGAGCATACGCTTAAAGTTGCGACGGCGCGGATTCAGACTTACAACGGCGTATCTACTGATACGCCCGTCGTAAGTCTTTATGAATCTGGGCCCATATGTTTACAGTGGTTGTAAAGGTACAATTTTTTTTCCTAAATAGCTTCCTTTACCTTAGTGCAGTCCTCCTTCACTTACCTCGTCCTTCGATTTTGCTTTTAAATGTCCTTATTTCTTCTGTTCTTCTGTCTGTAACTCCACACAGTAATGCAAAGCTTTCTCCCTAGTGTGGAGTGTCGTGCTCGCTACCTCCCTTGGACTACAGGAGAGTCAGGGCGCCCACTAACACACAGCTCATTTCTGTATCTGCGACGTAGAGAGCATCCTGACTCTCCCGTAGTCCAAGGGAGGGGGCGAGCACTCCACACCAGGGAGAAAGCCTTGCCTTACTGTGTGGAGTTACAGACAGAAGAACAGGAAGTGAGGATTTCTCAGAAGAAATAAGGACATTTAAAAGCAAAATGGAAGGATGAGGTAAGTGAAGGAGGACTGCACTAAGTTAAAGGAAGCTATTTAGGGAAAAAATAATTACTTTTACAACCCCTTTAAACCACGTTTACAATAAAAGGATATATTGGGGAGATATACAGAAAGAGTAGATTATTATTGCTCAACAGCTTTGTACTTCTACCAGTTATTGGCTGCTGATGTTTATTAATTCAGAATCACTGTTAGTAAGTATTCATATTGAGCTAAGGTGGTAGTAAACCCAAAAGCAAACATTCATTCTATTGCAGCTTACCAATTCTTATGCTGCGTACACACGACCGTTATTCATGCAAAAAAAAATTTTTTTTTCTCGACGTGATTTGTTGTGATTCCTCTCAAGCCTGCCTTGCATACACACGTTCGTGAAAAAAAATGCTCGAGCAAAGCGTGGTGACGTACAACACGTACAATGGCACTATAAAGGGGAAGTTCCATTCGAATTGCGCCACCCTTTGGGCTGATTTTGCTAATTTCCCCATCTCATAACTTGCTTCTGAGCATGCGCGTTTTTTTCCCTCTTGTTAAAACGCACACACGACCATTTTTCACGCCGTGAAAAAGAACGACGTGAAAAACGTTGAGAAAAAATAGAGCAGGTTCTATATTTTTTTCGGGCATTTTTCTCGTCAAGAAAAATTCTCTGGAGCATACACACAACTGTTGTTCACGACCAATTTAAAAAGTGTGTACGCGGCATTAGATATGACAGCTGCATTAGTTTTCTTTTATAGACTTTCTTTCCTTGATATTCACCTGGTGATCCGGCAGTAAGTCTGTTGTTCCCCTACAAATGTATCAGTTAAAGCCCCATACACACGGTCACACTTTTTGCCAACCAACTTCAAAATCGTCAACTTTTCTAATTTGTGTGACCGTGTGTACGCTCCATCGGACCAACTTTTTCGGGTTTCATCCGACAAAAAGTTGGGTCTGCAAACGGACCAACTTTTCGGCAACAAAAGTCTGATGGTGCCTTGTCTGACTGTGTGTACAGCAAGCCAACCAACTTTTGGACAAAGTGCAAATACGCATGCTCAGAACCAATGTTAAAATCAACCAACAATAGCAGAAGTTAACCAAAGGGTGGCGGTAAAGAGCAGAAAAACCATGCGATATTGGGTAATTTTTAGAACAGTTTGCAGAAAAGTCTGACCGTGTGTATGCTATGGGTGTGACCGGACAAATCAATTAAGACGAAAATCCAAGGGAAAGTTTGTTGCATGTGTGACTGTGTGTTTGAGCCTTAAGAGTGTTAAGACAAACCAATTACCACTGACAGGGGTGCTAACAATGATCAGCTTTTATTTATTCATTTAAAACTTTCATCTCAAAAACAAACTGTAACTGCTTGTGTAACTGCAGTGTGATCTGAAGTTTGGCTTCAATTTGTTAGAGTATCCAATTCTGCTAGTACATCCAACACTCCCCTCCCCCAGTTTGATAATGCCGCTGTCCAAAGCTACCCCTGTGTTTATTTATCCGAAGTGGGGACATTCTAATGCCGCGTACACAAGACCATTTTTCATGACGAGAAAAATTTCATTTTTTAAATTGGACGTGAAAAACGATCGTCTGTAGGCTTTAACAAAGGGGGAAAAAAATGCACAAGCTCAGAAGCAAGTTATGAGACAGGAGCGCTCGTTCTGGTAAAACTAGCATTTGTAATGGAGGTGGCACATTCATCACGCTGTAACAGACTGAAAAGCACAAAGACTGAAAAGCGCAAATCGTCTCTCACCAAACTTTTAATAACACGCGGTAACACAAAATCAGCAAAAGCAACTCAAAGGGTGGCGCCATTCGAATGGAACTTCCCCTTTATAGTGCCGTTGTACGTCACTGCGCTTTGCTCAAGCATTTTTTTCACGACCTTGTGTATGCAAGGCAGGCTTAAGAGGAATCACGTCAATGACATGAATAACGGTCGTGTGTACGTGGCATAATACAGGAGGTGTGTTACTAGCTAGATCACCAGGTGAAATAGTGGGGAAAATAGGTTAAAAGAAGAAGACAAATGCAGCCACCACATCTGATTGGTGAGCTGCACTAAAATTTTTGGTTTTGGGTTTAATACCGCTTTAATACAGTAAAATAATGCAATTTTTATATACAGTGATTGCACATTAGGTCCTTTTCAAACGGGGCAGAATCTGTCCCAATCAGCAGGAGATCCCATTACATATCCCCCACAGATCAGGGCAGAGCAGGCCAACCCAAATTTAAAAATAAAAATGATGTGGGGTTCCCCTTAATATCCACACCAGACCTGAAGGGCCTGGTAATTAAATTTGGGGGGACCCCCAAGCATTTTTTTTTTATCAATGACTTTTCTCTGTATTGCCGGGAGTGGTTTTAAACGACTTTTTCTCCTTCAGAAATTACATTTTGTTCAGGAACAGATCTAAGCACGGGAAACAAGCGCTACTTCACAGGTATACTATACACCCCCCAGGTACGAAATTTAAAGGAATATTTCACTTTTATTGTTTCACTTTAAGCATTATTAAAAACGGGGGGTGTTCAGCTCATCCCTAGTCTTGACATTTAAGGCTACTGGACTTAGGTGGTCCAATTCCCACATGATCAAATGGGCTCACCCTTGACGCTGAGACCTAAACAATGTATGCTCAATCTTTTTACCCCGATACTAATAAATACTTGGTCAAATACAAAGGGGGGAACTGAAGCGCTAGCCAATACTCCAAAGTGAGGGGTGGAAAATTGAACAATAAAATTAAAATAAAATAATAATGCTGCTCAAATCTAAATTGCAATAACAACAAACAAATGATATGAATAAAGTGAATGATGAGCGCAAAATTAATGAATGGTGCACATAGAAAAAATACAATATAAATGTGAAACGTCCACTGTGAAAAAAATCTCTTATGTAAAGAGAAAAATTAACCAAAGTGATATATTCATCAGTGCCACTGTGATAAGAATACATTGGGTGATGCGAGCAATTAATAAATAGTGCACATGGTGCAATAAAATTATTAAAACGTGTTATATATAAATATATAAAAATAAATCCAATATGAAACAAGCAATACTCTAAAGTGAGAGGAAATGATTAAACCAATGTGATGGATTCATAAAGAAAACCCACTGTGATTAAATATAATGAGAATGTTTTAATCCACACATTTTCATCCAGGCACATTTGTGGATTAAAACATTCTCTGATAAATTCATGAAGGACCGTAGCAGTTGACATAGCAGGGAGAAAGTTGAGGAGGAATTCTTTCCCGGGACGTACCCCATCTAAGGAGATACCATGCTGTTTTTACATGTTGGTGAGGTAAGCGCTCTGTGAGCCCAGCTGCATATGAGGATTGCCCCATCACTTATACACGGACACTTAGTCACCATTTGGGATATTTCATCACTCCTTTTTCATTGACATAGGAATTGTCACATATGAACTTTTGTCACAATTGTTTTGTATTTATCGTTTTATTTTTAGATCTTGCTTTTACACTGGATTGTTATATTGTTTAAATTTAATCACAGTGGGTTTTCTTTATGAATCCATCACATTGGTTTAATCATTTCCTCTCACTTTAGAGTATTGCTTGTTTCATATTGGATTTATTTTTATATATTTATATATAACACGTTTTAATAATTTTATTGCACCATGTGCACTATTTATTAATTGCTCGCATCACCCAATGTATTCTTATCACAGTGGCACTGATGAATATATCACTTTGGTTCATTTTTCTCTTTACATAAGAGATTTTTTTCACAGTGGACGTTTCACATTTATATTGTATTTTTTCTATGTGCACCATTCATTAATTTTGCGCTCATCATTCACTTTATTCATACTAATAAATACTTGATGTTTTTTGCAAGAAACCTTTAGCGCTAGAAAGCTGATAGCTCGTAATTGGATAAAAGCTTTTCTTCCCACACTCCAGAATGATTTTTGTACTTATCATAAAATCCATATTTTGGCATTCATTAAGGGACACAGGTCCTACACCTCTGCATTTGGGATCTACTCTACAACACTGAATGATGGGAGTGGGGAGGGTTAATACCTGGCTGGCCAATAACTTTGTTTGCCTGTGTAAAATTCCTCTTGTAGAAAGCAATACAGCCATTGCCTCATAATAACTGAATTTTGTGTCCCTTAATGAACTCCAAAAAATGGGTTTAACGGTAAGAATAAAAATCCTGTTTTAATAACACATACACTGCAGCAGACATCATTGACAGTCACCCTCGCTGCACAGTAGCCACATGATCTGTTTCTGTTTATTCTCTTCGAGAAATCTGACCATCTTTTGGGTTTCCTTTCACTTTACAAGTTCTCTGTTTGCCTTATTCCAGCTCTGCAGTACAAATACAAATATCAGCCCTGATCATTAAAAGATTCTGATACTGGGTGTGTCCCATTTTCTAGCTATTATGTTTGGATGGTCTGTAAAAAGGATTCAAATCCCAAGTGTATAAAATCTCTAAGCATTTATTTATTGAAAACCATCACAGACAATTTGCCATGACAAGGTGCCACTCACAAAGCAGGCTTTGTAGTCTCACAGGCCCATGGGATATTACAGCCGTCTGTTGAAATGGAACAAAAAAAATTG
Source organism: Rana temporaria (assembly GCF_905171775.1). NCBI lineage: Eukaryota > Metazoa > Chordata > Amphibia > Anura > Ranidae > Rana > Rana temporaria. The sequence goes on along the minus strand of NC_053494.1, from coordinate 123,061,631 downwards.
GATTTGGCTGGTCCTTTAATCAATTAGGTAAAAAAAAAAAAAAAAAAATCTGTTATCAAAGCATAGGATATGTTATTCAGCTTGGACCAAATCAAAGAGCTTTTGAGAGCTCTCCTGTTAGGGAATTGTTAAGTAAGCATAAGGGTTGTCATCTGCTTGCTACTCCAGCGCTTACCAGCTAATAAAACTATATCACAATAGTGCATGTTCCCCTACAACATTGCTTCTGTTTGTTCTAGCCCTAAAGCACATTGCCTTGGTTCCTGGCTCCAGGCCAGCAAAGCTTTCAGGTCCTTCACAGATCAATGTATGCCCATTAACCCGCTAGCTACCAGGCTGAGCCATCGAGTACCAAATTTAACTAAGTACAGCACAAAGCTCATAAATAATTAAACACATTAATATAAGATTTTAATCGGGGTAATGTATGTGGCTCTATTTTAATTATGCATTCAGAATGCAAAATACATTGTTTATGGAAACATGGGATCACACTGAGCCAAGCCACAGTAAAACTTAAATTGTATGACGGATTGCTGTTTTTAGGAGGCACGGTATATTTGAATAGGAGCGTATTCCATAATGTTTCATAGATAAAGACATATTGCATGTTTACTGGCTTAAAAAAAAATGCTACTTCTACAGAAGTTTTATGTTTTGCAGCTCAATGTTATTCTGTGTGTCCATGCACATTAGCAATATTAGAGGCATATAGTACTTGGCGTGATTGTAGCCGTATTAGTGCAATTGTGATAGAGAAAATTGAGAACTGTCCGTGATACTTTTTTTATTTGCACTAACATACAATTTTTCAGGACAAGCTTTCGGGGTGTTACCCCTTCTTCAAGGTCCAAGCAGTACCAAGGTCCATGAGTACTGCTTGGACCTTGAAGAAGGGGTAACACCCCGAAAGCTTGTCCTGAAAAATTGTATGTTAGTGCAAATAAAAAAAGTATCACGGACAGTACTCAATTTTCTCTAGAGGCATATAGTGAATTTGGTATTGAGTTATTCACTTTAAGGTCACAGAGGACAAGGGGGCACTCTTTACATCCAGAGGAAAATAGATTTCATCTTTAAATACGGAAAGGTTTCTTCACAGTAAGAGCTGTGAAAATGTGAAACAGACTCCCACCAGAGGTGGTTCTTGCCAGCTCAGTAGATTGCTTTAAAAAAGGCCTATATAATATACCGTTCACACTATCGCCCCAAGTTGCGCGACATGAGAAATCCCATTGAAGCGAATGAGAGCCGTCTTAATGTACACTACTGCAGTCGCTCCGGCTTTAGAAAAGGTTCCTGTACTACTTCAAGGGGACTTCTAGGCAACTTGTAGGCAACTTGTACCCATTGATTTCAATGGAAGTTGCCTCCAAAGTCGGATCACTGTCTTGACTGAAGCAACTTTAGTTTACTCAGGCAAACTCCTCCCTCCCACAGAGCTGATTATTCTGTGATTGGCCACAGCCAAAGTTGCCTGTCCTGGAGGCAACTTTAACCCCTTCCATACAGGGCATTTTGACCCCCTTCCTGCCCAGACCAATTTTTAGTTTTCAGCGCTGTTGCACTTTGAATGACAATTGCGTGGTCATGCAACACTGTACCCAAACTAAATCTTTATGTTTTTTCCCCCCCCACAAATAGAGCTTTCGTTTGGTGGCATTTGATCATCTCTGCGGTTTTTATTTTTTGCGCCATAAACAAAAGAAGAGCGACAATTTTTTTTAAAAACACAATATTTTTTTACTTTTTTATTTAATAAATATCAATTTTTTTAAAAAAAAAACATATTTTTTCCTCAGTTTAGGCCGATACGTATTCTTCTACATATTTTTGGTAAAAAAATCGCAATAATCGTATATTGATTGGTTTGCGCAAAAGTTATAGCGTCTACAAAATAGGTGATAGATTTATGGCATTTTTTTTTATAATTTTTTTTACTAGTATTGGCGGCGATTTGCGATTTTATACTGTGACCGTGACATTGCCGCGAACACATCGGACACTTTTGACACGTTTTTGGGACCATTCACATTTATACAGCGATTAATGCTATAAATATGCATTGATTACTGTGTAAATGTGACTGGCAGGGAAGGGGTTAACCACTAGGGGGCATTGAAGGGGTTAATATGTTCCCTAAGGTGTGTTCTAACTGTAGGGGGGAGGGAACTCTCAAGGGGAGGAGACCGATGTGTGTTCCTCTGTACTGGGAACACACATTGGTCTACTTACCGCTGACAGGAGGTGGATCTGTGTGTTTACACACACAGATCCACACTCCTGCCGTGATTACCGGCAATCGCGGGCACCTGGCGGCAATCGCGGCCGCCGGGCACCCACGCCGGGTCACGAGCGCTGCCGCGTGTGCGTGCCCTAGATCGCCGGGAACACAGGACGTCATATGACGTCCACCCGGATCGGCGAGGGGTTCCTGCCGCCGTCATTTCTCTATGGCGCGGTATGGAAGTGGTTAAGTCGCATTGTAATTTGCTCCAAGTCGCACTGAAGTCACGCTGAAGTTGCCTTGCAAAGTCGCGCTGTAAGTCGGGTTGCCCCTGTGTGAACCGGCTCTAAATGGGTACTAACATTTATAGGTAAAGTTGATCCAGGCAATATCCTATTGCCTCTCAGGGGATCAGGAAGGAATTTTTTCCCCCTCCTGTAAGCAAATTGGATCATGCTTTGCTGGGGGGTTACTGCCTTCCTCTGGATCAACTGTGGGTATAGAATTGTGTATATGGAATTGTATGATTCTTTTTTTTTTGGTTGAACTAGATGGACTTGTGTCTTTTTCAACCTGACTAACTATGTAACTATGCATATTTTATACTCAGCGTTTAGAGGCAGGAGAAAAAACTCTTCTGGTTTGTGTTTTTGACAACAATGAACTCTCCTAAACTATTTAAAACTGTGTACGAAAACACTCTATATGAGCATTTTCTTCAGCCAAGTGAACTGGCACGAGAGGAGTCGCTCTACTAATTGTCTACTAACTGTCTACTAACTGTCTGATGTAAGTACATCAATCTACCCTCCTATTGTGTTCTAACAGGGGGGCGGCCCCCTCGCCAGAACACACTGGTCAGCGCTCTCAGCCATTGACCTTTTTTTTGTCATGCCCCTCCAACAGCAGATGGATATTCGGCCGGTTTCTATCGGACTGGCTGCCGTACAATTGGGCTGAATGTGATTCCATATTCGGCCTGATAATCGGCTTTACCACCCAAAACTGATATTTTAGTTTTTGATCAATGCTGGTGAGTTAAACCATCTAACAATTTATTATATCTTTCAAATCCTGTAGTGGAGAGATATCTGCATTAAAGCTGCTGGATCTACAATTATGAGGACTTCTCACTTCCCTTGCTGGATTTTTATGTATTTTATATTATGGAGATTGGAACACAGTGGGTGGAAACAATAAAAACTCACATTTGAGCAGGAATAGAGTCACAAATTGTGGTATAGAAATCACGCTGGAGTATCCAAGATAGAAAATAATCTACAGGCTAAGCCCATCAGGTTTCATCTATAATTAAAATTACTTTGTGTGAAATGTAGTTGTAGAATAATTAGTTGCAAATGCAATATAGTGTAGCAGCACAACCAAAAAGCAATAAATCAAGTCAACATATAAAATTCCATTGTTCATCTTTTAGTGACAGTTTTTAATATCCAGTGACTTCAGTGACCACCACCTCAAGCTGGAATGCCTGCTCACCTCCAAAAGTTAACCCCACCACAGAGTCACACACACCTGGTATTATATCCCTCAGCATACGTCTGGAAAACAAATCCTCCTCCTGGTGTTCCTGACCACAGACCTCCTCCCGGGTTCTCCCAATGTAGACCCCAATACAGAGTCACACACCACTGTGATTATATGCCTCAGGATACCTCTGGAAAACAAATCCTCCTCCTGGTGTTCCTGGACACCACAGACCTCCTCCCGGGTTCTCCCAATGTAGACCCCAATACAGAGTCACACACCACTGTGATTATATGCCTCAGGATACCTCTGGAAAACAAATCCTCCTCCTGGTGTTCCTGAACACAGACCTCCTCCCGGGTTCTCCCAATGTAGACCCCAATACAGAGTCACACACGACTGTGATTATATCCCTCAGGATACCTCTGGAAAACAAATCTTCCTCCTGGTGTTCCTGGACAACACAGACCTCCTCCCGGGTTCTCCCAATGTAGACCCCACTACAGAGTCACACACGCCTGGTGTTATATCTCTCAGGATACCTCAGCAACATGAGTCCTCCTCCTAGTGCCCCTGGGCAGCTCAACTCTCCTCCCGGGATCTCATTTAGTCATGTGTGGCCATATAATGACAAAGGCAAACCATAGTGCTCTCTGCTAATAACATTTATTAAAATTTAACTCAGGGATTAAAATACTCACATAAAGATGTGAAATACATGCATATCATCAACTTTGATGTGAACAGAGAAAAACTTCCCGAATGGCGGCACCTTACACCTGTACGCGTTACACTATCCGATGAGCTTCTTCAGCAGGTGAGGAGCCATCCTCACGGCTGCTGGGGAGAGAAGTTTGGATTTCTTTTTCAGTGGATCAGAGATCCAACCAAGCGCTTTGTCACCTCCTCAAGTTGGGTCGCTGGATTTCCGATTACGCTATGTGGCCACTTTTCTTTCCTATCTTCTTACCAACTTGACAACATTTGAGAAATCAGTTTGGGGACCCAATTCCATACCACGGGTCTTGCCATATTCCAATCATCGCTTATTAGAGGTTATGATGTTCATCTAAACCACAATCCTTTCATCTACCGCTGGTGATTGTACTCTATACAAGCCTGTTTTGACTTTCAGTGACGTATGTCCCCTTAAAGCGGAGGTTCACCCAAAAATCAACTTTCTGCCAGTAGATCCAGCATACTGCTGACATCTGCAGTATGCTGGGTTTTTTTTTTGTACTTATCGTTTTATCAGCCGTTGTTATCCGGCTCCGAGCGGGGATTTCTGCGGGGAATGGGCGTTCCTAAGCCAAGCGGATTTGATTGACGGGCTGCTAAAGCGCGTCACGCCTTCCGAAAATACCCTTAGTGACACTCGGGTGTTTACGGCGCTATACGGCGCCTGCGCCTGCCGTGTAGAGCTGACTGCGCAGGCGCCGTAAACACCCGAGTGTCACTTCGAGTATTTTCGGAAGGCGTGACGCGCTTTAGCAGCCCGTCAATCAACTCCGCTTGGCTTAGGAACGCCTATACCCGGAAGGAATCCCCTTTTGGAGCCGGATAACAACGGCTGATAAAACGATAAGTGCAAAAAAAAACAGCATACTGCAGATGTCAGCATTATGCTGGATCTAATGGCAGAAAGTTGATTTTTGGGTGAACCCCCGCTTTAAGTCCATTCGCTCCGGTAAGCCTGCATTCTTTCTGGTGGCTGGTTATTATCACACATGGAAGAAGTCACAAATTGATGTTCCGACATATTTTTTCACTTATTCACTTGGTGGAATTTTATCATATATGGACTTTATTATTTAACTCTTCGTCATCCAACATCCAGTTGATGCACATTTTGCTTTTTATAAATGTTTTTTTCGTTTATTCGAATTATATATTTATTCGTATTAATTATTTCACTGTTTTTGTTATGATTGACATTGTATAAGCGCTACACATATTTATATATTTTTTGTTCTTTGCTTTATTCAAACAGCAGTGTTAGCAGCTACACCTTATATTGGCAGCGCAGGGTTATTTACACTTTTCCACATCAGAAATACAAGTAATATATAAACTTCTACTTTATCATCAATCATCTCACAAGTGTGAAAACCTGTACACTCAGCTGAGGGGGATTATCGTAGGTGACACTGGATTCTATGTCACATTACATCATATCCTATTCCTCCCTGCTTTGTGTCTAATGTGTGGGCATTTTCTCCCCACTCATAAACTGCAAGTGACATATCATTGATATGGACCCATCACACTCAACTAGGGAAAAAAACGGAAATGATGAAACCAGAGGTGACGTTCCAGACTCGGCTCAAAACCGAAAATTACGTTCCAGACTAAGCTTTAATACTACTTAATGTTTACCTCCGCCCTTACTGGCAGATCTATTCCCAGAACACCAGAATGTACTGTATGCCTAGAAACTAGCTAACAATATGCAAATCCACTATATCTCAGTGTCCCTCACCAACTAAAAGACACAGACACAGGGATATATACTATTACTGTTGTGAACATACTCACCACTAAGCTGAGCATACAAATTGTCCACACCCCTGGGAGTGATTCACAAAATAAAATAAACAATAACATTTACAATAAAATACAATAATATAATCCAAAAATATCTATTATTATCTCCCACCCAGATGATAATAGATATTTTTACATATAGATTAAATCATTGTATTTTATTGTACGTTTTATTGCTTATTTTATTTTGTGAATCACTCCCAGGGGTGTGGACACTTTGTATGCCCAGCTTAGTGGTGAGTATGTTCACAATAGTAGTAGTATCTATCCCTGTGTCTGGGCCCTTCATAACAGTTATAACACCAGGCGTGTGTGACTCTGTAGTGGGGTCTACATTGGGAGAACCCGGGAGGAGGTCTGTGTTGTCCAGGAACACCAGGAGGAGGATTAGTTTTCCCTAGGTATCCTGAGGGATATAATTCCAGGCGTGTGTGACTCTGTGGTGGGGTCAACCTTTGGAGGTGAGCAGACATTCCAGCTAGAGGTGGTGGTCACTGTAGTCACTGAATATTAAGAACTGTCACTGAAAGTTGCACAACGGTGGAATTTTATAATATGTGAACTTTATTTATTCCTTTTTGCTTGCGCTACACTAGATTTTGCTTGCATGTATTTTATTGAGAGTCACATACGGATACACTCTGAGAGGTGTTGGCAGAAATTACATTAGGCCTATTAGTAGTAATACACCAAGGGGCAGATCCACAAAAGAATTACGCCGGCGTATCTATTGATACGACGCATAATTTTAAATTTCCCGCGTCGTTTCTTTGCTTTGTATCTACAAAACAAGATACAACTGCATCTCGGATCGATCCGACAGGCGTACGTCTTGGTACGCCGTCGGATCGTAGATGCATTTTTCCGCCGGCCGCTAGGTGGCGTTTCCGTCGAATTCCGCGTCGAGTATGCAAATTAGCTAGTTATGGCGATCCACGAACGTACGTCCGGCCGGCGCATTTTTTTACGTCGTTTGCGTTCGGCTTTTTCCGGCGTATAGTTACCCCTGCTATTATGAGGCGTACTCAATGTTAAGTATGGCCGTCGTTCCTGCGTAAAATTTTGAATTTTTTATGTCGTTTGCGTAAGTCATTCGCGAATAGGGATTTGCGTAGAATAACGTCACCGTCGGAAGCATTGGCTTGTTCCGGTTTATTTTCGAGCATGCGCACTGTGATACCCCCACGGATGGGGCATGCGCCGTTAAAAAAAACGTCGTGTACGTCGGGTCACGACATATTTACATAAAACATGCCCCCATCACATCCATTTGAATTCCGTGCCCTTACGGCGCAAATTCTTTGAGGATTCGAAAAAAATAAAATAAGTTACAGCGGCGGATATATGCGCCGATCTACGCGGATCTGCCCCCAAATATTTAATTTATTAATTTACATTATTTTGTATTGAGCTGATTATATCTTTTTCACATTTTGTAAAAAAATTAGTCCTACGCAATTACATTTTTTTTTCAACAAAAGTTTATATTTTTTTTCATTTTGTGCTTTTTTATTTAGTTAAAACAGATTTAGGGCCAGATTTCTGAGAACTATATGATGACAGAAAGGCTTGTTTTTCCTCAATAAATTGCATAATAAGCAGAATAGAAATGCATATAAACAGATTTTCATGACTTGAATGTAGGGCCAAGTGAACATATATGGAGCAAGTTGTAACTATACATTGATGCACTGCAGAAATAAAGTCAATTGATATGTTATATTTTGATTCAAAAATCTGTGAAGCACAGCTATGCTTTTACAATGAGCATGCATTTTAATCTTTAATCTTTTTTGTTTGTAAGCCTGTCAAAATTAAAAATTACTCTCTAAAACACACGCGCACACACACTGTCCAAGCCACCCTCTGTTTGTTTTGCCATCATCCATTCTCCATCTCACTCACGCATAACATTTTATAGCATAACAATACATCATGTTTTTAAAATACTGGTTGCTTGTGTTCCGACGTGTTTCGTGGACATGATCCACTTCTTCAGTATACATCTGTATAATTGTGTACAAAATAATCTAGACAGAAAATGTATCAAAATTAAGGTCCCAGTATAACTTAGAGAAGGTAGCACAACCTAGCATGCCAAGGGTGGAAAAGGTGGGGGCAGGCAGGGACCTGTTGGGGGTCCACCAGCACATATTCCATCCACCTTCCTAGGACAGTGCCCCCTACCAGATAAAACATACAATCAAATAAGAAAAGCAGAACAACAGCTCTACCTGAATGAAAGCAGTAGCTTTACTTCCAACAAAATTTAAGATGGGAATAAACCCTTATTAAAAGCATTCTAAAGGATCCTCATCCTGCATGGAAAAGAACAAAAGGAGCACCATGAGATTTATATACATTATGGTATGTTGTACAACAAAAAGACAACAAGTTTATATGTGAATATTAAATAAAGAAATTGTGCTGTATCTAAAAAATGTTGTGCCCTAACAATCCCATTTAATTTTCCTTGTACTTTATTTTTTTTTAGCTTTATGGGGATGTGGCACCATATTTTTGGACTAAGTTGGGTTCTCCATCTCACTCAAATGACAGCCACTGCCTCCTCAAAGTCACACTAATTGACACGCCTTTTCCCCCATGTAACAGGGCTGATCCTGGCAAGTGGTCATTTAGCTGGCAAGTTCTGTATCTATGGGAGCCAAGCCATATGCCACATGCCTCTACACTCAGAAGCAATAGGATTTTTAGAAAATGGTGGTAGTGACTGGGACAGCAGGGTGATATAGTAGCAGGTATAATAGTAATAGTATATACCATTGAATGTCAGTATAATTGAGTGGAAGATAATTAAAGTGGAACTAAAGTCTGCAAATTTTTACCTTCACTCCAGCGTTGCAATGTCCATATGTCTCTTATTTAATTAAAGTTGAGTTCCACCCATAAATATAACATTACATCAGTAGTTTTAAAAAAATATCATTAGTCCTTTAAGAAAAAATTATTTTTTTTAGATGCCTTTAAAGTGTTGTTGCTAGGCAGAATAGTTAATCTTCCCACTTCCTGCACCTAGGTGCTTAAGCTTCCTAACCTACACCGCACAGACTCCTGGAAATGTAGTGGGTGTAACTTTCCAGGAGTCTGTGCACTCCCCAGTCTCGAAGAATCATGTGACTTGGACAGTACAGGTGCTGAAACCTGATCTGAAAGGCTGAAATCCAGGAAGTCATACAGTCTGGCTTCATGATGCCCACACTTAAGATGGCCCCAGTCAATTTCTATTTTATAAAGTGTCTAAATGCTGTAACAACCTAACAAAACGGACCTTAGTTTACAGACTAACTTTACTAGAATACATTAAGCTTGTGTATTACAGGGGTATTTATATTTAAAAAGTGAAATTGTGGCCGGAACGCCGCTTTAAGAGCGTGTCTGCTGCTAGCATTTATTTTTTTTCACTTTAGTTCCACTTTAACTTATAAATACTGTATATATTTACATTGTGGGAGGAAACCTATAAAACATAAGACCAACATAGAAAATTTATGCAAATACTGTCCTGTAAGAGTGCTAACTAAATTGCATGTGACTGTGCTGCCCAAGTACATGCCACTGATACGTGTGTAAGGTAAAAGAGTGCCCAGCACATGCATTATTTGCAAGGCCTTCTGCCCAAGTAAAAATCTGCCCCTTTGGAGCACAGTACTGAGGTAATTAATTTAGGTTGACGAATGACACATCCTATGGGATACTTGGATCAGCATGACTTCACGTTATGGCCGCCCATTTGAACCCAGTAATTGTGGCATTCTTGGGAAGAGTGACAACCATGCAGCGTTTGAAAAATTATGTAAATATATTCTTAAGCCTCATGCACACGATCGGATTTCCAAAGGACAAATCCGTGGAATTTTGTCTGAAGGGCGTTGGCCGTGAACTTGTTCTGCATACAGACGGCAAAACATTGTTGGCCAACATACACTTTGCTGGAGCTACACTTTAAAAATGTACCAGTTCAAAATTACAAAAAAGATTGTATTTAACAACAAACCTACAGTCCCTGTCTTGTTTGCACCACCTGTATACTGCCGTTTAGAGTATATAGGGCCTGGGAGCCCATGCCTTTCCTTTTTTTTATTTGGGTGCAGGGTTCCCCTTAATATCCATACAAGACCCAAAGGGGCTGGTAATGGCCTGGGGTGGGGGAGAACCTATGCCATTTTTCTCAATGATTTTCATCCATATTGCTGGGACCAGACATTACATTAAAGCCGCAAGCAGTTTTAAATTACTTTTTTTCCTATATAAATGTCATTTTGTGCAGGGACAGTTCTAAACACGGGAAACACATGCCACTTCACAGGCATACTATAGACACCCAGCAGGTACGATATTTAAAGGAATATTTCACTTTTTTTTCCACTTTAAGCATCATTAAAATCACTGCTCCCGAAAAAATGCATTTTTTAGAACTTTTTTTGCATTGATATATGTTCCCTGGGGCAGGACCCGGCATATTGGCCTTTAACATTAGCACTTTTGATTTAGAACGTTCGAGTCCCATAGACTTTAATGGGGTTCTAAAGTTTGCGCAAACGTTTGGTCCGTTCGAAGGTTCTGATGCGAACCGAACTGTTTTATAGCGTCTGACTCTTTTATTCATTTTTATTTACCAAAAAGAGAAAAACATTTTTAACAATCTTTTTATATATTAGCTTTGAACAAAATAAATATATACAAAAACACAATAGTTTCCCTTTAATTTTAAAGAAAAGTCTATAACCTTTTCCTCCAGTATTTTTTCCCTGTAAAAGAGGCACCTAAATATTTACACATTAAAACATTTTCCTGAAGGAAAGAGCACTGATAACCTAAATCTTTAGGACAGAAAACCAGACCACACATTTAAACATACCTCCTGTAAAAAGATGATTGTTTTACTATGTCTAAATATAAACCGCCCATGTATGGTATAAACACTGTCTCAGCTAATATCTTACAATAATATACTATGAAAACCAGAGACTGCCTCAGGTTCACCAAACCCCTTTTTAAAGTGATGAAAGATCATTTAAAAATTTCCAACAACAGTTTCTTTATACTTTAAGTATTAATATGAAATATATATCAATACCTCTACAAAGACAGTTGTTCAAAAATAGCTTTGGTTATCTTGTCTTTCATTAACAATTCGTCACACTTCTGTGGTTATTTTGTGTTTAGACCAGATGGCTGTGTTGACTATGGACACAAATAGCGATGAGCCGAACACCCCCCGGTTCGGTTCGCACCAGAACATGCAAACAGGCAAAAAATGTGTTTGAACACGCGAACACTGTTAAAGTCTATGGGAAACAAACATGAAAAATCAAAAGTGCTCATTTTAAAGGGCAATATGCAAATTATTGTCATAAAAAGTGTTTGGGGACCTGGATCCTGCCCCAGGGGACATGTATCAATGCAAAAAAAAGTTTTAAAAATGGCAGTTTTTTGGGGAGCAGTGAAACAATAAAAGTGAAGAATTCCTTTAAAATTCATACCTGGGGAGTGTGTATAGTATGCCTGTAATTTAGCGCATGTTTCCCGTGTTTAGAACTGTCCCTGCACAAAATGTCATTTCTAAAGGAAAAAAAGTAATTTAAAACTACTCACGGCTATTCATGAATTGTCGAGTCCCGGCAATACAGATCAAAGTCATTGAAAAAAATGGCATGGGTTCCCCCCAGTCCATTACCAGGCCCCTTGGGTCTGGTATGATTATTAAGGGGAACCCTGGACCAAAAAAAATCGTGGGCCCCCCACATTCCATATCAAGCCTTTCAGGTCTGGTATGGATATTAAGGGGAACCCCATACCAAATTTCTTTTAAAAAATTGTGTGGGGTCCCCCTCAAAAATCCATACCAGACCCTTATCCGAGCATGCAACCTAGCAGGCCGGAGGAAAAGAGGGGGGGCGAGAGAGCGTACCAGGCCACATGCCCTCAACATGAGGAGGATGTCTCCATGTTGATGGGGACAAGGGCCTCATCCCCACAACCCTTACCCATTGATTGTGGGGGTCTGCGGGCGGGGGGCTTACCGGAATCTGGAAGCCCCCTTTAACAAAGGGGACCCCAGATCCCGGCCCCCCCATGTGAATTTGTACCCCTACCATTTCACAAAAGAAGGTGCCAAAAATGTTAAAAACCACACAGACACAGTTGGGATAAGTCCTTTATTAAAAATAAAAAAAAACATTCCAGCGATGTTATCCAGTCTGTCCAGCGTTGTAATCCATTCTTGATGTCCTGCGTTGATCCGATGTCCAGCGATGCTCCAGTCTCCACTCCACACGAAACCCCCATGATGAGTAAGAGGGGGAGGGGTTACCTGTCCATGTCATTGGGTAACCCTCGGAGAGAGCTTTACAATGCTGGACAGACTGGATTACATCGCTGGAATGTTTTTTTGATTTTTGATTTTTTTCTTTTTAATAAAGGACTTATGCCAACTGTGTCTGTGTGGTTTTTAAAATTTTTGACACTTTCTTTTGTGAAATGGTAGGGGTGCAGTGTACCCCGTTACCAATTCACATGGGGCCGGGATCTGGGGGTCCCCTTTGTTGAAGGGGGCTTCCAGATTCCAATAAGCCCCCCGCCCGCAGACCCCCACAACCACGGGGCAAGGGTTGTGGGGATGAGGCCCTTGTCCCCATCAACATTGGGACATCCTCCCCATGTTGAGGGCATGTGGCCTGGTACGGTTCAGGAGGGGAGGGCTCTCTCTCGTCCCCCCTCTTTTTCTGCAGCCTGCCAGGTTGCATGCTCACATAAGGGTCTGGTATGGATTTTTTTGGGGGGGACCCCTGCCGGTTTTTTTAATGACTTTGATCTGTATTGCCAGTACCCGACAATTCATGAATAGCCGCGTGTAGTTTTAGATGACTTTTTTTACCTTTAGAAATTAAATTTTTTGCAGGGACAGTTCTAAACACGGGAAACATGCGCTACTTTACTGGCATACTATATACACCCCCAGGTATAAAATTTAAAGGAATATTTCACTTTAAGCATTATTAAAATCACTGCTCCCGAAAAAACGTCAGTTTTAAAACTTTTTTTTGCGTTGATACATGGTTCCTGGGGCAGGACCCAGGTCCCCAAACACTTTTTATGACAATAACTTGCATATTAACCTTTAAAATTAGCACTTTTGATTTCTCTCATAGACTTTTAAAGGGTGTTCCGCGGCAATGTTCAAATCAAGCTCATGTGCGATTCAAACATCCCTAGACACAAAGTAGGCCTAGGTCCACTGGTTTGCTAGATCCTACTGGAACCTATGACAAATTTCTGGTATGGTAATCTTGTGAAGTCTCACAAGATTCCAGCATAGCACTACCCCCGGAGGAGCTGCTGGATTGTTTTGGGTGGCACATTTACCTCGTGGTTCTTCCGAATTCCTAGGGGTGAATAGTGCATATAGCGATAGTAAAGGAATGTCCGCAACAAGTGTCTTTTCTGTGCTCTTTATTACCCAGCAGGGTAAAAACAATGAACTGGTGATGAAAGGATAGAGTTTGGAAGAAGAAGCAGAACAGCAGATTCAGCAGAACAGCAGTATTGGGAACACTTCTGCTCCCACATGTAATACTTTCTGCACCACTCCTGACTGAGTGGGCTTAGCGTACCCGGACAGGCCTCTCTCACTGACCTGGCAGCTGGAGTATCACTCGAACTCTTGTTAGGACAAAGTCTCTGCCACAGACCCTCCTTAGAATGAACTTGAACTTAAGGAAAAGTCTCTGCCACAGACCCTCCGGCTTTCACATTGAGGTTGCTGTGCAGGAGTTTTTCAGGCAGTATAGCAGCGCTTTTTTTAGCGCTGTACCGCCTGAAAAACTCCTCAGTGTGAAAGGGGTCTTATGGAAGTGGGGGCTAGGGTGGGTTGCAAAAGGCTTTTTACATACCTCCCAACATTTTGAGATGGAAATGAGGGACACCTACTAGCAAACGTATGAAGGCATAGGACACGCCTCCTGCCACAACCCCTTAAAGGAGAATTAACAAAAAAAGGTTAATTAAATCCACAAGGGCTTTTTTTTACCACTACTATTCCTTTATATTGACTGTTAAAATTGACAAATGCAGCAATTTAGATTTTAGATTAAAGGTTAAGCACTGGGAAACACTTTTTGAAAGATAAAAAGTGCATTTTATATACAACTATATTACCAAAATGAGGGACAAATGAGGGGGAAAGAGGGACATTGCTCCAAATCAGGGACAGTCCCTCGAAGTCAGGGACAGTTGGGAGCTATGCTTTTAGACCAGGCCAAGAGTTTCCTGAGTGAGGCTATCCCCCAGGGAATCCCTGGGAGAGGTGTACCTATCGAGAAGGTGACTTCAGATATCTTTTTCCAGCGAGTATTAATGTCTCCATGTGGAGAAAGTCTGCTAAGGTGAGACGGCTTACTTTAATGGCTGCACACTGCTTTTACATGTTACTACTGCAGACTGTCCACTAAGTGTGATTGACTATGTACTGTCAAGTGACCCTGGATCAGGGGTCAAGTCCTGGGGAAAAAAGTGTGGGAACTCCCACCCAAGATCCAATCCCCCACCAAAAATAAATAAATGATACGCTCATATGCATAATTACTAAACCGCATGTTTTTTTCTTTGGGGGGGTCTGCGGCAAGTTATCGCGGGATTTAGAAAGAAGCAAGTTCTTTCTAAATCCCGCAATAACTTGCGGCAGACCTCCGCAATGTCTCCTGGGAACATTGACAAAAGCTCCCAGGAGACATTGCGGCATCGAAGAAGTGATGGAATACCCGTACACTACCTTATGAATCCATATACAGGAAGCGACCAGTAACATAAAGGATTATTAAGGTTCGCCTGCCCCTAAAAGTGACTCGAGCTGGGCATCGTCGCTTAGTGAAGGATTGGCTCGGGCGGCTCAGCTGCTCTAGTCCTGCAAAGGGAACTGCGTTCCTGCTGTGAAAAAAGTACAGGAACTCCGTTCCCACGCGTTCCCGCAGGACTTGAGCCCTGCCCTGGATAATATGTCGGTGTGATGTGACTATTTGTGCCATTTTCCAAATACCACCAGTAAAGTGTAGCAACTCTATTTATGTGTGGACATTCCTTCCTTTGTGGATATAAAGGTCAATGACTGGGAATGTCGTGAGGAAGCCTCTGGCATGGAGTGAGGCACAAGATGGCGGAGGGTTAATTCCTTAGCAGAAGGATCACTGTTAAAACAGGAGCGGTGCAGTACAGGTATTTGTACTCTTGGTTCCAACATCTAGGCAATCTCAACCCCATACTTACACCCATATGGATATTAGGGGTGCGCATCTTCACTGGTCTCATGATTCTTTTAGATTCTGCGATACATCACGATTACTGCACATGGTTTTTATACAAAAATTCAAGCAGTCAGAATAACTCAATTTTTTTATTTTCAATATCCTATATGGGGAGAGTAATTCTCATAACCATCCCAAAAGGGAGATACAAGTTATTAATTTCCAGTTTATTACTGAGAACAAAGGGGCATTCTTTACATCCAAAGGAAAAACAGAAAGGCTTCTTTGCCGTAAGAGCTGTGAAAATGTGGAACAGACTGACTCTCTCACAAACTAGTTCTGGGCTGCTCAGTAGATTGTTTTAACAAAGACCTGAGATGCATTCCTATCCTAAATGCACAAAATATAAGTGATAGTGACAGAGTGATGGTGGTGGGGGATGGGATCAGGCAGAAGGATGGTGGTGGGGGGATTGGATCAGGCAGAGGGAGGGATGATGGGATCAGTGGCAGAGGGATGGTGGGCTGGATGGGATCAGGGGCAGAGGGATGGATAGGATCAGTGGCAGAGGGATGTTGGGATGGATAAGATCAGGGCAAAGGGATGGTGGGATGGATGGGATCAGTGGCAAAGGGATGATGGGATAGATAAGATCAGTGGCAGAGGGATGGTGGGATGGATTGAATCAGTGGCAGAGGGATAGTGGGATGGATGGGATCAGTGGAAAATGGATAGTGGGATGGATGGGATCAGTGGCAGAAGGATGGATGGGATCAGGGGCAGAGGGATAGGGGACTAGATAAGATTAGTGGCAGAGGGATGGTGGGATTGATGGGATCGGTGGCAGAGGGATGGTGGGATCAGTGGCAGAGGGATATTGGGATGGAAGGAATCAGTGGCAGAGGGATGGATTGGGATCAGGGGCAGAGGGATAGGGGGATAGATAAGATTAGTGGCAGAGCGATGGTGGGATTGATGGGATCAGTGGCAGAGAAATGGTGGGATCATTGGCAGAGGGATGCTGGGATGGAAGGGATCAGTGGCAGAGAGATGGTGGGATCAGTGACAGAGGAATATTGGGATGGAAGGGATCAATGGCAGAGGGATGTGGAATCAGGAGCAGATGGGGGGATGGAAAAGACCAGTGGCAGAGGGATGGTGGGAGGAGAAATGGTGGGAGGAATAGAATCAGGCAGGGGGATGGGACAAGGCAGAGGGATGGTGGTGAGAGGGTGCAGATCAGGAAGAGGGATGGTAGTGGAGGGATGGGATCAGTGACCCTGGCACTCACCAGCTCTCAGTGTCAGTCGATTCCCCCTCCTCCATGCTTTGTGTGTCTTCTCCCTTCCGGTGCCTCCAGTGATGCCTCTCTTAACATCTCCTTGAGCTCCTCCCCCTGCACTCTACTGGCTGTTAGCTAATCAGCTGACTTTCTGCTTCAGTGTCCACCTCTGTGGGCTGGGAAGGGGAGGGGGCTTTATTCATCAGGCAGGCTCTGCCTCTGTGTTTCTCCAGGAGAGGCAGAGCTCTGCACGGAGCTAGAGATGACGTCACCAGAGATCGATTCGGCCGACTCGCAGCCTTGATGCAGAATCGTGACCGTCTGAATTGCGATGCATCGATGCTGCAATTATATTCAACACCCCTAATAGATATGAGGTCAAAAGTGCTTGTTTTCAGCAAAGGCAAAGAGCATTACTTCTCCAGGATCAGAAATAGAGATCAATCACATGCACTTCACATAGCAGGTTCTTTGATATGACAACTCTCCCTTGCTCCACAGAATATAGTGGCGGTGAGACACAGTGTGGGGTGATGTTCTATTGAATGAAACTCGTCTGGCTTGCTGAAGCCTTTTCCTTTTCATTGTGCCCTTGAATGTCTTGGTGATCAACTTTTGGAGATGTTGTGGTGATATGCCTGTCACTTCAGAGTTGATGTAAGTGTTTTAACTTTTAAATAAACCTCATATGAGACGGTTTTCTACTATGTGGAGGTCTCTTATTTCTTTACGAGTATTGGATCTTTATGACCAATTAAGAAGGCTGGTTTGTCGGAGAGATATGATGTTTGAGGACCATTTCCATGGCCCATCATCCTAGAAATATTCTACCTCTATACCTGTCTGACATCTGGGTCCAAATCTTTTGGTGATAGTATTTACTCTTTCTTCTGGGTGGTGGACAGTGGCAGCTGAAAAATTCTGAAAAAAAAAAACATCAATTGCAGCCTCACTGTGCCCATCAAATGCTGCCACTGTGCCCATCAATTGCAGCCACTGTACCCACCAAATGTCGCCACACGCAGTGTCTGGTCTAAAATCTAATGGGAATAGTTTTACACGAGATACAAAGAAAGTGGAAAAATAACAAAACTACACCAGTAGAGCAGATAGCCCCAATATCTTGCATTTCATATCCATGTGAAAAATTACTTTCACCATGTAAAAGAATAATAAAAACGGCTCACCACAGATCCATAATTTTGGACTCAGAGTCAGAGTCACGTAAATGCTGCCACCATATTACTCCTATCCAGGGCCGGGACAAGGGGTGGGCAGGAGGGAAGGCTGCCCTGGGTGCAATGGTTTATTTCAGGGATTGGGGACGCCCTGACCCTAACCCTAAGGGAAGGGGGGCACAGATTGGTATCTTTGCCCTGGGCGCTGGATGACCTTGTCCCAGCACTGCTCCTATTGTCTTTTATAACTCTTAAGCCTCTCACACACGGTCAGACTTCAAAGAAACTTTTCCGTGGATTTTTGTTTGAAGGGCGGTGGCAGTGAACTTGGTATGCATACACACGGTAGGACTTTTTCAACAAACTTTCCCAAAATCACTTGGTTTTTCAGCTCTTTTCTGCTCTTTACCGCCACCCTTTGGTCAACTTCTGCTATTGTTGGTTGATTTTAACATTGGTTCTGAGCATGCGTGCACAATAGGACTTTGCAATGTAGGACTTTTGTTGCCGAAAAGTTTGTCCGTTTGCAGAGCGAACTTTTGTCCGATGAAAACCGAAAAAGTTTGTCTGATGGAGCGTACACACGGTTGGATTTTTTTGAAAACCTGTTCATTTTGAAGTTTGCTGTCAAAAAGTCCAACCGTGTGTATGGGGCTCTAGGCCCGTACACACGGACGGATAATCCGCTGAAAACGGTCCGCCGGACCGTTTTCAGCGGACATGTCCGCCCGGAGATTTCTGTCTGATGGTTGTACACACCATCAGACAAAAAAACGTGCGTAAACAATACGCGGGGCGTGGCCGCGCCGTCGCCGCGACAATGACGCGGCGACGTGCGCGCCCCTGGAAGTTCAATGCTTCCACACATGCGTCAAATCAGTACGACGCATGCGAGGGATGGCGGTCGGTCGGACGTGTCCGGTGAGTCTGTACAGACGACCGAACACATCCGACGGACAGGTTTCCAGCGGACAGATTTCTTAGCATGCTAAGAAATTTTTATCCGCTGGAAACTGTCCGATCCGCCGGACAATTGTCCGCTCGGGCCTACACACGACCGGATCTGTCCGCTGGAACTGGTCCGGCGGACCAGTTTCAGCGGATTGATCCGGTCGTGTGTACGGGGCCTTAGGATTTTACTCTTTGGTATGTCCCACTCATGCAAGCATTTGTCCACGCAGTGATTTAATTGACTGTGCAGTGTTTGGGTGGGTTGCTTGTTCAAGGGCCAACAATATATATATATATATATATATATATATATATATATATATATATATATATATATATATATATATATATGTTCAGGTTTGTTTTGTTCAATTAACAACAGAAAAGTAGAAACGTAGCATTCACTTATAGCAAGCAATGAAGCTGTGACTCAAAAAAAGCAATATTTTTGTAAACAAAACTTGTTTTTACAGAGTAGAGACGTTATATAACGGCTAAATCTGTGTCTTTGTAGTTTGTTCAAACCTTACAATAAATAATAACATAATATTAGTTGTTTTTTTTGTTTTTTTTTTACTCCAGAAGTTTATAGTTTTAGAGAAATGCTTAAATAATTTATTTTTAACTTAACACATTCAATTTTAGTCGACTAAAATGTTGACTAAAATGACTAAAACAATTGCAGATGACTAAAATGCTCATGGCATTTTAGTCTATAACTAAAACTAAATTGAAATTTGCTGCCAAAATTAACACTGGTTGTAAAACCTTACATATACCCAGTGAAGGGACTATCCTCAGCTGATACACAGCCTCCCATCTGGCCAAAACACCTAAAACAAGAGGATAATGCTTGCAGGCACATTTTAGCCATTCTAATAGGGACCTTGTACCATCACAGCAATATTCTATAGTTAGATTCAACCAGGGTTGTGTATTATCTTTTTTTAAAACTTACAAGAGTTGAGCAGACACCTGGATGTTCGGGTTCGACGGGTTCGGCCGAACTTCGGAAAAAAGTCCGGGTTCGGGACCCGAACTTGACCCCGAACCCGAACCCCATTGAAGTCAATGGGGACCCGAACTTTTGAGTACTAAAATGTCTCTAAAAAGGTAATGGAAAGGTCTAGAGGGCTGCAAATGGCAGCAAAATGTTGGTAAGAGCATGGCAAGTACTCTGCAAACAAATGTGGATAGGGAAATAACTTAAAATATCTCACACGTACAGATATGGAGGAAACACTGCAACACTGGAGAAAACACTGCAAAATATATTTTTTGCCCTAAATGGGTGTTTTTTGAATAGCAAAATAGAAGAACAGTATCTAAAGTGTTTATCTCACACGTACAGATATGGAAGAAACACTGCAAACACTGAAGGAAACACTGCAAACACTGAAGGAAACACTGCAAACACTGGAGAAAACACTGCAAAATATATTTTTTGCCCTAAATGGGTGGTTTTTGAATAGCAAAATAGAAGAACAGTAGCTAAAGTGTTTATCTCACACGTACAGATATGGAGGAAACACTGCAAAAAAATTTTTTTTCCCTAAATGGGTGTTTTTTTAATAGAAAAATAGAAGAACAGTATCTAATGTGTTTATCTCACACGTACAGATATGGAGGAAACACTGCAATTTTTTTTTTCCCTAAATGGATGTTTTTTGAATAGCACAATAGAAGAAAAGTATCTAAAGCAGTGGTTCTTAACCAGGGGTTCGGTGAGTGAGTCTCGGGGGTTCGGCGGAGGTCACACAGGGCCGCCGATACAAGGCAGGGGCGAACGGGTGCCCTGGGCGATACCATTTCGTATAGGAGGGGAGCGCAGCCGCAGGTGAAGCTCTGCCACGGCCGCGGCCACCAGCGCGGCCAGCGGCACAGTACAAATTGTGTGCCGAGCGCACTCCTGCATCCGGGACCGTCACCTCCCGGCTCCCTTTTCTGTCTGCTGCAGCCTGTTTACTCCCCCTATGAAGGAGTCTCTTGGTCCCTCACGGCCGGAAGGGGGGGACTCGGAGCGCTGCGCAGAGAGCTGTGTATGTCGGCACTGCCTGTGATGAGCTAGAGAGGCAAGGACTAGTCTCGAGGAGCCTACCTGACTAGTGGAATTTTAACCTAGCAGACAGTGTGCTAAAAAAGACTGCTGAACTTGTTTAAAAGTAAGTAGAACCTGTTAAGAGCATATAATTAAATGGCTGGATTGGGGGGAGGGGAGGAGGCTGGCGGAGGTGAGGTGACCAGCACTTTATTAATATAAAATGGCAGATAAAAAAAATGTTTTTGTGTCATTTTTAAATGAGCCTTCTCTGACTAGCAAAAAAAAAATATATAAATTGCAGCCTCACTATGCCATCACATGCAGCCTCTGTGCCATCAATTGTCGCCACTGTGCCCATCAAACGCAGCCACTGTGCCCATCACAAGCAGCCACTGTGCCCATCACACGCAGCCACTGTGCCCATCAAACGCAGCCAGTGTGCCCATCAAACGCAGCCACTGTGCCCATCAAACGCAGCCACTGTGCCCATCACACGCAAAATCATATTTTATTTTTCCAATTAAGAAGGGTTCGGTGAATGCGCACATGAAACTGGTGGGGTTCAGTACCTCCAACAAGGTTAAGAACCACTGATCTAAAGGGTGAATCTCACACATACAGATATGGTGGAAACACTGCAATTTTTTTCCCCCCCTAAATGGTTGTTTTTTGAATAGAACAATAGAAGAAAAGTATCTAAAGGGTGTATCTCACAGTAACATATGCAGTGATAGTTTAATTTGATTTCTGAAGCAGGACTGACTCCTATATACAGTATTTCTCTCCCTAAAAGCAAAACCAGGAACCTTTCCCTAAAGTATCTAAAGCAGAGTGACTTGCTTTGCTATGTAGATCGCTGAGTAATTTGATTTCTGAAGCAGGACAGTCTGACTCCTATCTAATTCTCTCCCTCAGAGCAGCAGCGCCAGCCTTTCCCTACACTATCTAAAGCAGAGTGACGTGCTGTGCTATGTGCCTCTAGCTTATATAGAGGCGGGTCACATGCTGCACTGGCCAATCACAGCCATGTCATTAGTAGGCATGGCTGTGATGGCTTCTAGGTCACACGACGAGTTAAACAAATGTTGATTGGCTGCCCTGCAGCGCGCCATTACATTGCCGAACACCGAACCCGAATCCAAACTTACAGCAAATTGTTCGGGTTCGGGTCCGGGTACAAAAAAATCCAAAAGTCCGGTACGAACCCAAACTTTACAGTTCGGGTTCGCTCAACCCTACTTACAAGTCCAGCTTGATTGCTTCTAATTCTTCATAACTCACATCTGGAGGGCAGTTGGGGATGAAGAAATTCATTGTGGTAGCTTGTCAGTGATGATCTCTTCCAGGTCATGCTCGATTGGCCACTTTCTGCATACTGAACACAATGGGTTGCTTGGTTGACATATCCACATTTAGATAACATGTATTTATTTGAATATAAGGTGTTCTCTCATTGGATAAGGTGGAGATCATGACATCATCCTCTCCCTCTCCACCTCATCCAATGAGAGAACTTTGAAAAAATTCAAGACGTTCTATGAATAGTGGAGGTGCCGAGCAAGCCCCCCTGTGTTCAGTATACAGAAGGCATGTCCAGTGCCAGATTTAGACCTTGTCGAGCCCAGAGCATTTTAAGTTCGGGGGCCCTACCTCTCATATGTAACACACTTGTATGTCTGCTTCTTGTCTTTGATGGATGCTTTTACGTTGCACCTCTGAGCTGTTAAATGCAAAAGTTTACAACATCCTAATAAATACTTTGTAAAACAGGTTTCAGAGGCCCCAACATATAAAATAAATTAATAAATTAGGCTCCGAAGAAGACACTTGTCTGATTTTTTTTTCTTATTTTATTGACTGTAAGACTACACTTTATACAGGTAATTGGAACTGGCAAGTCATACATCACAGTTATGCATCACACCACAATACTTACAAAAAGTCTTTCTTGGACTTAGAATCTGCAAAATCTTTAACTTAAGACGGCCAAAATTGGATCGATTTTTGGCAGATTTAGCAGGGACGGTCAGACTTTTGGCTTGCAATTACTAGCAGCAATGATTGTGTTCTTCTGGCTGGGAAGATTCCCCATGCCCCCCACCAGAAAAACACAATAGCGCTGCAGGAGGCATCCCCCCACCAACACTGACAGTGTTAATGAGGGAATTGAGTGATTTTCTTTCCTTCCACCTGTGATGGAAGGAAAAAAAAACTGAAGCTCTATGGGCTGCCTAACTCATCAAACGGTATCATTGTGAGGACACTGCTCTCGACAGCCAGTAGGCATAGAGCGCTTACCCTTTCACGAATCATCATAGTTCTCAGATAATTTTATCGGTGCCAATTTGCTGAACAACCTTTTTCTCTAACAACTAGTGACCATCATGCTCAAATATATTCTAAGAGGTACATTCCCACCTGTACATTCCCACCTGTACTGCCTTCTTTAGATGGAGATACACATGACCAGAACTTGGCAAAGGCTTCAAACTGGACAATTTCTTTAATGAACATACTACTAAAATTTTGAGAGAAAATACATTTAACCACTTGACCACTGGGCACTTAAACCCCCTTCCTAACCAGATCAATTTTCAGCTTTCGGTGCTCTCACAATTTGAATGACAATTACTCAGTCATACAACATTGTGCCCATCTGAAATGTTTGTCCTTTTTCCCCACAAATAGAGCTTTTGGTGGTATTTGATTACCTCTGTTTTTTTTTATTTTTTGCGCTATAAAAGAAAAAACACTGAAAATTCTGTAAAAAAAAAAAAAAAATCTTGTTTCTGTCATATTAGCAGGTATTGCGGGGTATTGCGGAGTATGGGGGGTATTGCAGAGTATTGGGGGGTTATTGCAGAGTATGGGGGGGTTATTGCAGAGTATGGGGGGGTTATCGCAGAGTATGGGGGGGTTATCGCAGAGTATGGGGGGGTTATTGCAGAGTATTGCTGGTATTGCAGAGTATTGCACAGGGAGGGATGGATGGCTGGATCTGTGACTGCATTTGTCACAGATCCAGCCACAGCAGCTGCTGCTGCCACCCTCTCTCCCCCCTCTCCTCTCACACTGTACTGATCGGTACAGAGAGGAGAGGGAGGAACCGGCGTCATCACATTACGCCGGTTTGTTTACAAGTGATCGCTCCGTCATTTGACGGAGCGATCACGTGGTAAACAGACGCTATCAGCGGCAATTTACCGCGATCTGTGATGCGCCGGGTCTTCTAGACCTGGCGCTCACAGATGATTCCGGGAGCGCGCCCCAGAGGACGTCTCAGGGACGTCCTTCCAGAACAACTCCACCGCGCTGTAGACGTGTTTTGTCTATAGCGCGGTGGTAAAGAGGTTAATTTTCATCCAGCGCTGGACATGTCACTCAAGCAGCACCTTGAATAGACCAGCACTGTCTGACTGTATGTAGCCAGCAGCCATCTGGATGTGAGATATGAAGAATTAGATGTAACCAAGCTTGACCAATGTAAGTTAACCACTTAACTCCCGGACCATATTGCTGGTCAAAGACCAGAGCACTTTTTACGATTCGGCCCTGCGTCGCTTTAACTGACAATTGCGCGGTCGTACGACGTGGCTCCCAAACAAGTTTCAGGCCGATACGCATTCTTCTACATATTTTTCGTTAAAAAAAATCGCAATAAACGTTTATTGATTGGTTTGCGCAAAAGTTATAGCGTTTACAAAATAGGGGGTAGTTTTATGGCATTTTTATTAATATATTTTTTTTACTAGTAATGGCGGCGATCAGCGATTTTTTTTCGGTACTGTGACATTATGGCGGACACTTTTGACACATTTTTGGGACCATTGTCATTTTTATAGCGATCAGTGCTATAAAAATGCATTGGATTACTATAAAAATGCCACTGGCAGGAAAGGGGTTAACACTAGGGGGCGGGGAAGGGGTTAAGTATGTTCCCTGGGTGTGTTCTAACTGTAGGGGGGTGGCCTCACTAGGGTTAATGACTGATCGCTGTTCATACATTGTATGAACAGACGGTCAGGCATTTCTCCCCTGACAGGACCGGGAGCTGTGTGTTTACACACACAGCTCCTGGTCCTCGCTCTGTAACGAGCAATCGCGGGTACCCGGCGGCGATCGCGCCCGCAGGGCACACGCATGGGAGTCAGGGACGAGCGGGGGGCACGCGCTCCTCTGGCGGCGCGCACGCGCCCCTCTGGCGGTGCGCACACGCCCCTAGTGGCCGCAATGAGAGCCAATGTTATTGTACAGGCTCTCGCGCAGGGGAGCCGACCTGTCGCCGTAGAATGACGGCGGCTGGTCGGCAAGTAGTTAAAACGCAAAAATGTATAAGAAAGAACTGGGACGGCCGCACTCCAAAAATAAAAATTTGTTCCTTTTAATAAAAACTGGTCACAACATGGATGTCACAGCAAAAAATCTGGAAAAAGGGCTAACGCCTTTCACACTCTCATACAGTGCTTATTCATAGCTGCGGTAAACTTTCTTTCTTTTCCCAAGTAGTTAAAACGGTTGTAAGCTGCTGGACAATTTGTTTGTACTTGCAAGGTAATGTCATAATATGGTATCGCATACTAGCACACTATGTTAAACTTACCTTAAAACGAAGCCCTCCCGTGCCAAGATGTCAGTGCTGCAGGAACTCTCATCTTCACCCGTCTTGCTTCCGGGTTCACAGACTCTGGGTCTGTGACTGGCTGGGGCAGCGATGAAGTCACTCCAAGACTTGCATGCGGGAGCCACTGTTCACAATGCAGGGCTCTGAAGAAACAACACGGGTGGTTCAGAGCGTATGCACCAGTGATGTCAACGGCTGCATGTACACTATACGGTAGATTCACATACAATGGCCTAACTTTAGGGCGGCCTAGTCTAGCCATTTTAGGCTACACCGCCGTAAATTAGTTAGGCTAGTAGTGATTCTCAAACCACTTACCTGCTAATTTTCGGCGGCGTAGCCTAAAACGAGCGGGCGTAAGAGCGCCTAATTCAAATGACTTGGAGGGGGGCGTGTTGTATGGAAATGAGGCTTGACCTCACGTTTTTTGACGTTTTTTGACACTGCGCATGCGCCGGGCGACTACATTTCCCAGTGCGCATTGCGGCTAAGTAGGCCGTACGGGCCTATTGATTTTGACGTGTACGTAAACTACGTAAATCCCGATTCGTGGACGGCTTGCGCAAACGACGTAAAAAAATTCGAACCTCGCGGCGGTGAACGGCGGCCATACTTAACATTGTTATTCCACCTCATAGGTGGAATAACTTTAGGCAGCCTATCCCTTACAGAAACGACGTAATGCGACGGTGTAGGCCTGGCGTACGTTCGTGAATCGGCGTATCTCCTCATTTACATAATCTACGCCGGCCGCAATGGAAGCGCCATCTAGCGGACAACAGAAACATTGCAAGCTAAGATAGAACGGCGCAAGCCGGCCTATCTTAGCTTTGTTTAAGTGTATCTCTGTTTGAGAATACACTTAAACAAACGCCGGCGTAGATTCAGAGTTAGGTCGGCTTATCTACTGATAAGCCGGCCTAACTCTTTGTGAATCTACCTATATATGTCTCCTAAACAGTGCACGTTTAGGAGATATTTACACTACCTACAGGTAAACCTTATTATAGACTTACCTATAGGTAAAAGCAAGAGATGGAAGTTTAAGATAAGATAATTCCTGGCATTCAGCTTTAATTATGAATGCATAGTATAAGTCTAGTGGAATAGCGATACCGTGGAGTTGGAAGGTACTTTTATGCCTCATACACACGGTTGGACTTTCCGAGAAAAAAAAGTCCGACTGGCTTTATTTCTTAGAAAGTCCGGCCGTGTGTAGCCTCCATCAGAATTTTTTTGTCGGAAGTCCGACGAACATAAGATAGAGAACCTGTTCTCTTTCTTTCCGTCAGACTGTGTGTACAAGGAATTAGGTGTACTTTTGCATGTTCTGGTTCTTTGTTCTGGGACTGCTGTCTGCAAAGGACTAGGATCATAATTGCTCAGTTCTAAGGGAGTGCAGAAAAAACAAGATCAAAGAAAGAAAAGACGCCAAAGAAAAAGGACGAGAGAGAAAAAATAGAAATAACACAGGGGAAATGAACTGTCTAGGATCTCCCCTTTCTAAACCTGAAATTTTCTATAGCAATTATATCCATATTCGTAGTTTGGCAGCATCGGATGAGAGTCTATTTCATAGGTACCAGATTGCTGGGAGACATTTGTAAGAAGACATATATATGATATATTTTTGTTCTCAGTTAATTTGCCACAGTAACTTTACTCCAATATACAAGTACATGCTCACTTTATAAGAGACAAGAATAAATGTTTATGTAAAATATACAGGGAATATAGGTCTTTTACTGGATGGGCCATTATCCAATGTCCAGCTGCAGCAGCATGTCTAAAGTCCTGCCTAATGATTGATGGATGTACCAGTTTGTGTTTACTATAAACCATGTTTGCCACATCTCTGATGTTCACAAGTCTCAATGAAATAAATATCACGCAAAATTAAGGCGGGAAGCATGTACAGTATGTTTTTAAATGTACAGTATTTAAATGGAACTCATGACAAATATTTGAAAAAAAAGAAAAATCCTTAACCAAACTCAAACAAAAACAATTTATTATTCTGTCTCTCCCCATTCCTCTTACACAAATACTTTAAACTTTTATCCTATTTTTTTTTTTTTTTTACAGTTTTGGTGCTTCCAGATTTTTGGTCTAGAGTAGACCCTGCTGCCTCCCAGTATTGATTTGTCATAGCTATCCCAGGAGGCAGTGGGTTATTAAGCCACAACTTTGCACCGCATGTGCGCATATGAGTTGGATTTCCATGCATGTGCATAAATGCAACCGGGTATCATATTGTCTATTCACCAGAAGCTGGTGGCATTTGTGTGCACACATGGAAATCTATCACGCAGATGGGCCACTAGACTCTAACAGCTCCAAAATGCCTGGAAGAGACGAGGTGGCACATCTGCGCACATGCAGGTTCTTTAAAAATGGTGGTGTGAAATAGAGGTAGGGGAAGTAATTCAGAAGTGGTTTGGTTTTGCTTTATATGTATATTTAAATACTTCTAATAAAACTGTCTGCAGGAAAAAAATGTGCATTTATTATTTTTTCCTGCAGTAGCCTGGAAAACATTGCGCCCGCGGTCAGTAGATCACAGGTACAATGTGGGCCCCAATTTTCAGCCCATACCCCTGTACAAATTTTCTGTTTGAAAGTCCAAGGATATGTAAGTGGACTACAAGAGCACTGAATCAGCTCCCCCGGTGGAAGGTGGTGCTTGTAGTTTATTCATTCACGGGAATCTGTAAAAGAATGATGCAACTGTGAGAGCAGAGCACACTAAATATAAGTAGAACATGAAACATGTTCCAAAGGTGATCCTTTAAATACACATTACGGTTCACTTCCACACATGTCATCATGCGTCAGCATGCATCATGGCATGCATTCACATATGTCTTAATGCCTTTTAGTCCAGCTCTAGTTCATTATATAACTATCTTCTCCCTGTGCAGACCTGCAATCACAACACCTGGGCAATGGAAGTTTTCCGTTATTGACTTAATTTGTGTCTCTGAGATGTCATGCAACCAAATACAGAGAGCTGCAAGGGAAATCAATGCTGAAAAAATGCAAAACTGTTTAAAATGTTATGCCTATTTGTTAAAGGAAATTGAATGAAATGGATTATTTGTGATAATGGCATTGTGTCTCATGATATTTTTTTGCTCCATATTTTCACAGAACAGCAGTCATTATGTTCACGTCATTTAGCGCCCCCTGACTTTCAGGAACAGGTCAAGTACCCCTGAAGACAGAGGGCCAGCATTCACCCCAGGGAGGATTCCATGGCTAAAATGAGGGACTGAAAGAATATTGGGTGCCAGTAACTTTCTGTGATTTTAGTAGTTTTATTTCTCATCACACACAAGCAGAGGCGTATCTAGTAAAAATGGCGCCTATGGCAAGCACTGAAACTGCGCCCCTGTCAAAACATTTGAAACCCTTCTCTTAGATAACCTAAAGGGGGTTATGCGATTTTACTACTGAATGAAGGTAAGGGCATTGTGAGACTGCTGCTGGATGTATTTACCAGATATAGAAGACCCATCCCCCATCTTTACCAATGAGTGATACCACACTAGCTCAGTGACTTCTGCAGTCATATACTGCATACCATAATTTGTTGAATAGTGACTATTCCCTTCTTTTCCCATATATTTTATTCACTGTGTTTTTTCAGTTAGAGGTCACTGTCCTGGTTTATTTGGTCTGACAGTTGATTGGCATATCACCTTAGGGTGACCAGTTGCTGCAGCCAATCATATAAGTATAGCACTCACTTTATGACAGGTTTGCACTGATATATATGATTTAGTTGTATTTTGTAAGCGCTGATCACTATTTTTCTTTCATAAAGGGGGTGTCGTTAGAGTCTGAGATGAAAGAGGGAAAGAAAGAAGGATGTAAGAACAGCGGGCCCAGATCCTACACCACAATAGCAATATGTGTATTCCAGGAAGTAAACCCGGATGGCGGCCATATCTCTGTGACTGCAGTCAGCTGACACCTATGAGGGTGGGGCCTTCTGTACCACAGACACTGATTGGCTAGGACACGGTGCAGCCCCTGCTATCTCTGGGGAAACTACCCAGGACAGCCATAGCCTGTTGGCAAGTCTGCCCTGGTAAGTGCCAGCCACTCATGAGCCCCCCCTTCAGATGGCGCCCATGGCACTTGCCATATCTGCCATACCCTAGATACGCTATTGCACACAAGGAGGGAAGGTTAGGGATTTCAGATACTCAGAGTAACACAGACTTTACCAGATCTATGTCAAGCTACACAGTGTAAAGAGCCTTTAAGTTAACCCTGCAAAACTGTAGATATCCTCTTAATCTGATTAATAGACCTCTCTTTCTGTGCTGGCTCGAGAGCCTTCTATACAATTTCCTAGGCTTCCTTGAATCCTTTCCAAGAGAGTCACCAGACCCCTGCGCTAAAACTAGCCTTGATCCTGGTTTCCTCCAGCAAGGTCCTCCTCCTGGGTCTCAATCTTGGCACAGCTTCCCCCATTGACAGACAGGGCAGCCTCCAGGACCATTTCAGACCTATCTTCTAGTCCAGAGCACAGAGCTGTGGACAGAACAGGATATATCAAACCAGCAGCACCTCCCCAGGCTTCAGCCTGGGGGAAGAGAGAGTATACGAGGCCTTCCCCAAATATGTATGTCCTCTCTGAGTTGAGAGGGAAAACATCTCAAATAAACTACAAATTCAGCTTGGGCTGGCAACCACCCAGAATGACTAAATTTAAGTTCTACTTAAATCAGGATGCTATACTCACAAAATACTTTTTTTTACAATTTATCCCCATCAATGCTTATTTTATGTTCTTTAAGCTAAAGCCCCCTTTTTACCATAGTCACTAATTGCTTTGTGTGGTGAACTTTTTGCCCACAGGAACCCCCAACCATGAAAGGGCCAGTCGGTTGTGTCTGCCTCCCAAGCCATATGTTCCTTATTCTCCCCCGACAAGTTCATATATTAGGATGCTGGTAGATTTGATACTATTTTTTTTTTCAACAAACGTGCATTTATCCTTTAATGAAGGATTTCCAAACCATAGCCATCTGGGAAAAGCAGGTGTACTATTCAGTTACATAAAAAAAGAAGAGCACAATGATTTCAACTGTGATTCTGTGAAGGGAGGTGGAAAACATGTTCCATTAGTAAGCCCTGGAGGACCAGTTTTGGAAACACTGCATTAATGTACACTAAAACTTTTGGCTGCCATAGATCAATTGACAGAGGATCGCAGGACAGTCAGCTGCAATCATGCAGCTAATATATGTTGTATCTGTCTGTGTAAGTCTGAATGCCACATTGGAAAGGTGTGGATAGGGTTAAAACTTTGTCAAAAAGTTGCAGTTTAACATTATTATCCTTCACTAATTTTTCTCTAATAAAATAACAAAGAGAAGATAACGGGCATAAGGGAATGAACTGAAGGGTGCCATGTGTTGATGTAATTCCTGTACATTGCCCAGGGCAGCATCAACTTAAGATACCTTTCTCAGTAGAAACACTAAATTGTTGTTGAGCAATCTATATACAAGGATTCTAATCGTTCATTGGGGAGAAAACAGACCCTTAAAATAACTTTTTCATTTTACCTAACATATATACACAGTACACAGCATATGAGATGGGAACATTGTACACTGTTAACTCTTGCAACAGAAAGCATTGCAAACCAGAATGCTCTAATTTGCATTCCTTTGAACCGTGTACTGTTCCTTTTATGCATCAAATTGCTGAAAAACCTGGAATCATATGTAAAATGGTTTAGTTTATATAAAAACTTAGAGGACTATTTATAGTAGAGAGTGGACACTACTATACGATCTCTGCTGGATGGTGCAATGCTACTGAATGCTATGCCCTCCATTTCACATCCTATTTAAAAAATGTAGACTGCAGTGTGGAGCCTTCCATGGCTCTCAGAGCTTCCTACCTAATGTTGCTATTGGGGGATAGACTGATCACATGACCTGGATAGGCATTTTATTCAATGTACGTGAATAGTGCTATGACTTATAACCATGGACAGTGAACTATATGTGACAGTATGGCCACTGTAATGCCCTGTATACACGGTCGGAATTTCCGATGGAAAAAGTCCGATGGGTGCTTTTCATCGGATATTCCGACCGTGTGTATGCCCAATCTGACTTTTTCCATCCGAAATTCCGATGGACTTAGATAGAGAAGATGTTCTCAATTTTTCCGACCCACTAAAAACCATGCATGCTCAGAATCATGTCAATGCATGCTCGGAAGCATTGAACTTAATTTTTGCTCGGCTCGTCGTAGTGTTGTAGGTCACCGCGTTCTTGCTGGTTGGAATTTGGTGTGACTGTGTTTATGCAAAACAGCTTGAGTGGAATTCCGTCGGAAAAAACATACAAGTTTATTCCGACGGAAAAAACGGTCGTGTGTACAGGGCATAAGGGCCTAACACTGCTTTGTTTTGGGGACCTTATAAGTGAAGATCTTGTATTCTGTGCAGACTTAAGTATCTCACAGCAACTGCCTTCATTTCAGAAGTAATATATGTAAAACATGAAAGCTGATAACTAATACTTTGGGCCAGATCCACAAAGAAGTTACGTCGGCGTATCTATTGATACGCCGTGTAACTTCTAGGATGCCCCGTCGTATCTTTGTTTTGTATCCACAAAACAAGATACGACTGAATGGGGGCTAGATCCAACTGACGTACGTCTTAGTACGCCGTCGGATCTTAGGTGCATATTTACGCTGGCCGCTAGGTGGCACTTTCTTTGATTTCCGCGTAGAGTATGCGAATTAGCTAGATACGATGATTCTCAGAACGTACGTCCGGCCGGCGTATTTTTTTACGTCGTTTATGTAAGGCTTTTTTCGGCGTAACGTTACCCCTGGGTCTATGAGGCGTACGCAATGTTAAGTATGGACGTCGGGCCAGCGTCAAATTTTCCGTCGTGCACGCCGTTTACGTAAAACGTTCGCGAATAGGGCTTTGCGTAAATTACGTTCACGTCGAAAGCATTGAATATTTGCGACGTGATTTTCGAGCATGCGCACTGGTATACCCCCATGGACGGCGCATGCGCCGTTAAAAAAAACACGTCATTTACGTGGGGTCAAGTTGAATTAACATAAATCACGCCCACATCTTTGTCATTTGAATTCCGCACCCTTACGCCGACACATTTACGATACGCCGCCGTAACTTTAGACGCAAGTGCTTTGTGAATACAGCACATGCCTCTCAAAGTAGCGGCGGCGTAGCGTAACTACGATACGCTACGCCTGCTTAAAATTACGCCGATCTACGTGGATCTGGCCCTTTGAGTTTTGTCTGTTAAACAATGCCTTTGCTTTAATGATTAAGCAAAATAATGGTTTCTGTATACTTTATAATCATCAGTGCTTGACTTCAATCTTCACAGCGTAAACTTGGAGTTTAGAAAATTATAGGAGGATTTCCTTCGAATAGTAGCAGATGGAATATGAATTGGGCTTTGTATTTCTTGCGTTTCTTTTTTTAAATGTAAATTTCTATTTCAGTTGGTTGAGCGCATTGGTATATATTTTACATTTTGTGGTATGTGGGCAGACAAATATTATGTGTCACTTTAATGTTCCTGTAAGTGGCCTCAGAGTTGCCAGTAATAGCAATAGTCAACACTCTGTATGATATTATCAGCAGCATCCCCTCCAGCAAACCTGTCTGTGCAATCTGGCTTCTTCTCATTCCATCTGCTACCATTTCAAGCTTCAGTATAACGTCCTTTGGTCTCAGTCTTTGTTTCCATTATGTAGCACTTTAAGTAATCTGGAATGTTTTAAATTGTGTACTGTAGTATGATGTTAGAAATCCTCCCTTGTCTTATAAAATAAATGAGTAGAAGTAATTTCGGAGACTTCCATAGCTCCCAACTGTCCCTGATTTCGGGGGACTGTCCCTGATTTGGAGCAAAGACCCTCTGTCCCTCATTCCTCCTCATTTGTCCCCCATTTTGTCCTGATCAATATAGATGTGTATATAAAATGCACTTTTTATCTATGAAAAAGAGTTTTCCATCTCTGAGGCCGTGTACACACGGGCAAACATGTACGATGAAACCGGTCCGCCGGACCATTTTCACCGTACATGTCTGCCCGGGGATTTCTGTACGATGGCTGTACTAACCATCTTACAGAAATCCGCACGTAAACAATACGCGGGGCGTGTCCGCGGTGTCGATGCGACGATGACGCGGTGTCGCCGCGACAATGACGCGGCGACGTGGGCGGGCCTGCCAGTTAAATGCTTCCACGCATGCGTCGAAGTCATTCGACGCATGCGAGGGATGGCGGGCGCTCGGACATGTACGGTAGGTCTGTACAGACGACCGAACATGTCCGAGCGGGCAGGATTCCAGCGGACTGTTTTAAAACAATCCAGGAATATTTGTCCGCTGGGAAAAGGCCCGGCGGGCAAATGTTTGCTGGAATCCTGCACGCTCGGGCCTACACACGACCGAACATGTCTGCTGAAACTGGCCCGCAGACCAGTTTCAGCAGACATGTTTGGTCGTGTGTACAGGGCCTAAACCTTTCATCTGATTTCTAAATTGCTGCATTTGTAAATTCCAAAGGCCAATATAAAGAAATAGTAGTGGTAAAAAAAGCACTTGTGGGTTTAACCAATCTTGTTTTTTGTACAATTCTTCCTTAAGGGGGCGTGGCATGGGTGTGTGTCCTATGCCTGCATACTTTTGCTGATAGGTGTCCCTCATTCCCATCTCAAAACGTTGGGAGGTATGGACCGCCACAAAAGAGCTACACAGAAATGAGCACAGTAGTTGAGGGGGACTGTCCCTGATTTGGAGCAAAGACCCTCTGTCCCTCATTCCTCCTCATTTGTCCCCCATTTTGTCCTGATCAATATAGATGTGTATATAAAATGCACTTTTTATCTATAAAAAAGAGTTTTCCATCTCTGAGGCCGTGTACACACGGGCAAACATGTACGATGAAACCGGTCCGCCGGACCATTTTCACCGTACATGTCTGCCCGGGGATTTCTGTACGATGGCTGTACTAACCATCTTACAGAAATCCGCGCGTAAACAATACGCGGGGCGTGTCCGCGGTGTCGCTGCGACGATGACGCGGTGTCGCCGCGACAATGACGCGGCGACGTGGGCGGGCCTGCCAGTTAAATGCTTCTACGCATGCGTCAAAGTCATTCGACGCATGCGAGGGATGGCGGGCGCTCGGACATGTACGGTAGGTCTGTACAGACGACCGAACATGTCCGAGCGGGCAGGATTCCAGCGGACTGTTTTAAAACAAGTCCAGGAATATTTGTCCGCTGGGAAAAGGCCCGGCGGGCAAATGTTTGCTGGAATCCTGCACGCTCGGGCCTACACACGACCGAACATGTCTGCTGAAACTGGCCCGCAGACCAGTTTCAGCAGACATGTTTGGTCGTGTGTACAGGGCCTAAACCTTTCATCTGATTTCTAAATTGCTGCATTTGTAAATTCCAAAGGCCAATATAAAGAAATAGTAGTGGTAAAAAAAGCACTTGTGGGTTTAACCAATCTTGTTTTTTGTACAATTCTTCTTTAAGGGGGCGTGGCATGGGTGTGTGTCCTATGCCTGCATACTTTTGCTGATAGGTGTCCCTCATTCCCATCTCAAAACGTTGGTAGGTATGGACCGCCACAAAAGAGCTACACAGAAATGAGCACAGTAGTTGAGGTTACATGGAGGTCTATATTTGCCACAATGGCACCCTCTGTCTACAGAGCAGGGTAAGAGGGGGCAGTGACAAGCCTCAAAATGTACAAATTGTAATAACCTTTATCTTTTTTTCCCCCTCTCCCTGCCACCTCTGGACATTTAGGCCTGGTTCACACTGTTGCGTGTGATTGTGGGTATACAGGAATCGGAGCTGTTCCAGCACCCGTAATCACCCACAGCCAAAACACGCTGCCCTATAGAGACACGCTGGGCTGCCATTCATTCTTAATGGCACCCCCATGTATCTAAACCCGCAGCACAACCGCAGGAAAATCGCATGGTGCTTTTGCCCATGGCACATTTTGAAAATGGTGCAGGCATCTTTTTTCTGCAGGAAATGCAGGCGCAGCAGCCAATTCAAATCAACGGGCTGTCGAGCCTGTGCAAATTCAGGCTGCAAACCCGCAACAGTGGGAACCTAGCCATAAGGCAAAATATAGTGTAGCACTACCCCCAAAGGAGCTGCTGGTTTGTTTTGGGTGGCATGTTACCTCGTGTTCCTCCGCCGTCTAGGGGTATTTGGTAAAAGTTGCAGTAACGGAATGTCCACATCTTTTTCTGTGCTCTTTATTACCCAGCCGAGTAAAAACAATAAAACTTGGTGAAGAATAGAGGAATAGTAGAAATGGAAATAGTAGATTCAGGTGTATATAAAAAAGAAAACAGTCCTGCTTCCAACGACAAACTTTCACTTCACCACTCCAGCCGGAATGGGTATAGCGCACCTGGACAGGCCTCTCTCACAGGCCTGGCAGCCATAATAACACTCGAACTTGGGGTTAAGTCTCTGCCACAGACCCTCCCAATGATTGCAGAAAATAATAGTCTGAAGTCCTCTTGACTGGACTTGACACCTGGATCTCATTCAGGTAGTTTTAAATTAGGGTACCGACTGACAGGTGGCCTACATCCAGCCTCTCAGTGTCCGGTTCCCCTGGTCCCCGATGGATGGTCAGGTCCCTATTGGAACACCAGCCTCTCTTGGTACTCCTCAGGCAGACTCTCCACCGTACAGCCTCCTCAAACAGGACTGAACAGCCCAGGACCTCCTTAGGTGGGACCCAGTCGATTACTGAGTCCCCGAGCGGCAGATCAATTGCTCTGGGCCGACGTGGTCCCGAAGCCAGGGACTCTGCGTTGCACACGCACCCCGGCCCGGAAGGCCATTTGCCGGGGCGGCATGGAGTGGCTACCCTAAAGGTGGGTGCCAAACGAGGAGAAGACCCAGACCAATTGCATCTGTCCCATAAATACCCTCCCCCAGCATGCACAGCGAGGCAAACTCCCCCTGATAGTCTGCTGGGTAAGAGCACCCAATCCTTGACTCCATTGCTGCCACCTGCCGATCTGGGGTGTGATCAGCACCCCAGAAAGCACAGAATGAGCCCACAGCACAGCCAAAGCTGAGACAGAGGACCAAATTTTAACAAATCAACATGGTTACCTAACTCTCTGACCCCCTCTAAATTTAACCTAGCACCGGTTCTGGAAAGTAACTAGGCGCTACAATAGCAAAAGAAGAAGGAGTGAAGAGAGTATTGAGGGAGCAAGAAGTAGTTCAAGAAACATGAAACTATGTCTCATCTCTTTTTTTTATTATATGTACAGCTATCTAATTTCTGTAATCACCTCACAGATCAGTGATGATTGGCCTGGTTTTCAGAATGTCATGTTCTGATGTGGGTCATATAGCTTAAAGAGGAACTGCAGTCTGCTCACATAATTTGTAATAAAAACATATTTTCCATTCTGAAGCTTTCCTCCAACCACTTTGCATATTTTATATATACTGTCATTCTATACTTGCCAAATATGCTGCAAAAATTCTCTCCGCTAAGTCTGGCTGCAGCCATTTTAACTGTGGGCTGAATATGCTGCCTGCTCATTTCCTGGATTTACACAGACAGACAGAGGCACACCTCCAGCCCTGCAGCTGATTGGCCCTCTTATGACTCACCCTCCCTCCCTTCCTGGAAAACTCTCACGAGAGTGAATGAGAGAGCTGTGCATGATGTCATAAGCCTAGGCTTTTTACGGACATGAAACATTTTTTACTATCTAAAGTTAAAACAACAAGGGAGAAGATTTAATAGATGGGAAGTTGAAAAGATGACTGAAGGTCCACTTTAAGTGCTGCCTGTGACTGCTACTAGTCTGACCAATGTATTCTGAAAAACTACATAAAAAATTCACTGAGGCAGCCACTGCTACTAATGCTTTGCCCTGCAGTGACTTGAGGATCAGGGGCATGTTGGCAATGAATGGGGATCCTGACACTCTCTGAAAAGGCAGCCAAGTGATTCTTCTGCAGCACCTCTTCAAAGTGGGCCATTTTTTTCCCTCCTCTGGGATGGAAAGAGATGGAATGTCAGGACCCACGCTTGCTGGACTACATATCTGTGGTCACATGGACCCTCTGTTGCCTGTGTGGCCCAGCGACACAGCATTACCTTCCATGTGTTGATAGAAGGGAGACATTGCCTTTTTTTAGAAATTTTGGCCAGGTACCTGCCACTTTGAAGCAGCCCAGGCCACAAAGTTTCAGAAGGGGTAGACTCCACAAGATGAAATTGGGCATTTGTAAAGCCAGCATCTTTATTAGCTGGCAATGACACCGTGGACATGGGGGTTATTGGTTCACAATTCTATTCTATTCAGCAGCTGGCGAAGAGACACCTGCCTGGTCAAGAATGCTGCTGTAGACTGCGGGTTGGGATTGGGAGACTTATGGCAAGGTACGTGCCTATGTTTGACCCTACTCTGCATGGTTCCATGCTGACCCTCTACCTATTAGATAGACTTTTTAAACCCTTTGTCAGACATATAGGCCTAGTGCATATACACCTTTCCCTGCTGTATGTTTAAAATAGATCGGAGTGGCTTGCTTTTTTTAGATTTCCATTCCCATCTCTTCAAATCGTAGGTGTCGCAGCGGATGAAGATGGAGATTTTTATGGAGTGAGGGAAAAGGTGGAAAGGTAGGAGGTACAGGCCATTTACTAGCTACCGTTCATTTGACCAATGTCATTTATGTGCTGCTTCTATGGAACTTTGTGGTGAAGAAGCACATACCTCCCAACATTTTGAGATGGGAATGAGAGACACCTACTAGCAAATGTAAGTAGGCATAGGACAAGCCCCCTGCCACACCCCCTTAAAGGAGAATTAACTCAAAACAAAGTTCATTATATCCACAAGGGCTTTTTTTTTTTTTACCACTAATACTTCTTTAAAAAATTACAAATGCAGCAATTTAAAGATTGGATGAAAGCTTTAGCACCAAAATGAGGGACAAATGGGGAGGAATGAGGGACATAGGGACTTTGTTCCAAATCAGGGACAGTCCCTCCAAATCAGGGACAGTTGGGAGTTATGAGAATCATGTGTCTGCTCATGTATGTGGAACCCAAATGACTGGTAGATTTACCAAGCCTGATATGCTGCAGTCAGAGGCCGTAAACCACTATGGTGCTGTCAGCAGCAGATTTGTTAAAACTCAGACTGCTAAGCTATTTAAAGCAGCTCTGGGGATAGCAGTGGCCTGCAGGGGCAGTGCCAACTGGTATAATAGGCTTGGCTCCTTTCTGCTCTTGTCTGAAAGCTTCCCCTGCCCCTGGATGTCATCTTTCCTTACTGATGTTGCACCTCTCTCTCACTTTTCTCATCTACAATCTCTGGCACCCAGGCACAGTGTGCCACCTTGTCATCCACACCCTCCACATAACTCAAGTCCATTTGACAATAAGCTACAGGAACATCAATGGCAATTTCTCCACTCTGCTGGTTGACTCCTTCCTCTATGCTCCTCTCACACTCTTCCTCCACATCAGATAACAAGAATTTTCGTTGAATGAGCATCCTTCTGCATCAAGCTACGCATGCTGTGCTCAAATAATTCACCCAATTCTTTGTCCTTTAAACACTCTAATTTTGAGACTATGCAGGAATAGTTGGCATTCAGGCCATAGTTTAGATGTTTGCATACACAATCCAAACCAAACATGCATTCTATGCCAAAAAGTACAACACAAAAAGGTACAACACAGAGCTTTTCAACTGCATCTGATAGTTGGCAGTTAACATACTGCCTAATGGCCCGTACACACGATCAGAAAATTGTACAAAAAAAAACAGCTTTCGAAGCGATTGTATAATAATCTGATCATTATTACACAGCTTTTGAGAGGCAATCATGACAGTTCATCCGATATTAATCCAATGGGACAAGCATGAACATATTTCTCATACGATACCAGATTGTATGATTTTCGTTAAATCAGTACAGTTTTTGTCTGAAAATATAATACAAATAAAATACAATTTGTAGT
The DNA here is from genome assembly GCF_905171775.1 of Rana temporaria. Classification (NCBI taxonomy): domain Eukaryota; kingdom Metazoa; phylum Chordata; class Amphibia; order Anura; family Ranidae; genus Rana; species Rana temporaria. Next base: position 123,021,967 of record NC_053494.1, on the reverse strand, counting down.
CAGAGTCTTCACATAGGAATGCTATACCCTAACTACTAAGGCCTGAGGTGTGCCTTAGACTAGCTGGTCAGTACGCCTATAAGTGGGCATACCCTGAAAGTGATTGTGAAAAAATTAATGGTGTAAATGATTATATGAAAAAAGGGGGAACGGGTGGGTGGGAACCCAGAAACCCACCCGACGCAGGAGCTGAGAGAGGAGGAGGGATAAATAGCCCTCAGACTTCTCCTACTTAAAACTTGTAGTCAGAGTTTTCACATAGGAATGCAATACCCTAACTACCAAGGCCTGAGGTGTGCGTTAGCCTAGCTGATCAGTACACCTATAAGTGGGCAAAAAGACACGGAAGTAGGTGTGATAAGAAAGTAGAAGGGCATGTACAATCTGTCTGGTATAGTAACGCATGCCCGGACAGCCTCATGAATGGAAACGGTAAGCATCCGTTACGACAGCAGAAACCAGCGTCCTAAGAATTGATGATTAGAAGGGACCCCAACTTGCGAAACTGCCCAGAAACCAAAACGACTGTCCCGTAACTGATGGATTAAGCCTACTTCCAGAAATCACAGACATGGGAACATACTGCTGTGGCGAGAGGGTACGTGGGAGGAACGGAACAAGGGCTGACCCGAGGAGCCCTGTGCAAAAATGCAAAGATTGAAACACCAGCCAACAGGACGTGTAGACAAGTAGCTCTGTGCATCCATAACCCCTCGCCTACCTGTCCCTACCTGGTAACGGGACGTGAGAGGGTAAGCTGTAAAAAAAATGGACAAACTTACAGGAGTGGCGTAGATGGATGAGACCAACATGCTGTAGCGATATGCAACGACGACACACAGAAACCAGACCTATTAGATTCACATGGGGCGAGCCTCTGCCTACCACCTGACAACCGCGATGGTGTCCAGAAACAGGGGAAGGAGGGCCAGACTCCACCCTGAGGAATGTATGCCATGGCATAACACAGCATACCCGAGAGACTGTGAGCCCCCTTGGCACAGGCTGGGGATCGGAACCAAAATGAAAGGCCAGCCCAGGCAACCTATCAACAAGAGAATAGCACCAAAAGATGATATCGGCCCGAACCTACCATAGTGGGCCGACAAAGGGACGTTGGAGCCAAAGTAAGGCCTGCCTAGACCCAAGGGTAACCCAGCAGTGAAACCGACACCAACACTGCTAACCTGTCCTGGCAGCGGGCAGGACTGACGAAACCTTCAAGCATCGGTGAAACAGCTTGGAAGCCAGAGCCCCCTCAACTGTGGGAAGTGATAAAGCGACGACTCCATGGACAAGTACCCTGATGATGCAGGAAAGAGACAGTCAAAACGAAAAAAAATTGAAACTCGCCACTGGACACCCCAATGGCCCTCCCCACCTTGGAACGAAGGAGAAGAACTGGACCAAGCGCCCACCCCCTGGAAAATATTGCCCCTAGTACCTCGACAACAACAAAAGCATGACTGTTAACAGACTACGACGAGATAGTGACATGGCCCATGTTTGCCTGAAGCCCGGGGATGAGAGCTTCCAACACAGCCCCTGACAAGAAACATGCTTGGTTCAGACATGTTGAACCGAAGGCTAGACAAGACTGGTGAACTAAGGAAATGCTGCACTACCCACAGAAATGCAGGAACTGGGGGTGTGCTGACACCCTGACCAAGTGAGTTTAGAACACCTCCATCCTGTCCTGTAACTGTAAGAGGCCATGGCGAGCCTGCATGGCCCGCATGATACTGCGCTTAAGAATAAAGCCCAGAACATGCACCATGCTGGTACGTGGGAGTAGCTAGGATGGTATAGAAACCAACTGACGCGTACCGCCTACCCTGCTGTGGCCGGAAAAGGAAACCGCTGTGTAGACTCACCGCTCTGCAGAGCAGAGTAAGGACTAACTCCTGTGCGATGGAGTACTACCATGCTCAGAACCCCCACGTGGAGTAGCAGGGAAGAACCTAAATGTGTAGCTCCCGACGAGCAACATGCCCAACCCTAGGAAACACAAAGAAAAAACAACAGACAACCAGACATAAGACACCACCCCTCTGTACCTGCCTAGGCCAAAGACGTGAGCAGAAATGACCAGACCTCAGCGCGTGAACGAACCTGACGACAGATCCCCCCCTTAGTGTAAGTAGAAAGTGTATGTGGTAAGTGAGCCCGAGTAACCTGCCACGCAAAGACAGGTAATTAAAAATGAAACACTCAGGGCCGGTGTACCCACAGACCATGGTGGGTAGTTATAGGCATAAGAATGAATGTGCACGTATGACGTATGGTATACAGGCGAGAAGATGCACTGGCTGGAAGGAAACAACGAGGTGTACAATGAGGATGGCCCCCCTCTCGTGGCTTGAGAAGCGGCGGCCCCTTCGATGCTGGCAAGTGCCTGGCTGAAAGGGGTGGACGGTCCTCCCTGATGGTGCCCGGCCTTCCCCCCCTGGGAGAGGAACCGCCACAACTACTGTAGCTGACCCGCACTTTGGAAAGCCACGAACGTCAGGAGAAGTAAGAAGGAGCCCCAGAAGAGTGGGAGGGTGGGAGGACATGCGCCCCCCCGTGAGCATCGGGAGAAGCTGGGGGGGGCAAGCGGTGCTCAGCTGACAGAGGAGCAGGATAGGGAGCATACGGCACCAGTGACCCTCAAGTTAACACAGACTGTCCGGCCTGCTGGGGATCCTGAGGAGAGCACAATGGGTGAGTGGGCAGTGGGCGCCCCCCCACCCTGAAGCCCGGCGGAACCCCCCATTAATACCACCACTATGGCAGCCATATCCTGCAGGGGATCAGAACCGCCATGAGACACCAGCAGCTGCTACCACCGCTCTGTACGAAAACCGGAAGTGATGTGCTAACCCTGAAACCAACCCGACGCAGGAGATGAGAGAGAAGGAGGGATAAAGAGCCCTCAGACTCCTCCTAGAAATACAGGCTAGCCTACAGCCAGCCTTCAAACATATATTACCGTGTGCATCACTTCCAAATTTTTGTTCTGTTTTATGAGAATTTTGCAACCTCTTAATTTTTATTTTTTTTTTGGAGATTGGCATGCAAAAACAAAACTGACGATCATTCGTCTGATAATCTCATCGTGTGTACCATGCATTCATTTCATAATCTTACTAGGAAAAGGATCTCAGTGGCAAAAAGGACCCTTTGACTGTACAGGCAACAAATCAGTCATGTAAGATGTGGTACTGTACATTTGTGTGTGTATAAGCCTAAAATAAGGTGACCAGATTTTTTTAATTAAATCTGGGGAATTATTTGTTTTTTTACCAGTAATGGTGGCAATCAGCGACTCTCTGCCCGTTGCCGCCCGCCTCATAGCTTGTCAAGTCTTACTCTCTAGGCCCCGGCTACTACTGGGTGGGGAGCGGAGGAAAATCACTCCACCAGGGAAGGCAAGGAGATAAGCAGGCGGGCTGCTGGCCGGGACTTGAGCCAAGGCAGAAGAACATGCGAGCGGAGCTGAATGGGCATGCACCCGAAACTGAAGAAATATTCCCTCTGCTCTGACCATATCATGATCATCAGAAAGGGGCACAGATAATGGAAAAAAATACTCCCCCCATGCTAGTAGGAGCGGCGAAGCGGGGATGTTTAATTCAGATTTTTTTTTTTTCATTTCTGCACTCCTTTTAAAATTGCCCCCTGTTCAAATCCAATCCGGGGACAGACTTGGTCCGGGGACAGTGTCCTCAATCCGGGACTGTCCCCGAATACCAGGAATGTCTGGTCACCCTAGCCTAAAAGAACACACCCGTATCTTTTATTTTTGCCTCTTTTGCAGTGATGGTTTTTGTATCTACAAGACAAAAGGATCAAGCTGTGCTGTTTCAGCATAAACAGAAGTACTATCTCCTAGACATCTGCACCAGCTATCGCTCAAAAAGCCACCATGCATCAAATATCATGTTGTCCACCATAATAATATCTAATTAAATTAAGCTATATCAGATTAAAAATTCCATTATTGCATGTTTTGACTCGCCTGCTTACCAGATGTACAGTGAAATATATCTTGTTTCTTATCCGCAAAGCTTTGGTTGCAGCCAAGTAATGTACAATCTAGGCAATGTATTTATTTGGAAAACATCAGCTGTCTGGGTGAAATGATTCCCTGGGTGCTGTGTGCATCATAAGTGGAATGTATTACAGCTCTCTCCATCTCTCGCTTTTTAACACCTTTCATCTCCTGTTTAAAATGTTGTGATCGCCCTCTCCAGAGCGAAACTCAATTTCCTCTCTCCGTCCTATTTTATGGTCGTTGTCAGGAATTTCAGACATTTGTCTAGGTATATGACAGATCTGCTTCAGATTCATTGCTCTTCTTATGTACCTTAAGATTGCAATACCAAGTCCATAAATTCAGTTTTTTTCTGTGCTGCCAGCACTTGGTTGTTTGAGATCATGCCCTGAAGGCTATTAGAGCCGCTCTCCTGTATTTGATATGAATTTGCTCAATACTTGGGATAAGCCGATAGCTGGGCTTTGTTGACCAGAAATCTGGCTTGTTTTCCATAATCCCAAACTTCAAATTTCTCTTTTGTGATTTATGAAATCTTTATGCGAGTTCAAAAGCTTAGTCAGTTTTATTCCTAACTTCTAGAACACTTCTTACAAATGTTTGCTGCAGTACTACAAAATCAGGGTTTAGGTAGGCATTAAAGTATAGCTAAAGGCAACATTTTTTTTTTAGTTTAGGATAAAGTTACACCTAGGCCTCATGTACATTGCTGCTGGTAAACGGGCATTTAGGAGCAGTTGGGCATTTTTTTCAACTGCTCCTGAACTTTCCTCTGTTATCTTATCTGTCCATGTACACTGTTTCGTTTATTGTCATTTCTAGGCAGTTGTGTTTAGAGGCTTTTTCTTGAACCCAAAAAAATGCATTCAGAAGCTGTGTTTAGAGGCAGTTGAAGCGTGTTTCGTTTATAGACGTTTTTCATTTTAACAAAAAAATATATATATATTTTTTCCAAATACTTCTAGACGCAAACGCAGCTAAATGCGGCTAAACGCAGCTAAACGCGGCATGTAAACGCAGCTATACGGCAGTTTTAAACGTGGGTTTCTTTTTGTCAAGTTAAATCAATTAGGAGCAGTTGTAAAAACGTCCCATGTACATGGAGCCTTAGGCCTCATGTACACTGCTGCTGGTAAACAGACGTTTAGGAGCAGGTGGGCATTTTTTTCAACTGCTCCTGAACTCTCCTCTATGTTATCTTATTAGTACATGTACACTGGTTTATTTATAATCATTTTTAGCCAGTTGTGTTTAAAGGCTTTTTCTTGAACCCCAAAAAAATGCATTCAGAAGCTGTGCTAAGATGCAGTTGAAGCGCCAAACGCGGCTGAACACAGCAACTCATGTTTAGCAGCCTTTCGTTTACAGTCGTTTTTCATTTTAACAAAAAGATAATATTTTTTTTTTGCAAATGCTTCCAGACGCAAACGCTGCTAAACGTGGCTAAAAACGCGGCTAAATGCGGCATTTAAACGCGGCTAAATGGCCGTTTTTAGACACTGGTTTCTAGCTGTCAAGTTAAATTGTTTAGGAGAGGTTGAACAATGTCCTGTGTACATGAAGCCTTACAAATTGAGGGGGAGAGAGAGTTATTGTTGTTATTGAAACACCAGTAAGGGTTTTACTATTGTCTGTGCGATTACCACTGTTTTTTGTCTAGTTTACCATTATCACTAAGAGTGAAAGTGAAAGAAAATCACAAATTTTGGGTTGCCCCAAAACAGGAATAGAGAGGATATTTACCAATGGGGGGCACTAGTTCTGGTCACCCTGGAGACAACAATGGATTCATTCACTTGGGAGGGATTTCATGTTGCAGTTATGAGAACCGAAGGAGAATCTTCCCAATGGAACATGCAGTAGGTGGGAAAAAAAAAACTGCCAGGGATTATAGCACTCTCTTACTCTATTGAATGTGAAAAAAAGTTTTGCCTTTAGTTCTACTTTAAAGATTCATGATTCGTTGTACAAGGTTTAATATATGATAATCACTGCATTCAACAATTAGTTTAAATGCACCCTTTTCAGCAAAATGCCCAAAGGCTTGTTAGCAAAGTTAAATCCAAAGAAATGGTGCTTTAATAATTGAATCCCCAGTGTGAAAACTGAACTGAATACTGAAAGAATTTTTGGTATAAATGACTGTAGGAAGTGGAAAAAAGCATTCCTACACACAGACTCGCACTCTCCTCCACGGCTAAACGCCCAAAAAAAAAAAAAAAACTTGATATTAATGGCTAGATACAAATAAATTAAGTAGCCAAGCAATCCCAAATAATAATACAAAAAAAATTAAAGCTGCCTTCCATGAAAACACATAAATACATATTTGAAAAATCATGTAGGTATAATTTAACTACCAAAGGATTTGTAGTTCAGCAAGTCTTTTTATTCAGTCCCCCTGTTAGACAGGAAAGAGAGATCAGTGACCCTACTTTTTTCTATTTTGCATTCTAATGCCAGGCTATTTTCTCCTCTAAATGGCAGCCTTACCCCAAATTTCTGCCAGGCCCTGCCCCCTGACTGTGGCAGGGGGACAGTGCAGTGACCTGACAAATTTTGGCTGGTAAATATAGAAGATTTTGTAATTGTTTCCCTAGAATTCCCTAGGCCCTAGAATTTATCAGGTGTGCTTATGTTCTAATTCAGCTTAGTTTTAATTGAGAGAAGTGATTTTGACAAAGTTGCCACTGATCTTGCATTTTGGCATAGATACATATTAAACTATATGTAAACCCTAACAATGAACTTATAGATGGCAGCAGTAATCATTGTACTCTGCCACCCGGGAGTTCTCCCTGAACCGCCCTGCAGGCAGAATACAACAGCCATGTGAAAGGGCAGTGTTGATAGAGCAATCAAGCAATTTTCTTTCATTCCACTCTTGTCGGAAGGAAAGAAATTAGCTTAATCTATTGCATGCTCAAAGCTGGCCATACAATATTAGTGTAGTGTAGATTTCTTAATCTGCCCAAATAAGGAAGATTGAGGAATTTACCCCTCCCCATGGCATATTATATTCTGACAGCAGAATTGTCAAAATACACTGATCACGGCTAGTTACAGTATCTCACAATTTTTTTTTGTAAATATTTTATTATATCTTTTCATGTGACAACACTGAAGAAATGACACTTTGCTACAATATAAAGTAGTGAGTGTACAGCTTGTATAACAGTGTAAATTTTCTGTTCCCTCAAAATAACTCAACACACAACCATGTCTAAACTGCTGGCAACAAAAGTGAGTACACCCCTAAGTGAAAATTTAAAAATTGGGCCCAATTAGCCATTTCCCCTCCCCGATGTCATGTGACATATTAGTGTTACAAGGTCTCAGGTGTGATTGGGGAGCAGGTGTGTTAAATTTAGTGTTATCCCTCTTACTCTTTCATACTGGTCACTGGAAGTTCAACGTGGCAAAGAACTCTCTGAGGATCAAAAAAAAAAAATGAATTGTTGCTCTACATAAAGATGGCCTAGGCTATAAGAAGATTGCAGCACGGTGGCCAAGACCATACAGCAGTTTAACAGGACAGGTTCGACTCAGAACAGGCCTCGCCTTGGTCGACCAAAGAGGTTGAGTGCACGTGCTCAGCGTCACATCCAGAGGTTGTCTTTGAGAAATGGACGCATGAGTGCTGCCAGCATTGCTGCAGAGGTTGAAGAGGTGTGGGGTCAGTCAGTCAGTGCTTAGACCATACACCACACACTGCATAAAATTGGTCGGCATGGCTGTCATCCCAGAAAGAAGCCTCTTCTAAAGATGATGCACAAAAAAGCCTGCAAACAGTTTACTGAAGACAAGCAGACTAAGGACATAGATTACTGGAACCATGTCCTGTGGTCCAAGACAAAGATAAACTTATTTGATTCAGATGGTGTCAAGCGTGTGTGGCAGCAACCAGGTGAGGAGTACAAAGACAAGTGTATCTTGTCAATCATGGTGGTGGGAGTGTCATGGTCTGGTGCTGCATGAGTGCTGCCAGTACTGGGGAGCTACAGTTCATTGAGGGAACCATGAATGCCAACATGTACTGTGACATACTGAAGCAGAGCATGATCCCCTCCCTTCAGAGACTGGGCCGCAGGACAGTATTCCAACATGATAACAACCTCAAACACACCTTTAAGATGACCACTGCCTTGCTAAAGAAGCTGAGAGTAAAGGTGATGGACTGGCCAAGCATGTCTCCAGGCCTAAACTCTATTGAGCATTTGTGGGGCATCCTCAAACAGAAGGTAGAGAAGCACAAGGTCTCTAACATCCACAAGCTCTGTGATGTCGTCATGAAGGAGTGAGAGAGGAATCCAGTGGCAAACTTTGAAGCTCTTGTGAACTCCATGCCCAAGAGGGTTAAGGCAGTGCTGGAAAATAATGGTGGCCACACAAAATATTGACATTTGGGCCCAATTTGTATTTTTTCTGTTAGGGGTGCACTTACTTTTGTTGCCAGCGATTTAGACATTAATGGCTGTGTGTTCAGTTATTTTGAGGGGACAGCAAATTTACACTGTTATACAAGCTGTACACTCACTACTTTACATTGTAGTAAAGTGTTATCTCTTCAGTGTCGTCACATAAAGATATAATAAAATATTTACAAAAATGTGAGGGGTGTACTCACTTTTGTAAAATACTGTAATTGGCTGCAGCTGAGATCGAGAAAAGTTTCCCAGCATGCGCTTGCAACAATAGTTGCTCAAACAATCAACCTTTGTCAAGTACAGATGGCCATACAAAGATTGACTTTCTGTACTGGCCAAATTTCAATCAGTGTATGGCCAGCTTTATGCCACTTTCACACGATCCAAAAATCGGACGACAGATCGTTAGTCGCAAGTAGAAATTGAATAGTTTACTAAAGTCACGAAAATTCCCATACGACAGAAAAAAAAATCGGAAGTGATGTCATGTATTGTAATGTATTTGTGTTGTATTTTCGGGCAACAACTGTACTGACTAAATGAAAATCGTACGATTATGGGCCGTACACACGACCGAACATGTCTGCTGAAACTGGTCCGCGGACCAGTTTCAGCAGACATGTTTGGTCGTGTGTAGGCCCGAGCGGACAGGATTCCAGCATACATTTGCCCGCCGGGCCTTTTTCCAGCGGGCAAATATTTCTGGACTTGTTTTAAAACAGCCCGCTGGAATCCTGCCCGCTCGGACATGTTCGGTCGTCTGTACAGACCTACCGTACATGTCCGATCGCCCGCCATCCCTCGCATGCGTCGAATGACTTTGACGCATGCGTGGAAGCATTGAACTGGCAGGGCCGCCCACGTCGCCGCGTCATCGTCGCGGCGACGGCGCGGCCACGCCCCACGTATTGTTTACGCGCGTATTTCTGTATGATGGTGAGTACAGCCACCATACAGAAATCCCCGGGCAGACATGTACGGTGAAAACGATCCGATTATCGTACGATTGTTCTTTAGACGACATTTTTCGTACGATATTCGGATCGTGTGTATGGGCCATTAGGAGCTAAATGCATTTCTAGAAGATCAACAGGTAGTTTGCTTTACTTGCAGGGTCTTTAAAGGGACAAAATATTGGGAATATTGTATGTATTGCAGAGATGTACAGTATATGTTTTCTTTTGCCATGACATACACTTTAAAGAAAACCAGAGTTAAGAGATGGGAAGAAGTAATGTATGTGTAGAGGTTAAGGCATTATTTGATACATACTAAGCATACATTATAATAGAAAATGTCCTTTGAATGATGGTAATCTCCCTGATTTTTTACCTGATTACCTGAGCTCTGGGTAATAGCAGCATGGAGATCACGTATTGCAAGCTAATTGTCAGTCCTTATCTGTATAACTACTAATTGTCATGCACACTATTCTAATTACATTATAATTAGTCAGCATGCAGATTAGTGCTGACTATCCCACTCTGAACTCTGTTCAAAGGAATAATTTAGTTTGTACATCCTCATCCTACTTTGAAAAATGGCAGCAAAGCAGTGTTAAGTGAAATGTCTGATAAAGTTTGTATCAGGGCCATCCCTGAAAGGAGGCAATTCTAAGAACCTTGGGCCAGATTCACAAAAAACTCCTGCGGCGTAACGTATCGTGTTTACGTTACACCGCCGCAAGTTTTCAGCGCAAGTGCCTGATTCACCAAGCACTTGCGTGTAAACTTACGGCGGTGTACCGTAAAGACGTCCGGCGCAAGCCCGCCTAGCTCAAATGGGGCGTGTACCATTTAAATTAGGCGCGCTCCCACGCCGGACGTACTGCGCATGCTCCGTTTTGAAATTCCCGCCGTGCTTTGCCCGAAGTGACGTCATTTTTTTGAACGGCGACGTGCGTAACGTACTTCCATATTCCCGGACGTCTTACGCCAAAAAATAAATAAATTGAAATTCGACCCGGGAACGACGGCCATACTTTAACATGGCTCATCTAAAGTTAAGCCATGTTAAAGCAGGCTTAACTTGCGACGGGAAAAAATTACTAGCGACGACGTAACGAACGCGAAACCCGTCGTGGATCGCCGTAAAAGCTCATTTGCATACTCGACGCAGGAAAACTACGCAAACTCCACCCAGCGGCAGCCGAAGTATTGCAGCCTAAGATCCGAAGGCGTACAAAGCCGTACGCCTGTCGGATCTTAGGGCTATCTATGCGTAACTGATTCTATGAATCAGTCGCATAGATACACTCAGAGATACGACGGCGTATCAGGAGATACGCCGTCGTATCTCTTCTGTGAATCTGGCCCCTTGTCTGTACTGTAGCTGGGGGAAGAGACAAGGTTCCAAATTCACGTTGTTGTTGCTTGTAGAGTTTGCTAGCATGAAATAAAGGAGATTTCCTAGAAAACCATCTAATACACAGTGTAAGACAGGCATACAAAACTCAATGAAAACATGGTGGAATTAAAGGGGTTGTAAAGGTTCGTTTTTTATTTTCTAAATAGGTTCCTTTAACCACTTCCCGCCAGCACGGCGGGTTTTTACGGCCACATTGTGGCTCTGAATTGCCGAGAGGCCATCTATATACGGCCTCTGGCCTCCAGGCCACTGGGGGGCACGCGAGCGGGGCCGGCGGCGTGTGCGCACACCCGCCGTGTCAGTCAGGTGCTGATGTGCATGCCTGGCAGCCACGATGTCCGCCAGGCAAAAGTGTCAAAAGTGTCCGATGTGTCCACCGCAATATCACAGTCCTGACAAAAAGCAGATCGCCACCATTACTAGTAAAAAAAATAATAAAAAAAATGTCATAATTCTATCCCTTATTTTGTAGACGCTATAACGTTTGTGCAAACCAATCACTATACGCTTATTGCGATATTTTTTTACCAAAAATATGTAGAAGAATACGTATCGGACTAAACTGAGAAAAAATATTTTTTTTAATTGGATATTTAGTATAGCAAAAAGTAAAAAATTTGTTTTTTTTTTTTCAAAATTGTTGCTCTATTTTTGTTTATAGTGCAAAAAATAAAAACCGCGGAGGTGATCAAATACTACCAAAAGACAGCTCTATTTGTGGGAAAAAAAGGACGCCAATTATGTTTGGGAGCCACGTCGCACGACCGCGCAATTGTCATTCAAAGCGGGACAGTGCTGAAATTTCACCTGGGCAGGAAGGGGGTATATGTGCCCAGTAAGCAAGTAGTTAAACTAGTGCATTTTTGGTTCACTTACAATTTCCTTCGATTTTCCTTCTAAATGTGTTTTTTTCTTTGTTTTCTTTGTCTGAATTTCTCACTTCCTGTTCCTCCTGAGTAAGCTGTTCTGGCTGACTAACCCCCATGGATGATGGTGGAAAGGTTACTGAGGAGAAACAGGAAGTGAGAAATTCAGACAAAGAAAAAAAACATTTAGAAGGGAAATCGAAGGAAAGGGTAAGTAAACCAACAATGCACTACACTAGCATAAAGGAACCTATTTAGAAAATAAAAAATGAACCTTTACAACCCCTTTAAGAATGACTGAGCAGAAAGGGATTCATTTCACTGAGGGATACACCTGTTTAATGAGAGCAATTTAAGCATTAATTGATATTTGAGTTTTATGTAGGTGCTGGAGAATTAAACTACCTGATACTTTCTTATATTTCTAAGGGATTCTATTCCGAAGATTTCACATATGTCATAGCCAATACAGGTAAGGGGGTCTTTTACTAGCTGTCCCTCAATACATTATCACAAAGGCATCAAAGCATTTGTTCCATAAAGACATGAGCGAGTTGGGGTGAAGGAATTAGACTGGCCTTTGACAGAGTCCTGACCTCATCCCGATAGAACACCTTTGGAAAATGAATTAGAGCGGATACTGCGTGCCAGGTCTTCTCGTTCACCTCAGTGCCTGACCTCACAAATGCACTCCTGGAAAAATGGCCAAACATTCCAATAGACACACTCCTAAACCTTGTGGACAGCCTTGCTAGAAGATTTGAAGCTATTATAGCTGCAAAGGGTGGGCCAACTCAATATTGAACTCTACGGACTAAGACTGGGATGCCATTAAGTTCATGTGCGTGTAAAGGCAGGTGTACCAATACTTTTGGTATTGTGATATAGTGTATATTGCAATATATGTGAACTATAAAATACCTATTTTATAAGAAAGCATAATAATAATAATAATATTAGTTAGCGGTTACACCTCTTTATTATCAAGTAATAAAATGTGATAGTGCTGCTGATAAACCAAATGAATAAACAAAATCAACATATACATAATAGTACAGTTCTTGAAGTGCACAAAGTTCAATTGGAGTCCATTTGTGACAAATATGTGAAAAATCTTCCTATAAAAGGTGCAAAAAAGGACTTTTCTAAACCAAGGTGCTACATTGAGACTCCACACCACTCTATAAAGTGCTCCCATCACTGAGTGCAATGCACGCTCACCTCCTTGTTAGACCCTGCCAGTGGTCAAACACACCTTGCACACAGTGCAATTCTCCTTTAAGAATGGCTCCATAATGGTCATCGGCGATTCCTGGTATGCCTTTTGAGAGTCAGACATGCTCTACACAAAGTGCAGTATCCTTCCAATATGGCGACTTCAAAATTGGCTCTACGTTCCAACGTTTTTTTGTTATTTTTTTGCCAATTTATATATTCTTTATTGTTTTTCACCAAAACAAAACATCTACTTAACATTTAACAGTGTCAATATGTACATCACATTGTATCATTTTAAGATGCCCTCTTTACCCCTTACCCTCCCCCCATCCTCTTATTTTTATTCACAGAGACCTACTGCAACCACTACTCCAGTTTTATGCACTCTGGGGGGTATTTCTCTTATTTATCTGTTTGCTACCACCCATGGGCGTCCGCTGAATTTTTTTTAAGGGGGGGGCGCTTCAGCAGCAGCGATACAGAGTCACATTTTACCCCTTCTTCGAACAATAGTGGGGGTTAAAAGCGCCCCCCCCCCCACATTAAAATGTACAAACACACCACTGTGCCCCCTGCATCTTTCAATATCTCTTTGTCACTACTGTGTGCCCCCTCTCCACAACTGCACCTCTGGACCCCTTTACATTAAACAGCACCCCACAGCTCTGGACCCCTTTACATTACACAGCACCCTGCATCACTGGACCCATTTACATTACACAGCACCCCACAGCTCTGGACCCCTTTACATTACACAGCACCCTGCATCACTGGACCCCTTTACATTACACAACACCCCTTTCCCTTGACTGAAACACTACACTATATTGACAGTAGATTTATTTCAGGTCTAAAAGAGGAACCTTTTAGAATGAGGGACAAAGAAATGGATTTGATTCCAGAAGAGGGACAGGCACTCTAAATAAGGGACAACTAGAAACTATGCCGTAGGCTACAACTCTGTGTTGTGTTTGCAATGCGTTTCCAGACTTGCTAAAAATACATCAGAAAATAGTCTAGTGTTATCTGTGGCAACAGATGTTGGAACAAACGAAGCACAGGCCTAGTAAACGACATAAAACGGCGCTTCCCTCCTCTGTCCTCTGGCGCTCGTATCATGTGTCACGGAGCTGGGTCTGTGTGCAAGGTCCCGCCCCCTAGTTCGGGCTTGTGTGATAGGCGGAACACTAGAAGACTATCAGAGGAGCCGAACTAGGAGGGCGAGACCTTGCACACAGACCCAGCTCCATGACATATGATACAAGCGCCGTAGGACAGAAGGAGGGGAGCGCTGCAGTCGCCTCTTAAAGCGGCCCCAGGGCCAGTTCGGCCCTGCTCCAGGCTCTCCCTGGTGATTCCAGGGGGAGGCAAACGACCCCCCTTGCCCTATGGAGCGGACACCCATGCTACCACCCTTGCTCTCTTTTCCTCACTGCGACTCATAAGGCTTACTGCCAGTTGTTAAGTTAATCTCCTCTCTTCTCTTTAGGGCGGGCATCCCATTCTTCTCAACCAGGGTTCCCACAGTATTTTAAATTTGTTAAAGTTGCCGCGTCTAGTCAATGTCAGGCTATGAGTAGATAACAGTTCAGGTGTGCTAACTATGTAAACAGTTCAAGAACAAGAGCACATACCATGAGCAGGTCTGAGATGAGCAGGTCAGCTGGGACTTGTAGTTCACCGCTGCAGATGAAGGTGGACGTTTAGCTGGTGCTTGTAGTTCACGGCTGCAGAGGGATTTACTACAGTAGAATCAGGCAAAGCGTAGTCTAGGCAAGCTGGGTCATACACAGGTAGATCAGAGTTCAAACGGTACGGAATCAGAAGCGAACAAACAGGGTCAAACGAGCCAGGTCATACACAAAATACACAGAGCAGAATGTCAGGCTGATTCAAACAGTGGCAAACAAAGGTAACTCTATCACAAGCACTGATTGGATGATGATACAGGTGATTTAAAGGTGAGCTGGCCAATCACTGTTGTTTCCCAGGCAAAGGCTGTGTCAGGTGAGTTGTGCTGGGTCCTAAAAGGATCCTAGTACTGACAGTCAAGACTACTTTTTCTTTCCACACTGTCGTGTTTATCACATTAACCCATTCTACTGATGCCGGTACTTTCTGTATTTGCCAGTTTTGTACTATCACCTTTCTGGCCTGAAACAGACACCTTAGTACCCCTACCATAATGCCCTTTTGCTCTTTCCTCTCCTCCATACAACCTAGTAAACATGTTTTAGCCTCCAGTTCCAATCTTGTCTCGAAGGTTGTATTTATGATGTACAGTACCTTGACCCAATATCTATGTAATTTCGGGCATTTCCACATCATGTGTATAAGGTCCCCTGTATCTTGACACTTGGGGCATTTATCATCTGGTTTCCGTCCAAACATATGCAGTCTCTTTGGTGTGTAATAGACTCTATGCACCAAGAACAAATGGGATACTCGCTGTGACGGGGAGAGTGACACCAATGACTCCATCTCCAGTATCCATTGTTCAGTAGTTATAGGGCCTATATCCTTCTCCAATTATACACCTCTTTAGTGTTTCATGTGTTGGATATATGAAAGCTTTTAGGACCTGAACACTCATACAGGTATCTCCATTTTTACTGCATGGTACAAGTTAACAATTAAAAAAAGGGCAGGGATTGCCTGAAGTCATTTTTGATGAAGCTAACGAAAAAGTTTATGCTCACTGTGCTGTATCCCCCTTGTATAATATATAGATTAATTTGATGTTTTTTTTAAAAGAAATTGAGGAACACAGCTTGTTATGTGCATAAATAAAGATTTTTTGCCTGTTGGTGTTGTTCACCCTCCTAAACATTTAAAATAAAAAGTATTATTCTTTTTAGTATGCACAAGGCTTGCATAAAAGCAACAAACTATACAGCGTGTTTAGTGTTCCATATTCCAATAAGCGTTCACTGAAAAGAGATATACATCATTTGATTACAGCAAATTGCATTGTGGTAGTTGAATGCTCTTACATTGAGAGTATATACAGTAATATTGTGAAGAATACACTATAACTCGAAACACTCTGTTCAAGTATCTTTCAATATACGAACAACCAAAAGTAGATCAAAGAAAGCGCTTCATCTGTCAAACTGTATCTGCCTCCTCTTCATCTGCTTCAAGTGTCAAAATGATATATACCATATATACTTGAGTATAAGCCGACCCAAATATAAGCCGAGGCACCTAATTTTACCACAAAAAAATGACTTGAGTATAAGCCTAGGGTGTCCATCTGCTTGCCTCACTGTGCCTCATTTTGCCTCACTGTGTCCGTGTGCATTAGACATGTGCACAACAAAAATCTTTGTATTTTTTTGTTCCGTTTCATCTCGTTCCGTAGATTCGTAAAGATTCGTAATTTCGTAAGACTCAAGTTTTCCTATTCGGACCCGTTCGTATTTCGTAAGACGCAAGTTTTCCTATTTGGACCCTTTCGTATTTTCGTAACAGTTTTATTTTCGTTTATACAGAATTCGTAATTATGTCTAATTTATTTTCGTTGATTCGAAATTCGTAATTTTGTTAGATAATAATATTTGTTTAATGGATTCGTAATTTTGTACTTTTGTAAATACATAGCAACACGTGGCTAATCCATATTAAGATATACTTTCTCTTAAGCCCCGTACACACGGTCTGACTTTTTGCCAACAAACGTCCAAATGAGCGTTTTCCAAAAAATCCAACCGTGTGTACACTCTATCGGACAAACTTTTTTGGTTTGAAAAGTCTGGCCAACTCCCTTCAGACAAAAATCCATGGAAAAGTTTGTTGAAGTCCGATCGTGTATACAAGGCTTTACACTGTACAATGTGACTCAGCACAAAAGAGATAAACTGATTGGCTAAGATATTAAGTAAGATACATCACTCACTATCTACACTGCCCAGTGCCCATTCAAACGAACGATACAAGTACACAAATTTACGAACAGACAAAGAAACGGATTTACAAAACACACATATGAAAATACGAACATACGAATGAAAATACGAACAGACAAAGGATTTAAAATATGGAATGCAAATCGTTCGTTATAGATGTCATTTTCGTTATTTTGCTTTTTAGTTGTTTCGTATTTTAGTAAGATTGTCCAATTATACATTCATATTTTTACTTGTTCGTTATTTTGCTTATTCATAATTTCGTAATTTCCGTATTATGGTTCTTTCAGCTTTTCGTATGTTCGAATTGATCCGAATGTACGAATACTAACAAATTCATACGAAAATCCATTCCTTTACGAACGGGAACGCACATGTCTAGTGTGCATGCCTCACTGTGGCCATGCCTCACTGTGCCCATGCCTCACTGTGCCCATGCCTCACTGTGCCCATGCCTCACTGTGCCTCATTGTGTCCATGCCTCACTGTGTCCATGACTAAAATTACATGGCAGTATATAGAAGGGGTGCCTGGTTTTGAAAAATCGGTGCTCCCCAGCCATAGGTCCCCCGGACAACACCACTTTGCACACTTGTAGAGGAAGAGTGGGGCTACATGTGTACCAAGTTTGGGGTCCAGGGAACCTACGGCCGGCTGGTACCTTATACTCGAGTATATACGGTATATATTTTTTGTGGGGTGTGCATCTGTAGCATTCACTCTGGCTCTGTTGGTGAACCAGTTTTACTGTTTAGTTCCCAGGGTCCAAGGATATTTTTGAATATATACACCCAGTTATAGAAACAGGCCATCCAGTGCTCTTACAACCTTACAGCTCTTACAGCCTTACAGATATTGATTATACTTTGCTGCAAAAAAAGGCAATGGTCCAGTTGAATGAACAGTTGATCTATTTCAAATTTTCGACAGCTTTTTTCAGTTATTTTGATTCTGAAACTTTGTACTGCTGTCTGTGTCTCCTAAACCTTGCCCCCTCATGATAAAGGAGAGATTTATCAATGAGACTGGCATGAAAAATGTACCAGAAGCAGTATGAATCCAACATTCATATTCATCTTCAATGTATGAGCATGGATTCCAACAACCTCTCATATCCATAATTTAACGTAGTTGTGAACATATAGATGCTTTCTAATACAGAAAACTATACAGGTGTAGCACCCTCTACCTTACGTAGGTAGGTGCTAGTGTAGGTTTTTGTGTAAGCTGCCAGCGCGGGTAAATTTAAGCAGGTCTATGCTGTGAGGTAGGCATGTTTGTTTTGATCTGGGGGCAGGGGAGTGGTTTAGTGTAGCAGTAGGTGATCGACATGTGCCTCAGCTCTTGGGCGCCTCCTCTGTTTCCAGGGAGAAGGTTCTGGAAAAGGGGCAGGGCAGAGAGCTGGAGTGACATGGGGTGCATGTGGGAGCCCTGACCAAACCCTAACTAGGATTAGCAAGGGGCAGGCCTCCTATATATGCCGATGGTCAGCATGTTAGGGGGGGGTGTCGGGGGGGTGTCGGCAGGGTGAACTGGATGATGGAGTGTTAGACTGTCGTGTCTGAGGGATCCCCCTTTCTGGTGGAGGTGTACCTTAGGTGGAGAGCTCAGGAGCAGGGAGGGAGCCTCTCCTTACATGGTCATGGAGAGGTGTCCTAGAACAGGAACAGGAGCTGGAAGGACAGTTGGTCAGCACATCCAGAGTAAAGTCATTCAGAAAGGATCCAGAACAGGTGTCGGTGAGTGGAAAGCACAGTGGAAAGCTCTGGAAGAGACATGCCAGGGGAGCTGGATGTAGAGCTTGAGGGAGAGACTGTGGGAGTTTTGTGTCAAGTCGCTGCAGCCAGGAGGGCAGGCAGGATTTGCAATTGAACTTGGTGGGATCGGTAGTCCATCTACATTTATTCTTCTCTATCAAATCGGTTTCTACCATAAGGGGGTACTGCATATCCCGGCCTACAAAGGGCTATCAAGTAAAGACACTGGGACTTATTCAGAGAGAGGCCTAGTCATGTGCTGATGGTGTGATAGCACTACTAAAGTTGAACAGTGAAGTAAGAGCTCCTAAGTAGTGTGCTGAAGGAAGTGTTCTGAGGTAAAGGACTGTCAAGTATAGAGTCAACCATCTTGTTCTACTGAGAAGTGTGAGGCAGTTACTTTTATTCTGCCAAAGAATATTCATCCAATGGGCATCCCATGTCCCTTTTTCCCTACCAAGTTCAATCCCCTAATAAAAACAACAAAAACAAGCAAGAGACTGTTCATTGACTGAGAAGTGTGTCTAATGGAGGTCTGGGAGCAGGTGAAATGTGTGGATGCTGTAACACGTAGAAACCCCGTGGGGCCATCGCTACATAGGTATCATAATTGCGTTTGTTTGGTTTCAGAAATGATCTTTCATACCTTTTTTTACACGGTTAAAATATTCTGACATATGACCATGTATCTCTTCTTCCTAATAGGGAGGGTAGGGTTTCAGGATGTTGTGCAGACACAAAATGTGCCTGTATTCTATAGTCTGTTCAGTCTGACACAAGTGCTTAACCACTCCAGCCCCTGACTGTGCTTAACCACTTCAGCCCCGGAAAGTTTTACCCCTTTAATGACCAGGCCATTTTTTTGGGTACAGTGCAACGCTGTACCTAAATAAAATTGACGTCCTTGTTTTCCCACATTTGGAGCTTACTTTTGGTGGTATTTGATCACCTCTGAGGTTTTTATTTTTTGCGCTGTAAACAAAAAAAGAGCAACAATTTTGAAAAAAAGTATTCGCCAGATTCATATAGACTTTCGACGGGCATATCAGTAGATACGCCGTCGTAAGTCCGAATCCACGCCGTCGCAACTTTAAGCGTATGCTCAAACTGAGATACGCTTAAATGTTGCTAAGATACGGTCGGCGTAAGTCTCCTACGCCGTCGTATCTTAACTGCCTATTTACGCTGGCCGCTAGGGGCGTGTACGCTGATTTATGCCTAGAATATGTAAATCAGCAAGATACGCCTATTCACGAACGTAGGCTTGCCCGTCGCAGTAAAGATATGCCGTTTACGTAAGGCGTTTTCAGGCGTAAAGATAAACCACCAAAAACATGGCGCAGCCAATGTTAAGTATGGACGTCGGAACCACGTCAAATTTTTCACGTTTTACGTCGTTTGCGTAAGTCATCCGTGAATGGGGCTGGGCGTAGGTTACGTTCACGTCAAAAGCATTGACTATTTGCGACGTGATTTGGAGCATGCGCACTGGGATACGTTCACGGACGGGGCATGCGCCGTTCGTTAGAAACGTCATTTATGTGGGGTCACTCATAATTTACATAAAACACGCCCACAGCTTCAACATTTGAATTAGGCGGGCTTACGCCGGCCCTAATACGCTACGCCACCGTAACTTCGGCCGCAAAATCTTCATACTCGCCTCTAAAAGTTACGGCGGCGTAGCGTATAGGAGATACGCTACGCCCGCATAAAGGTATCTGAATCTAGCCCTATATATTTTTTTACTTTCTGCTATAAAACACATCCCAATTTTTTGGGGGGGTTAAAATGGGTTAACTGTGTCCCTAGGGGGGGGGGCTTGCTAGCTGTGTGGGGGATGGTCTAACTAGATGAAGTCAAAGATGAGTGTTCTGCTTAGCAGGAACACCGATCTCTATCTTCTTCCCTGTCAGAATGGCGATCTGCCTTGTTTACATATGTGAATTTAGGATGAGTTCATCATATTTTTAGTATACTTTTATTGTGTCTCTTATGTGATTTATTAACGTATTCCTAGCACAAAGATAGCGCACTTTTAATTATTGTTAGATTACAGAATAATTGTTTATTTAGCACCTCACCTTACCCATGCTTTTATAAACATTCAGGGCCAGATTCAGAAAGAATTACGTTGCGCTGCGTTCCCGCGCCGAGCGTACTGCGCATGCTCCGTCCGTCAAATTACCCGACGTGCATTGCGATAAATGACGTCGCAAGGACGTCCTTGGTTTGACGTTAACGTAAATGGCGTCCAGCGCCATTCATTGACGACTTACGTAAACGACGTGAAATTTATAATTTTGACACCTAGGCTTAGAACACCTAGGAGGCAGCCCTAACTTTACGACACGTATCGCTACGGAAACGACGTAAATTTAGATCGACGGGCATCGCGGAAGTTCGTGAATAGCCGTAACTAGTCATTTGCATATTGTACGCCGACTGCAATGGCCTCGCCACCTAGCGGCCGGCCTAGAATTGCATCCTAAGATCCGACGGTGTAAGTCAATTACACCTGTCGGATCTTAGGGCTATCTATGCGTAACTGATTCTATGAATCAGCCGCATAGTTAGGACGGGCGGATCACAGAGATCAGGAGATACGCCGTCGTATCTCTTTTGTGAATCTGGCCCTCAGTTACTACTGTCAAGTTTTCAGTCTTTAGTCACCTTCATTGATTTCAGCAATAGAGGCGTAGCTATTTTTGGGATTGACATGTCCACTTAATTTTTAACGACTGTTCACCATGTTATTGATAGTGATCACAAACACAATAGGATAGCATTTTTGTGCACAGATTGACAAGCCTATTAAAAGTATCAAAAAAATAAACAAATGCCTGTTTGTACCACGGCTCAATAAACTGTGAAGTGTGAAAACAGGCAAAAGCTGTTACTCTTTTGACAGTAATTTTAATTTGTGCATTTGCAAGACAGTGCAAAGACTCACTATGTTTAGGTCTTACAGGAAAGTGTCTGTTAAACATCTAGAGCTTTTGTTTTGACAGTCAAATTCCAGCATTGCATTGAAGTCCTCCCAGGCACTGGATGTAGTGATTGGAAGGTGTAGTATAAATAAGCTACTTTTAAAGTGAATATTATCCTAAATATTTATTTTTATTCAATGTGTGTTTAATGCAGTGCCTTGAAAAAGTACTCGTACACCTTAAGAATTTTTCACA
Organism: Rana temporaria; assembly: GCF_905171775.1. Taxonomy (NCBI): domain Eukaryota; kingdom Metazoa; phylum Chordata; class Amphibia; order Anura; family Ranidae; genus Rana; species Rana temporaria. The sequence goes on along the minus strand of NC_053494.1, from coordinate 123,000,203 downwards.
TTTTGTTATGTTACAACCAAAAACGTAAATGTATTTTATTGGGATTTTATGTGCTAGACCAACACAAAGTGGCACATAATTGTGAAGTGGAAGGGAAATGATAAATGGTTTTCAAAATGTTTTACAAATAAATATCTGAATTGTGTAGCTTATTCAGCCCACTTTACTCTGATACTCCTTACTAAAATCTAGTGCAACCAATTGCCTTCAGAAGTCACCTAATTAGTAAATAGAGTCCACCCATGGGTAGTTTAATCTCAGTGTAAATACAGCTGTTCTGTGAAGCCCTCAGAGTTTTGTCAGAGAACCTGAGCTTGTTACACATCCTACTCGGATTGGTCATTTAGATGCTGCTGTCCATTTGATTTAATTGAGTTTTTATTGTATTTGTTTTCCTCCATTTTTTGACACTTAGGCCCCGTACACACGGTCGGTTTGGTCCGATGAGAATGAACCGAAGTTAATTTTCATCGGACCAAACCGACGGTGTGTATAGGCCATCGGTCTGTTTTCCTTCGGTCCAAAATTTCTAAACATGCTTCAAAACCGAACCGATGGACCGCTGCCCCATCGGACCAAACCGATAGTTAGTCCAGAAAAGCTTTGATTCAAAACCTGTGCATGCTCAGAATCAAGTCGACACATGCTTGGAAGCATTGAACTTCGTTTTATTCAGCACGTCATGTGTTTTACGTCACCGCGTTCTGACCCGATCGGATTTTGAACTGATGGTGTGTACACACATCAGGCCGTATGGCCACTTCAGAAGTGAACCGATGAAAACGGTCCGTCGGACCATTCTCATCGGTTTTGTCCGACCGTGTGTACGGGGCCTAAGGTTTACAGGTTTTTTTTTTGCAAGCACCCACATATTATATTGGGTTTAGTAAATTGTGCTGTAATATTCTTGCACTCAAAAAGTTTTGGACAGGAGTCCATCCCCACTAGAGGGCTGACTGGGTAACCAGCATTTGGTATTAGCAGCTGGGACAAGCAGTGATGTAAGCCAAAGGGGTGACACAGAAAGCTCTGAGGCATCTTAAACTGGTCGTAGATGGGTAGAATTCTGAACAAAAATTCTTAGGGCCCTTTCACACTTACGGATCCCGTGAGGATCCATTCCTTTAATATTCGCTTGCTCAGCGGAGATCGCTCCATTGATCCCCGCTGAGCCGGCAGATGACAGGGCGGTCCCTGCACACTGTACAGGGACCGCCCTGTCAGATCTCCACTCTCCTCTATGGGGGGATCGGATGAACACGGACCGGCTGTCCGTTTTCACCCAATCCCATCCGCGGACGGATGGAAAAATAGGATTTTCCTCCGTCTGCAGAAACAGACCATAGCGGGGACCGATAAGATCAGGTTTCAGCGGATGTTCATCCGCTGACACCCACTATCCCATAGGGATACATGTATGTCCGTATTTCATCCAAAAACGGATGGATGAAATACGGACAGACGGTCCGCATGTGTGAAAGGGCCCCTAGAAAAATAATGTTCTAAGAGGTTTGTTAGTTTTTTTTAATCAATAGCAGGTCAAAATGATGATTTTTCAACCACAGTGGAAAAAAAAAAATCAAAGGAGCAGGACGAAAAATGTTTATTGAATGAACAAATTTCTAACAGTGTATGTGGTTTTTGCTCTGTAAAGTCCATCCATTCTAAAATCAAATGTTAAAAGCAAATTAAATATTTTGAACAACATTCAAATGCTCTAAAGGTTCGTACACACGGTCGGACATCCAACAAAATTTCCCTTGGATTTTTGACTTAATTGATTTGTCCGATCACACCCATAGCATACACACACTCGGACTTTTTCCTCAACCAACACGAACGTAGTGACGTTTTAACGTACGGCCACGCGATTCAAAGAGGAAGTTCAAGTTTCGTACGTCCCGCGTTGCGTTCCATCAGCTACTATATAGTTAGTTTACGTTTCGTGTGAGTGCTTTCCCGATTTCCATTTTCGTGCCTTTTTGCTCGTTACTTTGCGTGCGTTCGCTCGATAACGAGATGTTGCGGAATCCAGCGAGAGAACGGGCTGTTTATGGTCTTGGAGTTCTGGCTATTGCTCAAGCCCGGACCAGGACCAGGAAGAGGAGGACTGTTTGGACCAAAAATTGGTTGCTTCATCGGGACCAATTTTCACATATGGCATTGCTGAGGGAGCTGCAAGAAAATAATCCGAATGATTTTCGGAACTATCTTCGGATGTCAGATGCCTGCTTCCAGCGTCTTCTAAACTTGCTGTCCCCATATATTAGCAAGAAGGACACCTGTATGAGGCCTGCTATTCCTGCAGAGCAACGGCTCATAGCCACTTTGCGATATTTGGCGACAGGGAGAAATCTACAGGACATAAAGTTTACTACTGGGATCTCTCCCCAGGCTCTGGGACACATAATTCCGGACACTTGCTGTGCCATTATTCAAGTCCTGCAGAAGGAATATATTCGGGTAAGTTTTTTTCTTTGTTTTCACATTTGATACACTTCATGATTTATCCAAAATATTTTATTAGTACTTTGTCTTATTTGTATATATTATGTTATTGTCTACCCTCTGGTGTGACAGTCACAAAAACCCAAGTCGGTTGCAACCTGATCCTTCCTTGGTTCACCATATTGGTCCCATGGAAAAGGAGAGAGTTCTTACCACTTGCCAAGCTTTAAGCATTTAACATTATCTACACAAAATGTATTTAATCTGCCACCAGAGGGAGTCATGAAGCATATTATTTGCTCTGCTTCTTAATTGTTATTCCACAAATGTTTGGATATATTTTAGTGTTCTCTTGCCCCTATAATGTATGTTTTCAAAATGCTGATAATATTTTGTGCTCAAGTCTTAACTAATTTTTCTTTGCTTCACTCCACAGTTTCCTTCAAACCGTGAGGAATGGCAGGATGTTGCAGCCCAGTTTGCCAATCAGTGGAATTTTCCCAACTGTGGGGGTGCCATTGATGGCAAACATGTCCGAATTGTTCCTCCACCGGCCTCAGGCTCTTTTTTTTATAATTATAAGGGCTTTAACAGCATAGTTCTGCTTGCTATTGTTTCAGCAAATTATGAGATTTTATATGTTGATGTCGGTATGAATGGTCGTCATTCTGATGGAGGTGTCATGGCTCATACCGAATTCTATCAGCGTCTTACGTCTGGCACCTTACATTTGCCACCTGCGCAGGACAACGTGGAGGGCCTCAACTTTGTATTTGTGGCAGATGAGGCGTTTGCTCTTGGGGAACATCTTTTGAAGCCCTTTCCAATGAGGAACCTCACTCGTGAGCAACGGATATATAACTACAGACTATCTCGTGCCAGAAGGGTGGTTGAAAACGCCTTTGGCATTTTGTCATGTCGTTTTAGGCTTTTTCTGACTGCCATTCACTTGGCGGAATACAAAATAAATCATGTTGTTTTGTGCTGCTGCATCCTCCATAATTTTCTACGGAGGAATGCTGCTAACTACATAGGTTCCGGGCATACTGATGACCCCTCAGGTGGACGTCCAGCTGAAGATGCAGTGATGCCAGCCCTGCAACAAACTCGACCTGCTGTCTCCTCCCAGAATGCCCGTCTGGTGCGGGAGCAATATATGGAGTATTTTGTGGGTAGAGGGGCAGTGCCTTGGCAGCAAGATGTCCTTTAGTTTTTTGTGAACCTTTATGATGTTCCTTTTGAAAACCTTAAATTCGTTTCCAAGATGCTGTTATGTTTGTTTATTACTATTATTTTACTGATTAATGAAATGTTGCTGTGATTACCATTAAATATTTTAAAACAACCAAATGTTTAATTAGCCTTTCTAAAGTTACAAACAGCTATGTGTATTATTATTATGCCTTTTTGTTTCTGATACACACCTTTTCCATATGCAAATATACTGGTAGTAGTGATCAGATAAATAATAATCCACAAAATGTTTCAAAAAATATATTTGTTCAATCCAGCACAATCCAATGTCACTTTTTGGCAGTTTACAAAATCAAAAAACATTGGTAGTTCAGGAATAACACAATTGTGTATTTTTTGGGTTAAATGCTAAACATGCATCTTTTCAAACTCAGCCCTAGACATTGCAAACTTTTTTACATCAAAATTTTTCCTTTTTCAGCTTTCTTCACGCAACAAATAAAAAATTTGCAATGTAAATGTCTGTCCAGATGCACTTTTGTTCATTCTGTGTTCCATTTTTGGGTGTGGCAAAAATGCATGCACAGTGGTCTCCATGCGCCCCGTGGGTTGTGGTTGGCTGTAGCTCACAACATGTAGTTAGCCTTATCACCGGAAACGGACTACCATGTTGTGAGCTAGAGCCGACCGGAACCATAATGGAGTGCATGTCAAACCCTGTGCCTGCATCTTTGTCGCATACAAAAATGCACACCAAAATGAATGGAACTGCGTCTGATGTGAACTGACCCTTAGCACAGTCTTTAGCAACTCTCCTTCTCATGGTGCAATCCCAGGGTCAGAATGACAAGTTGTTCCACTTTTGGCCTCGATACATTGGGCATTTCTATATGTGCATTTTTGTATGATTTTAAGGTCAAGCCCTTAAAATATTACAAAATTACATTTGTAGGCACCAGGAGAAGAAGAGTGGATAAACACTCAGCTGAGACCCTGAAATCACACATAAAGATAGTCATTTTGTGGTAATGACCAACCATTAAAACTTTTTTTTGGAGAAAAAACTCAGATTTTACAAAATGTGCGTAGTGCAAATAGAATTAGTGCAAATTCTTTGAATTATCACAAACTGAGCATGTGCAAACAAGGCTAATTACAAATATTTCCATGATAAAACCTTGAACACGAGGGAACATTTGTAATTATAAAACAACGATAGAAAAAAACTAAAATTTTGCTAACAGGTCGTAATAATCCCGGATTCGTCTCTGAACACCAGTGGCAGCCTCCTTGAGATTTTCCAGCTCTGTCATTGCCTGCAGCATATCAGCACTGATCCGACCAATAGTGCATCCTGGTAGTTGGTGGCCTTGGAAAAAGACAAAAATTTATTATGTGTTTGATGGTGAAGTGACTGAGGCAATCCCAAAATAAACCAAAATGTTACAATGGGGTCTATTTTCTTGAAATACTTACCTAAACCTAGACACTCAATTAGTCCTAACAACCTTTTTCATCTTCATAATACACCTACACTACTAGTGAATGTACAGATAATACTCTGTAAATCTTGGGCCAGGTGCATATCCATGTGTCTTCAAATGCATCTACCTAAACACCACTGCCACCTCTCCCTTCTACATGCTCAAATGTTGAATACACTAAATAATTTGCTATTGTGGTGTAGGCGTGTGTGGTGTGGACCTAGAAAAAAAAAAACAGGTGTTGATTTTGCAAGGCACATGTTCCAAAAACTTACTGGGGCAAACAACAACCTCCGAAGGCTCATCTTGCATTTCTTGCACTCCTTCACCCTCAGCATATCTGGTGTCTGGGGATGTGCTGTCGACTGGTGGCTCTTTGCTGGGTCCGGCACTATCCTCCAAATCCTGCAAAGGTTGGTGTTGAGCACACTCACAATCCTCTAAAATGAAAGAATAAATCATCTATGAATCGTTGCCAAAATTACATTATATTAACATAATCACATGTGCTGCTTTTAAAGTCCACCAACCTTGCCCTGGTGAACCAGTTTGCGCCACACTAGTGTACTACACTATGCATTATTACAATAAACGCAATGCTAGGGAACAGGAGTATGATGTCATATAAAATCTATGAAGACATGTCTATATCTAGGCCACATTAAACAACTCAGGCAGATGGCACCCATCACTCTTGTTTGCTATGGCAATATGGTTTATATGATGTGAAATCTAGCAGGCGTGACTCTGTGTGACTCTGATCCCCAGGGCCTCTCCTCTACCCACCTCTACCCTGTAAATGCGTCATTAATGGTCAGTGATGAGCCACGCATCTAACATAAAGTGTAATGTACCCCTTAAGTTCAGTCCTGACACCATGGCGTTTGTCCTATCTCTAAACACCCCTGTCACTGGCAAAAGCACATAAGCATTTTTCTTAACTTACGTTTTGGGGCAGATTTGGGGCCTGTTGTCTCCCCTGTTCTCTCCCCTGTTGGAGCCCGGCCAAGGGAAGCCTCCCTTTGTCCCCTGTGGTGTCTTTCTCTGTGCCTTTGTCCTGTTGAAAAAATTAGAATACAGTATATTAAGGATTTGCCAAAAGTAGCCAAGACATAATAAAAACTTTACAATTGTAATGAACTGCTTTTAAACTTCCATTAACTTCTTCTGTAGGCCCCACCAGAAAAATAAATCATTAAATTTCATCCATCTATAATGTACAGACAAATAATTCTCAAATTACATGTACTTACTTCTTTTGATAATGGTGCGGTGAATGGCTTCTAAATTTTCTTGCTCTCTGTGCTTCAAATCTGACCATCGTTTGCGGATTTGGTCTTTCGTTCGTTGGATACCATAATCTCCTTCCAATACCGCGAGGACCTTCTCCAGAACCCAGTCTTTATGGCTGTTGGGCCTATCATAATTTTCAAGTTTACAATCGTAATCGTACTTCTCAAAGATGCGAACCATCTCCACCATCTCCCCCTTGCTCATGGGGGTGGCCTTGTGTTTTCTATAAACGCCTCCACTGCGGGGCCTATTCGTTTTCGTGGGTTCCGCCATCACATTCTCCCTCACACATCCCAGAATGTCGCATGAAGAAAAAGGATTGTGGTCCCGCCCCAGCGTCATGACGCACGTAGAGCGTTGCTTCACGCATGCGTAGGCTATATAAATCAAGAACGAGCGCTCGATGTCACGGACGCATGCACGAACCTAACGGAACGACTCTACGTGCAGCCGAAGGTCTACGCGGAACGAAGGTAGGTGAATACATTGGGACACTAGTGGTTACTGCATGATTTAGCTTACAGCAAACAGAGATTGTATAAGCAGGTTAGGAAGTTACAGCAAGCACTTATTGGTCGTATTGTATCCTTTATTGCAGATATCTCATCCAAATAATGCCGAAAGCAAAGGGTGGAAAGCTTAATTCCAAAGCATTCATCACTGCTTTTATTGATCTCTATAGATCACACACATGTCTGTGGCAGGTCACCAATAAAGACTACTCCAATAAAAATAAAAGGCAGGCAGCAATTGATGAACTGGTGGCAGAAGCAAAGACTGTGTACCCCAGGGCCAACGAGACCCAAATAAAAGCAAAAATTGGGGGCCTGAGGAGCACTTTTCTGAGGGAGCTCAAGAAGATTGAGTGTTCAAAAAGATCGGGAGCGGCAGCAGATGATGTTTATGTGCCCAAGCTATGGTACTTCAGCAGCCTGATGTTTTTAAAGGACCAAACAGAGCCAAGAAAACATCTGTCCACACTTGCATCCGCATCAGCAGAGGCCACAGATACTGAGGCTGAACCAACTCAGGATGAGGAGGAGGAGGAGGAGGAGGAGGAGGAGCTCAGCTTGACACAGGTATAGTATTCCTGAAAATATGTGCATTCAGATATACTATGATCAGTGGCGTTGCTAGGGGGGTGACATGACCAGAGGTGTAGGGTGCTGGGTAATGTAAAGGGGTCCAGACGTGCAGTTGTGGAGAGGGGTACACAGTAGTAAAAAAATGATATTGAAGGATGCAGAGGTATGCAGGGGGCACAGTGGGGTGTTTTTACATTTTAACGTGTGGGGGGGGGGGGGGGGGGGGGCCAGATATTGGATCTGCCCCGGGTGCCAAATGCTCTAGGTACGCCCCTGACTATGATGTTAATGTGTTGTTATGATGGCAAGAAAATAAAATGATGCTCCTTTTTCAGACACAGGACGTTGCCAGCCAAGAAGAGGCTGGGCCCAGCAGACAGTCCACACAATGTAGAATCCCTACACTGAACCCTCCTAGGAAAAGGGCCAAGAAGAGGCAACATCTGGATGATGCCACGGCTGATTTTCTAAGTAGGGCCACATCGGTCATCACCACAGCACCCGATAGTGCAGAAGGGTTTGGCTGTTTTATAGCAAACAAACTACGGGAAATTGATGCCGATCAAAGGGAGCTATGTGAGGGGATCATGGTCCAGCTCCTTAGCAAGGCCAGGAAACGGGAGCTAACCCCTATTTCACATGTCTGTGATATAGATCACACACCTCCAGCCAATGTACAACAGGCCTACCAACAACAGACAAGCTTCCAAGCACACCCAGCCTACCCACACCAGCCAACCTACCCACACCAGCCAGCCTACCCACACCAGCCAACCTACCCACCCCAGCCAACCTACCCACCCCAGCCAACCTACCCACCCCAGCAAGCCGAGCCACACCAGCCAACCTACCCACCCCAGCAATCCCACCCACCCCAGCAAGCCGAGCCACACCAGCCAACCTACCCACCCCAGCCAACCTACCCACCCCAGCAATCCCACCCACCCCAGCAAGCCGAGCCACACCAGCCAACCTACCCACCCCAGCCAACCTACCCACCCCAGCCAACCTACCCACCCCAGCAATCCCACCCACCCCAGCAAGCCGAGCCACACCAGCCAACCTACCCACCCCAGCCAACCTACCCACCCCAGCAAGCCCACCCACCCCAGCAAGCCAACCCACCACAGCAGCATGGGGGTCAGTGGCCAACTCAGAGCCCCGATTTTAGGGGATACTAATTTATATTGAAATATCTATGATTTTGAACATATTTTTGCTATTATTTGTAGTTGAGTATGTTTTTTTTTGTTTGGCTTAACAAAAAATGCTCGAATTATGGCATAAAATCTTTATTTTTTAGATATTATTGTTTTTTGTATTGTGGTGTGAGTGTTAAAAATTATAACGCTTCAGCTGATGAGGTGTGAAGTGTGGAGAGTGTTGGCCAGTTTGGTATGCATAAATATCAGCCTGTTGAAGTACCACAGCCTGGGCACAAATATGTCTGCTGCTGCTGCTCCCCATCTTTTGGAGACCACAATCTTCTTGGGCTCCTTATATTTTAGTTAATGCTCAGGTCCCCAAGTTTAGAGATTATAACCAAATTTATGTATGCCCTGGGGTACAGAGGCTTTGCCAAGTCAACCAGTTCTTCAATTGCTGCCTTCCTGTTGTTTTGTATTTGGATCTGTTATTATTTTTCCCATTTTTTGCTAAATAAAATGATGATGCTAAAAACTTGTGGATTATGTGTGGAAAGTCAAATGTAAGTTTGTGAGTAGGCAGGCCCTTTGCTAAAATTGAAGGGACATAAATAGAGTAGTTATTACTTTGCCCAGCATAAAGAATTGGGGATATTTTTTGGTTTTGCATTTCAAATAAATAAGAAAAAAAAGGCTGGATTCATATCCAGAAAATACACTAAAATCCAAAGTAAATACATTTGTTTTTAATCCGTCCGTATCACCAGTTGAGCAGATGTACATATTAGGACATTCTAAAGAAAAATAGAATATGCGCTGCTATTTGAGATTTCGAAACTTGCCGCGTGACGAATGAGCATTTTCAAATACGAACGCTAGTTTTACTAGACAGCTGGCTTCCGGGTGCTCTTTATTTCGGGGCATGCGCATTTAGCTTTTTTTGAAAAGTCCGATGGTTTTCTGTACACACGGTCGCACTTTGCACAATCGGACTTTTCAGAACAGAAAGTTGCTCCGTTCACAGACCCAACTTTTTGTCCGATTGAAGCCAAAAAAGTTGGTCCGATGGAACGTACACACGGTCGGAGAAATTAGAAAAGTGCCGGATTTTGAAGTTGGTTGGCCGAAAATCCGACCGTGTGTACGGGGCTTTAGAATGTTCTGAGAATTTTTGCACAAATTTTCCTAAGACTTTTCTTAAAAATGTTAGCTCAAAATTCTATCCATCTATGGTGATCTTACGACTCACACTTTACACTGCTGCCTCCCCCTTTGCCTGAATTTGGCCCTGATCCAAATATGCACAGGGCTCCATTGGGAGCTGGTCACAATTTCCTGTCATGTGAATTGGATGCAGGTTTTTCCACTAGACGTGGGATCTCCATGCGGCTAGCAGGTCTTTTCCGTGTGTACAGTGGAGAGGGGAGGGGCCTCTGACCCGGGTAGCTAATGGGCTGCAGTGTACAAGCAAATTGCTATGCTTGTACACTGAATAGAGAACTCGATTAGCTGCCCGGGTCTAAGGCCCCTCTCCACTGTAAACACGGAAGAGACCTGCTAGCCGCATGGGGATTCCCCATGGTCACTTTTCCCAGGGACAAGGGTCTGAATACCGTGAATGTCACGGGAAAACCGGGACTGTTGGTAGCTTTTCCCTATGGAGGCTCTTAGATTATGATTATAGCCGATAATTAATAATATAAATTATCTTAGGGATCATGCTTCCTGAGCTTTAACATCCACCGCTTCCAAAAACATGGTCATCAGTACATATCAGTACACATTTGTTTTGATCCCAGGGAAGATGGTCATTGAGTATGGTTGTCTATTGGCTTTAACAAAAGGGCTTCTATCCCATTCAGACCTATTACTGTATATAAGGACATAGTTTCTACCTGGCTCTGGCCCCTGATGAAGTCACGTGACCATGATGTAACACGTAGGGCATGAGCAGAGGTAGACATAGACCATAAATGATGCAATAAGAAATCTGGTATTTGTTCTATGAATGGTTACAAAGCCGATTGTTGTTATTTTAATTGTGGGTGCATATTTTATTTAAATAGATTGGCTGATTTAAAAAATTTCTGCACTATGGGAGCTCTTTATTTATGCTTCTTTCACTGAAAGCAATGCAGAATGTCCATAAGAATATGTAATGGATATTAAAGGGGCCACACCCCTTTAATTTCTGGAGGCACCGTAAAGTGCATCAAGAGAGACGCCAGTGGATAGGAGACTAAAATGGTCCTGGTAGCTGGGAGATCAAAGTATCTGGGCAATACATGCTAAACTGTTTTGTGCTGGAGGTGAGAGTTTTGGGAGCCTGAAGGGAGCACGTGGTGCCTATATATTAAAGAAGAAGTAAACCTTGATGGATTTTATGCCCTCTATATTCCCCTGCAAAGTAAAAGCATAATGGCATTATGTGGCACTTACCTGCAAATGAAGTCTGCGATGTCTGCAATGTCCCTGTCCCTGTTGGTGGAAGCAACCATCTTCACCCCTCTTCTGTCCGTGGACTCTGACTCTGTGACTGGCCATTCACGGCACAAGCTAGGGAAAAAACGGCACAGAGGGCCATTTCTTCACTGCACATGTGCCAATGACATCATCGGCACACTACTAGGTAAATATTTCTTAAGCAGGGCACATTTAGGAGATATTTTCAGTACATATTTAGGCTTACCTGTATGTAAAAATGTTTTAGGAGGGTTTGCAACCACTTTAATAGTATTGTTAATTTACCCCTGGTGTGGATAATAATTACGGGAGATTGTCACACTAGATGAAGTTTCTAATTTTTAGGAATTATTTTGAAAGACTGTGCACTGGATTTTTGGACTTTAAAAAAAAAAAAATATATATATATATATACCGTATTTATCGGGCTATAACGCGCCCGGCGTATAGCGCGCACCCCCGAATTTGAAGAAGGATTCCTGCAAAAAAAAAATACTTACAGTTTGGATGCCCCACGTCGGTGTCTTGCCCGTCGTCCATCGCGTCCTGCCCGTCGTCCAGCGCGTCCATCGGTGGCCTCGTCCGGTCCGGCGTCCTTCTGCGGCCATCCCCGCTCGATCCCCGCTTCCCGCGCTCTGTACGAACCACTGCGCCGACATATACCGAGCGGAGTACACTCGTGTATAGTCGGGCGGGCTCGGCTCCTCTTGCGTAAACGACGTACAGGACGCACACGACGTGACCGCGAGAGGAGCCGAGTCTGCCCGACTATACCCTAGTGTACTGCACTCGGTATATGTCGGCGCAGTGGTTCGAACAAAGCGCGGGAAGCGGGTATTGGCGTATATCGCGCACCCACGATTTTGCCCTGTTTTTTAGGGCACAAAAGTGCGCGGTATATGCCGATAAATACGGTATATATATATATATATATTTGGTAACATGCTTTTGTGCTTTTGTGGTAGATGCATTTTTCCAGTGATTCAAGCCAGTCAGGAACTATGGGCCAGATCCTCAAAAGAGATACTCCGACTTAACTGCTGTTCAGTCTGTGTGTAACTTTGGAAACGATCCTCAAAAGGCTTTTTCCAAAGTTAGACAGAAGATCCGGCATGTGTAATTGAATTACACTGCCGAATCTTAGGATGCAGTACCGCATCCGCCGCTGGGGGCATTTCGAGTCGAAATGCCGTTGCTAGTATGCAAATTAGCACTTAAGGCGATCCACAAAGCTTTCTAGCTTCCTTTTTGCGCCGTAAGTGTTATTTTATAAGTGTAAAATTAGGGCTGGTTCTACAAAGTGTAAACTAGTCACACCTTGTAAAAGCCCATTCCAGCGACGGCATTTGGTATGCTTTCCCGAGGGAGAACTCCACGGCAATTTGTAAAAACAAAACCGGCATGGGTTCCCCCCCAGGAGCATACCAGGCCCTTAGGTCTGGTATGGGTTGTAAGGGGACCCCCCCTACGCCGAAAAATCGACGTAGGGGTCCCCCTACAATCCATACCAGACCCGTATCCAAAGCACGCTACCCGGCCGGCCAGGAATGGGAGTGGGGACGAGCGAGCGCCCCCCCCCTCCTGAGCCGTGCCAGGCCGCATGCCCTCAACATGGGGGGGTTGGGTGCTCTGCGGCAGGGGGGCGCACTGCGGGCCCCCCCACCCCAGAGCACCCTGTCCCCATGTTGATGAGGACAGGACCTCTTCCCGACAACCCTTGCCATTGGTTGTCGGGGTCTGCGGGCGGAGGCTTATCGGAATCTGGGAGTCCCCTTTAATAAGGGGGCCCCCAGATACCGGCCCCCCACCCTAAGTGAATGGATATGGGGTACATCGTACCCCTATCCATTCACCTGGAGGCAAAAAGTAAAAGTTAATAAACACACAACACAAGGCTTTTTAAAATATTTTATTTTTCTGCTCCGGAGGCCCCCCCTGTCTTCGTTATTAGCTCAATTAGCAGGGGGGGCTTCTTCTTCCGCTCTCCGGGGGTCTTCCACTCTCCGGGGGTCTTCCGCTCTCCGGGGGTCTTCTCCGCTCTCCGGGGGGGCTTCTCCGGACTCCGGGGGGCTTCTTCCATCTTCTCCCCTCTTCCGCTCTTGACTCGGCGAACCCCGGTTCTTCTGCAGCTCTCCGGTGCCTTCTTCTTCAGCGCTGGCTGCCTGCTATGTTTGTGTGTTAGCTCGATTTCAAACAGGCAGCCAGCGCGGTCTTCTGTGGCGTCAGGGTCTTCTCTTCCTTTCTTCCGATGTTGCCTCGTCGCCTGTTGTCGCTGTAATGATGGAAGCGCGCCTTGCATCCCATTTATATAGGCATCACCGTCCCATCATGCTCCGGCAGGTACCCACGTGGTGGGTGCCTACCCACGTGCACCCACCACGTGGGTACCTACCGGAGCATGATGGGACGGTGATGCCTATATAAATGGGATGCAAGGCGCGCTTCCATCATTACAGCGACAACAGGCGACGAGGCAACATCGGAAGAAAGGAAGAGAAGACCCTGACGCCACAGAAGACCGCGCTGGCTGCCTGTTTGAAATCGAGCTAACACACAAACATAGCAGGCAGCCAGCGCTGAAGAAGAAGGCACCGGAGAGCTGCAGAAGAACCGGGGTTCGCCGAGTCAAGAGCGGAAGAGGGGAGAAGATGGAAGAAGCCCCCCGGAGTCCGGAGAAGCCCCCCCCCGGAGTCCGGAGAAGCCCCCCCCGGAGAGCGGAAGAAGAAACCCCCCCCGGAGAGCGGAGAAGACCCCCGGAGAGCGGAAGAAGAAGCCCCCCCTGGTAATTGAGCTAATAACGAAGACAGGGGGGGCATCCGGAGCAGAATAATAAAATATTTTAAAAAGCCTTGTGTTGTGTGTTTATTAACTTTTACTTTTTGCCTCCAGGTGAATGGATAGGGGTACGATGTACCCCATATCCATTCACTTAGGGTGGGGGGCCGGTATCTGGGGGCCCCCTTATTAAAGGGGACTCCCAGATTCCGATAAGCCTCCGCCCGCAGACCCCGACAACCAATGGCAAGGGTTGTCGGGAAGAGGTCCTGTCCTCATCAACATGGGGACAGGGTGCTCTGGGGTGGGGGGGCCCGCAGTGCGCCCCCCTGCCCCAGAGCACCCAACCCCCCCATGTTGAGGGCACGCGGCCTGGCACGGCTCAGGAGGGGGGGGGCGCTCGCTCGTCCCCACTCCTTTCCTGGCCGGCCGGGTAGCGTGCTTTGGATACGGGTCTGGTATGGATTGTAGGGGGACCCCCTACGTCAATTTTTCGGCGTGGGGGGGTCTCCTTACAACCCATGCCAGACCTAAGGGCCTGGTATGCTCCTGGGGGGGGGGAACCCATGCCGGTTTTTTCTTTGAAAATTGGCATGGAGTTCTCCCTCAGGAATGCATGCCGCTGTCATTTTTTTTTTCCCCCGACGCAACTTTTTTAAGCCGTCGCGATCCTCAAAACTCGGCGTAACGTAACTTCGCGCATGCGCAGTACGGCCGGCGCGGGAGCGCGCCTCATTTAAATGGGACTCGCCCCATTTGAATAGGAACGCCTTGCGCCGGCGGAATTTTAGTTACACAGCCTGAAATTTCTAGATAAGTGCTTTGTGGATCAGGCACTTAGGTAGAAACTTTAAGGCAGTGTAACTTAAATTGGATTTTTTAAGTTACGTCAGGTTTTTGTGGATCTGGCCCTATATTTTAGGGCATGGTAGCCCATTTTTATTAAAAAGGCAAATAAATGCTAGCCCACCTGGCTCTCTTTAGCAGTACCTCTGCTCTCTATCCTGATCACACAGACCACAGGATTCCTCAATGTGGATGGCTTCACTTTAGCGGCCACAGCTCCGCTCTGGCCTTAGTCCTCCGGCCGTTGCATTGTCTCTTGCTGCCTCCTGCAGCCCCTCTGACTCCTGGAGACCTCCCGTCTCTCTTGGTATGGAGCAGTCTCCAACTGGGAGCCATGAGGTCTTACCATACTCTCATTATAAGGGCTGTGCTCACCTGAGCACACACCCTGCTGGTCATTCACAAAATCTGGACACAGGGTTGGAGATCCCGTCCCACCCAAGACACTATCGATTTTCCAAACTACAGAGCCCCATGATGGAATACCAAAACCTGGAGAAAGTTGCAAAAGCAGTTTTCTCCAGTCCACATCTATGCTCTGCAGTCTTGCACCAAGTGAATGTGCATACCCTGTGTCCCTCAAACTATACATTTTACTGTGACAGCATCTCCTACTGTCGCACTATATATAATGTGATTGCTATATATATATTTTAACACAAGGATTCACATTGCTTATAAACTGCTTATACATTTTTCTACAAATATGTTTATTTGTAGTATGATGGATTAGCACTCTTTACAGTTCATTTTTTCCATGCATATTATTTATTAGCAGCACAACACTTTTACTGGTATTGATTCCTTTTCTATTACATTATAATACACTAAATATGGTATATTTCTTTTCATACATATGTAAAAGTTGGTAGCAGTAAAATGCCCCCTAAAATGCCTATAACAATATATTTGTATAATGTAATACATGCTTTTTTTCTCACTTTACTTATCATTGAAAACATAAAAAATGTATATTAAACAGATTCCTTATGAATATTCATGATGTTATACTCTGGGCACAAGCATGCACATGGAGGCTTCTTGGCTTCAATCATTTTTATTACATTTTGATATATAACAAGTAAAGGTTTTTTTTTTTTACAAAGAAGATAAAACACAGAAAATATCATACAGAAAAGAACCTAGAAAACAATATAATCTAGTTCCTTGCCTATTGATCATTATGTAGTACAGAAAATGGAGATGGAATTGTTGATATCAGTGGTTTGACAAAAAGGTAGGTAAAATGTAGGTTTAATCGAAAACTTTAGAATGTTACATTATAATGTATATTGTTTATTAGTAAAAATGTATTGAACAATTTCAATACAAAATAAAGTTCAAGAAATGTACAGAAGAATAAAGTGTGTCACAGAGATTAGGCAGTCAGTTACACACACAGGGCCAGATCCACAGACGAAGTACACCGGCGTATCTACTGATACGCCGGCGTACTTTCAAATTTCCCACGTCGTATCGTTGTTTTGAATCCTCAAAACAAGATACAACGGCTTCTGGGTTAGATCCGACAGGTGTACGTCTTCGTACACCTTCGGATCTGAGGCCGGGTACACACGGACAAACATGTATGGTGAAAGCGGTCCGTCGGACCGTTTTCACCATACATGTCTGCCAGAGGGCTTCTGTACGATGGTTGTACACACCATCGTACAGAAGTCCGCGCGTAAACAATACGCGGGGCGTGTCCGCGGTGTCGCCGCGTCGATGACGCGGTGTCGCCGCGACAATGACGCGGCGACGTGGGCGGCCCGCCTTTAAAATGCTTCCACGCATGCGTCGAAGTCATTCGACGCATGCGAGGCACGGCGGGCGGCTGGACATGTACGGTAGGTCTGTACTGACGACCGTACATGTCCAAGCGGGCTGAATTCCAGCGGGCTGTTTTAAAACAAGTCCAGGAATATTTGTCTGCTGGGAAAAGGCCCGGCGGGCAAATGTTTGCTGGAATTCGGCCCGCTCGCGCCCACACACGACCAAACATGTCTGCTGAAACTGGCCTGCGGGCCAGTTTCAGCAGACATGTTTGCTCGTGAGTATGGGGCCTAAGATGCAATACTTCGGCGTCCGCTGGGTGGCGTTTTCCGCGTCGGGTATGCAAATTAGCGATTTACGACAATCCACGAACGTACGCGCGGCCGTCGCATTTTCTAACGTCGTAGTGTAGTGGTCAGTGTAGTGGACAGTATAGTGGTCAGTGTAGTGGACAGTATAGTGGTCAGTGTAGTGGACAGTATAGTGGTCAGTGTAGTGGACAGTATAGTGGTCAGTGTAGTGTAGTGGTCAGTGTAGTGGACAGTATAGTGGTCAGTGTAGTGGACAGTATAGTGGTCAGTGTAGTGGACAGTATAGTGGTCAGTATAGTGGTCAGTGTAGTGGACAGTATAGTGTGCAGTGTAGTGTGTAATGGTCAGTAAAGTGAGTGAGTGAGTGAGTGACTTATATAGCACAGCAAATGCGAACTTAATCGCCTCAAGGCGCTTGACATCCAGAGTCGTACCGGTCCTTCAGAAGAGGTGGGTCTTTAGTTTTTTCCTAAAGGCCCGATGGTTTTCCTCCAAGCGGATGGTAGTGGGTAGAGCATTCCAGAGCCGAGGTCCTTGGACCGAAAATCTGCGTTCTCCCTTCGATTTGTAGCGGGATTTAGGAATTTGGAGAAGGTTTTGGTTGGTTGATCGGAGCACGCGCTTGGTGACGTAGGGTTTTATTTTCTCGCTTAAGTATTGGGGAGAGTTCCCCTGTATACATTTGTGGGTGAGGCAGAGTGTCTTGAATGTCACCCTGTCCTGTACGGGCAGCCAGTGGAGGGATCTCAAGGCCGGGGAGACTGATTCCCACGGCTTTTTACCTGTTACCAGTCTGGCTGCCGTGTTCTGGACGACTTGTAGACGTGACATCTGGTATTTCGGTAGTCCTAAATAGAGGGAATTTGCGTAGTCGAGTCGTGAGTTGATGATAGTTCCAACCACTACAGCTCTGTCCTCTTCCGGGATGAAGGGGATGAGTCTACGTAGCATGCGGAGCAGATGATGAGAACCGCTGGTAAAGGAATCAGGTTGGTCAGTGTTGAAATCAAGTAGGTTAGAGTAGTGGTAAGTATAGGAATCAGGTAGGTCAGTATTATTGTATTTGAAGGGACTGAGGGCCAGATTCACAGCCAGTGGGCGCAACGTAACTTTTCTGATTTAAGTTACACCGCCGCAAATTGCCCAAGTTAGTGCCCGATCCACAAAGCACTTACCTGGAAATTTGTGGCGGTGTATCCTAAATCAGTCCGGCGCAAGGCGGGCCAATTCAAATGGGGCGAGTCCCATTTAAATTAGGCGCGCTCCCGCGCCGGACGTACTGCGCATGCTCCCGACGCTATTTTCCCGACGTGCTTTGCGCGAAGTTACGTTGCGCAGAGGTTTTGTGAATCGCGACGAGTAAAAAAGATGCGGCGGGGAAAAAAAAAAATTAAAAAAAATTTTGACAGCGACGCGGGAAAGACAGGTATACTTTTACATGGTGTACTAACTTTACACTTTGTAAAAGTAGCCCTATCTTTGCGACGGCAAACTAACACTTACGGCGACTTAACGAAGGGAAAAAGCTTTGTGGATCTCCGTAAGTGCTAATTTGCATACCCGATGCTGGATTTCGATGAGAAATGCCCCCAGCGGCGGCCGCGGTACTGCATCCTAAGATCCGACAGTGTAAGTCCATTACACCTGTCGGATCTTAGGACTAGATATGCGTAACTGATTCTATGAATCAGCCGCATAGTTAGAAACAGAGATACGACGGCGTATCAGTAGATACGCCGTCGTATCTAGTTTGTGAATCTGGCCCAAAAAGTCTGCAGGTTAGGGGGCAAAAATTTGTTGCCTTGCCCCGGGTGCTGACAACCCAAGCTACACCACTGCCTTAACCCATTCTGCTACAGGAAATAAGTAAAGAAGACTTTTCTATGTCTGTGATATAGAGTCCAGAAGCATAGAGAGGATGGCAATTTCTGGTGTTCCCGAGACGGAGAGACTTAACACTTGTTCATATAACACAAAGATCTACATCTAGAAGGGCAAGACCACCAGATGTGTAGCAAAGTGTCTCTTTATATCATGCAGCACCAACACCAATTAAGTGTGACTATTTTTATAAAGGAGGATGGCACATTTATACCAATGTGTAAGAATTTTATAGTTGGGATATATAGGGGATGATAAGTTCTGAATCAGTAGGGTAGCATAAAGTTGGGAAAATAGGTTGGTGGGGGCCTGAGATTTCAGGCAGAGAGCTTGGAAAGGTGTAGGGTCTCTATGGTGGCTCCTACTGTATTGAGATGGAAGACATCAACTTCTAACTTCAGCTTGTTCAATTACACTTTGAGAATAAAACCTGGAAGCTGATTGGTGTCTATGCAGAGCTGCACAAGATTTTGCACTCTCTAGTCTAGTAAATCACCCCTATAGTCTTTTCAGTTGCCAATGAAGCCAATGGCCTAGAACAGTGATGGTGAACATTGGCACCCCAGATGTTTTGGAACTACAGTGTAGCTGAGCATCATGGGAAACTTAGTTTTGGAACATCTAGGGTGCCAAGGTCCCCCGTCACTGGCCTAGGAGGAGGTTGATCCACTTCTAGAGTGGCACAGGATTCAAGGTGTACAGCAAGTAGTGCCATAGAAAAAGAGGAAGGATTTGAATGTGACCATTTTAAGAAGAAGGGTGGATCAAGACTTGGGCAGAATGCTGGGTTTCCTAAGATTAGGGTCATTAAGAAACAAACAAACACATAGGAGGGTAAGTATACATATTGGAAGTATAGTGGATGGGGATGATCTCTCCAGGGGATCCATGGAAAAGAGATTAGCAGGAGAGAAGTCAGAGCAGACTATATAGTAACCCACAACTTGTCTCTGTCATGAAATCGCTAATCTAATATGTGTGACAATTGTGCGGCTTTGTAGTGAAGTGCTGTGTAAATTGTCTGTGCTATAGTATATACAGAAAATACCAAAAATAAATAATATTATGTATAGTAAAGCAATAAGTGAGTTATACTCTGGACTTTAAAGCGGTGGTTCACCCTGCAGAACAACATCGTAGCATACAATTCGGAATTGTAGCGCGAGCTACAGTATGCCGGTCTTAATTTTTTTATCGCCGTACTCACAGCGTAATCGTACATCGTAGATTCCGTCTGCTGCGGGGAATGGGCGTTCCTTTCAAGAGGGAGGGTGATTGACGGCCGGCTCTGGCGCGTCACGCTCCCCGAAGACAGCCGGAGTAGGTCTCGGCTCTTCACGGCGCCTGCGCACAGACTATGCGCAGGCGCCGTGAAGAGCCAAGCCTATTTCGGCTATTTCCGGAGAAGCGTGAGGCGCCAGAGCCGGCCGTCAATCACCTTCCGTCTGGATTGGAACGCCCATTCCCCGTGGGCAGACGGAATCTACGATGTACGATTACGCTGTGAGTACGGCGATAAAAAAATTAAGACCGGCATAATGTATCTCGCGCTACAATGCCGAATTTTAGGCTAGAAGAAAAAAAAATTTTTTTTTATTTTATAGGGTGAACCCCCGCTTTAATAAATTGAGGTCCAGAGTGTTTAGTTTGACTCAATGTTTTGGTGGGGAACAAGCCCACCTGTTTCAAAGCATCCACACAAAGGCAAGAGAAGCTATACATAGCACTACATCCTCCCTTCTACTGATAATGTCCACACCGTACACTGTAACACCCGGGTGGAGGGTGTGGGTAGGGATGTGGTACAATATGAAAAACATTTACATGGTTTTGTGTAGTTACTTTGAGAATTGTGGGCTCAAAATAAACACTCTGGATGTCAGCTTGGCATATTGTATAGCCTGATGAGTGCTCCCTTTTTGCTCTACTGGATAGGACTTTTGTTTTGTGATGTACTTGGGCATTGCTTTGCCAAATAGTGTAGGTGCCTACTCTCAATGCAGCACTATATAAGCAATTGATATAGGGCTATAGATTTTGACTGCCCCTGCACATGATTAATCTCTGCAAGAAAAAATGATAACAAGTGGAAGACAGGGTGTAGGAAGAACCCCAAGGAAATGGTTAAAGAATAACTATACTTTGAAAAGAATTTAGCACAAGAATTTAGCACAACTGCCCACATCGTAGAGCAGCTAAGGGCAGGGTTTAGGAAGAACCCCAAGGAAATGGTTAAAGAATAACTATACTTTGAAAAGAATTTATCACAACTGCCCACATCGTAGAGCAGCTAAGGGCCGTGTCCTATTGTCTTGACCTACATTGAGTTGTGCTTCAGTCCTCAAATGAGCCAGCAGGTTGTGCAATACTACAAGTACAAAAGATTCATTTCCATAGAGGGCTTCATAGAGCTCAGCTCCTTGCAGTATCTCTTGGCCTGTGGATTAACTGGAACATTGAAGTGCTGTCTGGTGTAGGTTATGGCATTTGGACATTTTTTTCTGCTGCTCTGAGGACTGTGTAAGGATAGGAGAAGAGTTGGGCTTAGTCCTTATAGTAAACATTTAACCACTTTCTCTACTTTTTTATCCACTTTTTTATCCACTACCACATCATTTGGTTTGGAAGAAGCTGTTACCAAGTCAAAATCCCTCCTCCTACCCTTTCTCATCCAAACTAAAAGACTACACTGTTCACTCTTAACTATTTTCTCTGCAGCCAGAAGTTCTGGAAAACTATATATATAAATATATATAAAAAAAAAAGAAACAATTGGGTGTCATCCATTTATTTAAGATCGACTTGAAACCTTAACCCACTACTTGTAAAGTCTTGATGATAAACCCTTGTTTATCACCCTTAACCTAATCAACCCCATGATCTATGTATAACCTAAACTCTAATGCCTAGTACACACGTACGGGTTTCTCGGCGGACTTTTTCCCGCCGGGAAACCCAAGGGGAAAACCAAGAATCTGCTTGGTTACTTTGTCCCCTACACACGGCAGGGTTTCTCGATAGGAAAACTGCCATGAGAGCTTTGGTCGGGAAATGCTCCACCGCAGTCTTTTCCCATAGGAAAACTTCCGGCTTAAAAACCGCCGGCAATCCCGGCGGGAAAAAAGAGGGCTGGTTCTCTTTTTTTTCACAGCAGTTTTCCTGTCAGGAAAACTGCAATGGATTATACACACGGCCGGGATTCCTGACCAAAAGCGCTCATGGCAGTTTTCCCGACGGGAAACCCGTACGTGTGTACGAGGTATTAGCCTCTGTTTACCTTAGTGGGCCAAAACTTACCCCACTGTCGGAACCCATTTTTAAAAGTGCTGTGCCCATTTGCAATTGTGCTGAATGTGCATTGCCTAAAAGCCCATTAACCCATTTTGTGGATAAATTTGAATATGACCTTCTTAACATTTGAAAAAAGGTAAACACAGTTTTTCTTAATGGAATTTGGGGTGAAAGTGTCCGCTGAGTTATACCTTGCCATGAGAATCAATTCATGAGTAAATTATTACTTTCATGTCAAAATAAGTATTTCAATTGCTAGAACATGGATTGGAAAATCCATTTATTGTGGCTGCATTGACTGCGGTGAGTTTGTGCATTCAGAAGTGTGCGCAGTTTGCTTGCAGTGCTATACCAATCTTTTTCTGCCATCTCAGCACTGAACGCTATTGAGAAAGCTTATTTCCCCCTTACAGTATTATTCTTTTTTATCCTCTTTAATTCCAGGTTGAGTTGGCAGATGTCACACTGACTGCCTCCCTGCCATCTTCATCTAAAAACTGCCATTCATTCATAGCCTACGTCGTGTCTTATCTACCACACCCTTTGGGCATTCTCGTAGAAAGTTGTCAGAAATTTCAACTGTCCATCTTTTGTGTGCAGAGCACTACCGTTTTTATTCAAGGTAATAAGGAGTTATGTCTAAAAAAAAAGCGCTTTAGGACAGTAATGAAACAATGTAATTATAAAGTACAGCATATACTGTAGATCTCAAGCCTTAATTACAAAAATTACACAGGCTAATGTTTTATGGTTACATACTAAATAATATAAAACTGAAGTTGAATAAATTACAACTTCACCTAATATGCAGACATAGCCATATTGAATAAAATCCCTGGACATTTGCCTTTTTCTCATAAGAATATATAGTGACATATTTCAGGGGCTTATTTTAGAAAGAATTTGCACATCCATTTGCCCAGTGAAAGTGCATGTACTTTCGTTTGGTTTGTATTAGGGAAAAATAACAAATGTACATAGCCTGTGCTGTTCAATTGTAAACCATTGATTTGGTTTGAATTCCACATTTGTAGGTAGATTCAGAGAGAATGGTGCAAAGTTGCGGCGGCGTAGCTTAGCGTGTTTAGGCTATGCCGCCGTAAGTTAGCGAGGCAAGTACTTGATTCTCAAAGTACTTGCCTGCTAAGTTACGGCGGCGTAATTCAAATTTGTCTGAGGGGGCGTGTTTAATGGTAATGAGGCTTGACCCGACGTGATTGACGTATTTTTTCAACTGCGCATTTGCCGGGCGCCTACATTTCTTAGTGTGCATTGCGACTAAGTATGCCGCACGGGCCTATGGATTTCGACGTGGACGTAAACGACGTAAATCCCTATTCACGGACGACTTACGCAAACGACGTAAACATTTAGAATTTGGAAGCGGGAACGGCGGCCATACTTTAACATTACTATTCCATCTATTAGATGGAATAACTTTAGGCCTGATTGCATATTCTACGCCGACCGCAATGGAAGCGCCACCTAGCGGCCAGCCTCAATATTGCAACCTAAGATAGGACGGCGCAAGCCGTCGTATCTTAGACATGTTTAAGCGTATCTCTGTTTGAGAATACACTTAAACATAAGTCGGCGTAGATTCTGAGTTAGGTTGGCTTATCTGTAGATAAGCCGGCCTAACTCTTTCTGAATCTACCTATTGGTAACTAGATAGGGCAGATAGAAAATTCTTATGATACTTAACACCATCTAGTGGCCAAATGTAGTATTTTCCATTTTAAATCCATGAAAAACATTTGTCCAGTACAGCAGTGGTCATCAACCCTGCCCTACAGGGCCCACTAACAGGCCAGGTTTTATGTATTACCATGGGGAGATGCAGTCTAGAATACTGCAATCACTGAGCAGCAAATGATATCACCTGTGATGTATTTCAGTTATCTTGCAAACCTGGCCTGTTAGTGGGCCCTGTAGGGCAGGGTTGATGACCACTGCAGTACAGGATATATATAGAGCATTCTTTTTTTGCCTCATTTGCACAAGGCAAAAGTCCATACACTTTCACTGGGCAAATGGCTATATAAACACTTTTTAAGTCAACCCCATTTATATTATATCAAGTTAGGATTTCAGATAGGTGAAATAATAAGGATTTGAAGTTACATAACGGTTATTTAGATGCATAGCCTATGTATTTTGTCCATGTGATCAAACCATTTTACTGTTGTTCAAAGATCAATTCAGACCATATGCATTCTAGTGTGCACTGTAGTGCCATTCATTCTGAATGCACCCCCAATGCTGCTTCTCAATGCAATGTTATTACAGCACAAATCAGTAGATGGATTGGGGACAGTGGAAGAAGGGGAGAATCAAATAAAACAGGATCAAATAGCCTTATTAAGGATTTACCCCTTAGGTTCCACAGTGAGTATAACAAGCATTCTTTACTGCATATACAGATTGATTTTACTGCTGTGGGTTTAGTAACACTTTAACCACTTAACCCCCGGACCATTATGCAGCTAAAGGACCAGGCCCCTTTTTGCGATTCTGCACTGCGTCGCTTTAACTAACAATTGCGCGGTCATGCAAAGTGACTCCCAAACAAAATTGGCGTACTTTTTTTCCCCACAAATAGAGCTTTCTTTTGGTGGTATTTGATCACCTCTGCAGTTTTTAGTTTTTGCACTATAAACAAAAATAGAGCAATAATTTTGAAAAAA